>NC_047088.1:82904324-83207354 GCF_902459505.1 Geotrypetes seraphini | reverse complement strand
TCAACAAATATAAAACAAGGGACTACAGATCAGTAATAGAGATATGAAGTCATAAAACTGAACTGAAAACTTCAAGAAGTCAGATGCTGCACACAGCATATAAATTACAGAGAAATAGAAACTGAAATTCAAGATATCAGAAGTGTGCATTTACAAAATCTTTTTTTCTACTACTTTTCTTGTCTGAACATTATATTTTTCCATTTGATTTGGTTCAAGAGTCTCTTTTTTGCTTTTCTCTGTTTTCTTCCTCTTTCCAGAGTCTCTTGCCCATTTGGCATTTCTTTTCTCTCCACCATCCATTTTCCCTTTATGGCACCACCTGTTCTGTCCAGTATCTCCCCTGTGTCCCTGCCCTAACCCTTTTCCAGAATTGCCCCTCTGTATCCCTATTTCCCAGCATTGCCCCCCCCCCTCGCACAGCATCTCTTCTCTGTGACCCTCTCTTCCTTTCCTCCATGCACATCCCACCCTAGGGCTAGCTCAGTCTGGTCTTTCCCCTCCCCCAAGTGGATCCAGTAACTTTCCCTCTCCCTCCCCCGCAGATCCAACATCTCTGTCTCCCTCCCCCTTCCTAGCAGATCCAGCATCTTTTCCTTTTCTCCCATCCTGAGTGGATCTAGCTTCTCTTCCTTTTTCCCCTCCCCTTCCCAAGTATGTCTCCTCCTCCACCACCACCACCACCACCACCACCCTCCCAGCAGATTCAGCATCTTTCTCATTCCTTCCCGTCATCTCCCCAGCAGATCTAGCATCTCTCCCTCTCTCTCTCTCCCCCTGTTCTTCCCTCCCCCAGCCCAGTTCTCAAAATATACCTTGCTGTCCTGCAGTGACAGTGATTAAAACAAGTGGCCCCTTGCCAGCTCTGAGGCCTTCTTTTGGCTGCATCCTCCCTCCTATAATGTGCTTCTGTTTCCATACAAATAGGACATAGCCAAGGGAAGGTCCTGGAGCCAGCCACAGGCCACTTGCTGCTACCAGATATTAAAGCACATTTTGAGGAGCCAAAGGAGGGGAAGGAGAGGGAGAGATGATGGGATTCAGGGGAGGGAAGGCAAGAAAGGGAGAGACACTGGATCCAGAGGAGAGGGCGGAGCAAGATAAGAAGAGGTAGAGGGAGAGATGCTGGGCTTATCAGTAACAAAATATAGCTTTTCTATTGCTAGTTTTAATACTCTGCCAACAGCCGGCCTGATTGCTAAAAAAAAACCACCCAGGCCAGCAAAACTACTTCCACAAGCTTGGCCAGACATAACTAGGACATTGCTGAGAAGTTGGAGTACTACAGCCTGCATGGTAGGACAGACTTTATTATATAAGCAGCATACAGTGCTAAAATTCATTTTTTAATCTGAATGTCAGTTCTTTTAGACACCAGGCTTTTGTGGTGGCTACACTGAAGGATTACCTATGCTAATTTGACTTGTTTGCCTGACAAAGACATACTTATATTATGTAGTGAACTCAACTGCATTAATAAAAGTGTAATAATGACTTTTTCTTTTAATGTAAACTATAGACCTGCCTAAATTGCAGAGCAATGCAGCCATGTACATTTACATCAGCTTGGGAGCAGGTGTAAATGTATAGAGCAGAAATATTTTTAATTTATGCATGCGCTTTGTGACCCCATCTGCGCTCAGGTCATATACAACTATGCATTCACTTCTCAGAGGGCATACGTGCATGTGTAGGGTAATTTTATCAGAAGGCTTTCACATAAGAAAAATCTCTTATAAACTGACACCCACAGAGTATTAAGCAGGACTCACCTTTGCCATCCTTTGCCTTCTTTTTGATAGGAATGACAGGGGAATCGACAGGAGAAGAAGGCTGAGCGGGCTTTGGTTTTCGGACTGCAAAGAAGTAAACAAAAATGGAAAGATTTTACCATGAAATTGAAGGCAGATGTCCATAAGCATGAAAGTTATTTTAACAGTAAGGAGAGGAAAGGATGACTAGCACTACCCAAAGTGAAGTAAATTGAAGATCTGAAATTTTATTTTGAGAGCAGTATTACTCACAAATCAAAGAGACAGGGCGAAGATGATCCACAGAGTACATAGAACCATTTTCAAAGTGTGTCTGTTTTGTGAAATCCTGTACACTTTTGTGATTTTGATCAAAATCTTGCTTACAGGTTACATGAAGGAAAGTGATTCCTGGCCAAGAGAACTTAAAAGCATGGAGGCAGTTTGTCTACAGAAAAATCCGAGAAGCAAGCTTTTTTTAGAGCATTTTCAAAAACTATGTATTTCTATAGTATCACTGGATTGATGTAACACTAAGCATTGAGGCCCAGATTCTGTAAACGGCGCCTGAAACAGCCGGCACCTAGAAAAATGGCATCCGCCGTGTGTCAATTGCGCTTAGGTACCATTTACAGAATTGTGCCTAGGTGCTGGAAATGTAGGACAGGGTATTAAAGGCCTACATTTCAGATGCCTAAGTTTTTGGAGAATTTTGCCTAAGTCACGTTCTGCCCATAAAAACGCCCACTTAGGCTCCATTGTCACCCACTTTGTTTAATATCTATGTTGCTTCCTTGGCTGATCTTTTACAAAGTTTAAATGTAATATTTCACATTTATGCCGATGACATCATGATACTGATACCAGTTATTTCTTTTACTACTGAAATAAAAAATCAGATTACCTTTATCCTAAAACAGATTGAACAATGGACCATTGAATTTAAGTTGAAATTAAACACCGAAAAAACTAGATTTTTCCTGGCTAGTCTTAACGATAAAATCACAGATAAAACTCTCCATTTAAGAGGACAAGAATACCCGATAGTCTCTTCTCTCAAAATTTTAGGATTTACACTAGACCGTCATTTAACTCTGGAGGAACACACTGATATGCTTGTTAAGAAATGTTTTTTTGTGTTATGGAAATTGCATTTTGTTAAAAAATATTTTGACCCTACTTCTTGTAGATTATTAGTTCAAGCATTAATCTTATCTATTCTAGATTATTGTAATATAATCTATTTGGGATCTTATAAAACTATTTTAGGAAGATTAAGGCTAATCCAAAATACAGCTGGCCGTTTAATCTTTGGATTGAAAAAACAGGAACATGTCAGCCCTTATTACCACCAGTTGCACTGGTTGCCAATGGAAGCAACCATCCTATCTTTTCCCTCACTTTGTATTGTATAGTCCTACTAAGTCTACTCGGCGTACTGGTTTATTCACTTTCCCTAATCCCAAAAATTGTCATTATAAAAAATTTTTTGACTGATCTTTGGCTTATCAAGCAGGTAAAGTTCAAGTATGGTTAGACGATCTGATTCGACAGACTGCATCTTATTGCACTTTTAGAAAATCGGTTAAGACCCATTTGTTAAAAAAATTTGTTACTTGATTGAAGACTATGTCATAGTTTTTATATTGTAGTTTTATAAATGGAATATTGTATTGTGCCTTCTTGAATGCTTTGTATTATCACTGAAATGTTCAGTCCTCTTACTTTGTGAACCGCCTAGAACTTTTTGGGTGTTGGCGGTATAGAAAAATAAAGTTATTATTATTATTACAGGATCGGGTGGGTGCCTATCACCCAATTAACATTTCTTTCAATTATTGAAGCTATTAAGGGGATTTTGCCAATTATATTTGGCATCTAACTTTAGGCACCCTTTAGAGAACCTGGCCCTGTATGGTTGCCCTTTCCCATTAGTTTTAGAACCAGAGCTATAAACTGAGGTACCCTGGGGTAAGCAGCTTTAAACGTAGTTTCAATAAAGTTTTATATTTAATTTTATTTTCCAGTTTATTTATAAATCGTTACAGCAAATTACAGGTATCCAAGGAAAAAAATAAGAACACAAACCACTTAAAGCAATATTACCAAATCCAAGCCCACATTATGAGAAGTTATCCAGCTGAATCCCATACTTCCATAATTACAAAAACTACAGAAATACAATTCAATAAAGAAAACGAGCATCAGCTACGATATCTTTAATACCCTATAAACCTGAAATATAAACTACTAAGGGCCGCTTTTATCAAGCTGTGCTAGAGGTTTTTAGCATGATCCAGCGCAGTAAATGCTCCGACGCTTATAGAATTCCTCACCAGCCCGCATTTCAGGATAGGCTGATCTATTTTGGTTTGACCCCATTGTGAATCGAATTAAGTAAAAGGTGCTGAAAATAGGTTCCGGGAAAAATTGGTGCTATTCTGTAGAGGGATGAGATATGAGTGCCCTTTACAGGGAAAGCACCTAGCGAGGATGTGTACCTCATTTTTGATGTAAAGATTTACATGAACTGAAACCTATATAAATTCTGGTGCACAAAAAGAGTACAAGTCCTTGGAATTCTGAAACATTGAGTGCATCTTTTTTGAATGCCTCTAACCCTCAAATTAGAGAATGACATGGAGACAAATATTTCCCCATCCCCGTCCAGGCACCTGGGCCCATCAGAGTCTTAGGCATCCCAGTACATCCCAGGGAGCAACAGGAAGCAGCCTTTAGGATGAGCCTTAGACACCTGAGCCAATCAGGGCCTTAGGCCCCTCCTAGTGCATCCCAGGGATGAATCTAGGGATATATTTGTGGAATTATATTATTTTACATAGAGAACTCAAAAGTGCAAGTTCAGATTTGCAGAAGAATAAAATCAGAACTGGCTCAACCTGTCCTGATTTAAAATTAAAAAAGGAGTTTCTGTTATGGACTTATGAAGAATTTGGTGTACCTAAGTCAGTTGGACAAATTGAATCCACTGACGGTAACCAGAGGTCCATGCATCATTAAAGCATTATTAACTGCTAAATTTTAAGTGATAAGAAGATTATACATTTGTGAGTAGTGATATTTTTATAAAAATAATTGGCTACCAGTAGCCACAAGAATACATTTCAAGTTAAGTATGTTGGCTTTAAAATCTCTTGTTGGAAATGCCCCACAATATTTGGTCAAGTTTTTTCCACCTTTGAATAGAATATCTTTACACAGACAGCTACTGTATTAAGATTTTGCTCAGTGAAATTGGTTAAATCTGTTATGTCTTTATCCTCTGCACTGACCAATCACGTAATATCTATTTGGAATTCATTTCCTTCATTAGTTTGTTCTCTATCGGATTACTTAACTTTTCGTAAGCAGTTTAAGACATTCTTGCTTAAGAAATTTGTGGGTTGATTTGTGAAATAGGGGATGTTAGTTGAAGATTACAAAACATGGGCTTTCTCCTTTATTTCTCTCGATGCTTGATCAGTGTTTGTCATTAGGATTAATGTCTAGTTGTTGGAAACATCCCTTTGTAAAGCCGATTTTAAAATCAGCTTCAGCCGATGTGACTTCCACAAAATTATAGACTAATTGCAGTTCTACCATTTGCTGCAAAAATAATTGAAAGGATGATTTTATCTAATTTGTAGAGCGCCTTCAGGTGCTCTACCCCCCACCCCCACCCCACCCTCATCAAGTAAGTTTTCAGCCAGGTCAAAGCACTGAAACTATTATGTCTTTTTTGTAAGGAATCTGTTGCTTTGGTAACATCTTTAGATTTAGGGCTCCTTTTACAAAGGTGCGTTAGGGCCTTAACGCACGCTAAATTGCCACGTGCGCTAACCACTACCGCCTCCTCTTGAGCAGGCGGTAGTTTTTTGGGTAGCACGCACTATAGCGTGCTAATCCGGTGTGTGCACTAATAACGCTAGCTTACCTTTGTAAAAGAAGCCCTTAGTGTCTGCTTTTGACCTGGTCAGTCATTTTCTTTGGGGGGATTGGCTTTACTCTATTGGTCTGAGGGGACAAGTCTAGAAGTGTTTTTGTCTTTTTTGAAAGATCATTCTTTTTTGGTGGGTTTTCAGGGTTCTTCATCAGATACTTTAAATCTATATCCCCTCATTCTCCACTGTTTAATATTTTTTGAGCCCTTTTCTTGCCTTAATATGAAGTTTGAGAGTTCATGTATTTTGTTACACCAATGACATTTGTGTTTACAATTGCCCCTAGTGCATCAGATCTGTTGTAGCTGGAGGACTGTTTGAATGTTATTTCCACCTGGTTATCAACTCAAGGGTTGGTCCTGAATATGGAGAAAACTACAATCTGTTGGATCACAGGTCAGATGGATCACCCACTATTAGTGCCTTTGTTTGCAGGAAAGTTGATTTCTGTAGTATCTAGTTTTTGTTATTTAGGGGTTGTTTTTTTTACTCTAATTTAACTTTTATTGTTCAGATCTCTGCAGTACTGAGAAATCTTTTTTTTAGTCTTCAACAGATATGTTCTTTAGGAATTTACTAGAAAATTCAACCCTCCACACCGTGCTTTATTTGCTACTGATTGCACGACTTGATTATGGTAATCTAGTCTTTTGCATTTACAAATTATCCAGAATAAGGCTATAAGATTGTTGGGGGATGTGGGTAAATATGAGTATCTTTTATAGATCCCGTTTTAAAGTTCTAGTGCTTTTTTACTGGTCAGCCTTTGTATTTGTGAAATTTAATTGCCCCTTATATTCCTAAAAGAGTTTTATGTTTGAGCCAAGATAACCAAATGAGTATACCTTCAGTTTCCAGTGCATACATGAGCCAATGCCTTTGCTTGGATAGCTCTAACTTTATGGAATAATTTGCCCAGTTGCATTTGAGATTTTGTTGAAGACTTTTTATTTTGGGTTGGCTTTCAATATGCTTTCTAGTTGGGATTCGTGAATTCATTAGCCCACGTGATATGGCATAATTTGTAAACAGTGTATTATGATTTTTTTTAATGTATGAGTGGTTTTCTCTTGGATGAATGAGGAAGGCTTTTGTATTGATTTATTTTTTTTAGTTCTTTAGCTTTTATTAATTATTTTTCAATATAAATGTGCACCGCCTGAATCCTAGCAGGCTAGGAGGTATATTAAGTTCTTTCAATAAACTATAAACTGTATTATATACAATTCCCAGAAAATTGTTCTAGCTTCTGATTGTTGTGATCCACATAGAACTTGATTGGCTTATGTGGAATATACTCTACAGTAAGCTCAACATGTAATGTAATAGATGAAATTATAGCACACATAGGGTCAGATTCAGTAAATCACACCCAAAATTAGGCACTGGAAATAATCGGTGCTAAACGCTAGTCAATAAAGGGCATGTGTCCTTTATTGAATAGGAGTTAATGTTGATTCCCATACCTAACATTTGATGTCAGACTAGGGTTGCCAGATTTTCCAATTGGAAAATCCAGACCTTTAGACTCCCCCTGCCCAGTTCCACCCATTCCCGCCCTGTAATGCCCTAATCCCGCCCCCAGTTCCATCCTAGCCCCACCCCCACTGCCTGCTCTTGTGAGGCAGGGAGGAAGTCTGCGCATGCGCGGACTTCCTCCCTGTCCGACGCGATTTGAGGAGGCTTTTCAAAACCTGGACATGTCTGGGGAAATCCGGACATTTGGTAACCCTACGTCAGACTTACACTAGCTGAAAACAGGTGTAAGTCTGATGCCCAACTTAGGCGTGGCAATGGCAATATTCTGCAACAGTGCATTAAACTGTAGGGAACACCCCCTGACCACGCCCCCTTTTCAGTTGTGCGCGATAAAATGTAGACACAGTTCTTTAGAGAATCACACTCGGGCAGTTGTGCTTGCAACTTCAATTTAGTGCCCATTAATAGTTGCATGCGCAATTCCTGATCACACACAAATTAGGATGCCCAAATCTGGGAGATAGCTTAAATATGCTTTTATTTTAATTATTTGTAGGTGTAATGAGCACATAATTGTTAGTACTGTACATACCTTATAGAACTGTGTTGTGCTTTACTAATTTTGTAAACTGACCTTGGTACGGTGCAATTCTTTTTATGTTAAACCCCTTATCCTATATAATAAAACTCTAGAGCGCACATGCTGGGGACAGACAGGTTTGCTCTGGGTAGAACACAGAAGGGACCATGGAGAGACAGGGAGAGGGAAAGGGGACTACTTTGGGGGAGGGGTGTGCTAGGGACAGACAGTTTTGCACTGGGGGAAGACAGAAGGGGCCATGGAGAGACAGTTAGGGAGAGGGAAAGGGGGCTGCTTTGGGGGGAGGGATGTGCTGGAGGCAGACAGCTTTGCTCGGGGGGGGGACAGAAGGACACAGACAGCGGCCAAGGAGAGAGAGATAAAGAAACACAGACAGACAGACACACATATATTCTAGCACCCGTTAATGTAACGGGCTTAACGACTAGTAGATCAATATAAAAGTCGTCTTTTCCTTATAATGACCGGGATAGCCATCCAGATGATCACCCGAAATTGGAAGAAATGTGATCTTTTAAATTTTTTGTTCTGGTGGGCAAGTCTTTGCTCTAGTTATAGATTTGAAAGAATAAATGCTGAAAACTTAGGACATGGTAATATATTTAAATTAATATGGGGCCCATTGGCATCTTATGTTACCTCGTTGTAATTGTTTGTTGACTGTGAATCATTTTTTTCTTTACTATGGTACATATCCAGGGCAGGGAGGGAGAGGGATTCTTTAGGTCATAAATTGATTTTTGAATATTTATAATTGGGATGGGTGTGCAGATATCATTATTCAGAATAGATAGGATCTTTATAATAATATATGTTTGTGTTATATGGACTGATACTTGTTTGGGTGGATGGGTGGGGGGGAGGGAGAAAATGGATGATTATGAACATGAGCAAGATGAACGTGCTTCTATTGTATTACTATGAGTTCCACTGGTTGTATTGCACTGTTGTAGTTTTGAAAATTAATAAAGAATTTTAAAAAAAATTATTGCTATCAGAAAATATGTTTTTGAAGGTAACAAGATCACAGGATTTTTCTTGCACAAGAATTATTCTACTGTTTATTTTTGTTTGATCAAGAGCAGTGAATTATAGAAAAGACTGATGTTAGATTTACGTAATATGAGCCATATTCACCTTTTCTCCTCTGTGGCTTGGCTGCATTTTTCTTTAACAATTCATCAGGCTCATCCTCATCGAAGGACACTTCATTTCCATTCATTGTGGTCTGCAACTCTTTTGGCTGCATGGACAGATAATCATTGGGGTTGGACATCTTTGCACCCAGAAATGGCTCATAGTTCAGAACTACAACAGAGAAGAACAAGACAACTGAAAACCGATTCTAAGATGTGGAGATGTTACTGGATATTGCATTTTGGAGATAATTTTACAAGTGTCATAAACAGAAACATTTCTCCTGGGTATACCAGATGTGCACAAATATAGAGCTCCTTTTACGAAGCTGCGTTAGCGGTTTAACGCGCGTAATAGCGTGCACTAATTTGCCGTCCGTGCTAGCCGCTACCGCCTCCTCTTGAACAGGCGGTAGTTTTTCAGCTAGCGCGGGGGTTAGCGCGCTAAAATGTTGCGTGTGATAAAGCCGCTAACGCAGCTTCATAAAAGGAGAATATTTAGCTTTGATAAGTTTTGGTAATGAGCAGTATTTTGGAAAGGATATACAAAACAGAATTGAGATGTCCATGAAGACAGAAGAAATTCTAAATGGATAAGGAGACCCTGGTAAGAGAGTTCAGAGAAGATAGATGAAAACAGAAACCAGAGATTTGAACTAACATGATTAAAAAAAAAAAAATAAAAAGTAGAAAATGGAATTTTATTTTTATTATTTATCAATTGGGATGTACATCTGCCAAAACTGCTGTTAGACATGGCTGGGGCCCATAAGGAAATGTTCAATCTGACTCCAGCATAGCAGTGGTACATCTCCAGCCTGGGGATGGGCTGGTATCTCTTCACTATTGCTGCAGTTCTGTTTATGATGTTATGATTATAGCTAGGTTTTGTTTTGAACCAAAAGAGATGAAGTACAGTTATTTGGAAATCTTCCTGTTTTCTTGGATTCATAATCCTGAGGTGCTGGTTGTACATGTATGAGTGGAATATACAAGTACAAAACCACATATGCATAAGATGTGTGTATATCCTGTCAGACAGAAAAATATAAGCAAATGGAAAGGAGGTATGTCCTGGCTGATCCTTTCAAGTATATTTTATTCTGTGTTTCAGAACAGCAATACAAGTATACCCCAGCACTTCTACCTGCTGGCATTTATGCATGCTTATGATAATGCTTCACTAACTTATTTTTTTAGACCTGGTATTCTGAAGAATACTTGTAGCTGGTGATTTCAGAGCTGAACCAACCATAAAGCAAAACTAGGTGATCTCCTAGGACAATAGCTTCTTGGAGGCAGCAAAGAGCAGCCATAATGAAAGAAAAGTAATAGATCCTGACAGTAAAACAAACTCAAAGAACCATTAGCATAGGATTGTTGAGTTTAATTATCAAAATCTTAGGGGGGGGAGGTGCAGCAGGCTAGAGGCTTGAAAGTTAATTGAAGGGCGTGTAATGCTGAAGGTTTGTCTAGGAAAAGAACAGAGAAGAACCAGGCTCCACATTCAGGAATAGCAATAGAACACAGTGGAGTTGACAATAACCAAGTTGAGTTCAAAAGAATTTTACTGAATATCCTATTTTCAGGAAGACTCGACACAGGCCAATGTTTCGTCTAAATGGCCTTCATCAGGAGTCTACAAAATATCAACATTAAAAACATATTACAAGTAGACCAAACGAATAGATAATATAATAAAGCATATACTACATATGAAATAATATAGGCCCTCTTTTACTAAACAGTGGTAGAGGTTTCTATCGCAGCCTGGAGCACTAAGGACCAGATTCTGTAACTGGGTGTCCAAAATGATAGTCACCTAAAGTTAGGTGCCTATCTCTTGTCAATCACACTAAAGCGCCTAACTTAAAACTTAAGCACCTACAATGTAGGCCAGGATTTTAAAATCCTACATTATAGGCACCTAATTATTTTAGAGAATCACGCCTAGTGGTGCCTAAGTCCTTCTCTGCCCCTAAACACAAGGAATCTTCATTCCTCTTCTCAGCATTTATTAACTGTACCATCATTTCGACAAATGTTCCTGGAAGCTAACCACGATTCAAGCTTCTTAGTGATGGCCCTGAGCCTTTGGAACTCGTTACCATTTTACCTGAGATCGGAAAAATCTCTTAAATTCTTCAAGTCACAGCTGAAGGCTTATTATTTCAGAAAGGCTCTTGACTGTGAATCCCTACAGACGCTTCCGATTCCGGAATACACAAAACAAAAAAAAACTTTATCCCCTTAACCTCTTGTGTTTTTCCTTTGTTTTATTAATTTCCCTTTTCCCTTATAAATATTGTCACTCATCTCTTCCCTGAATATCCTTTTGTCCCAGTTTGTCCCAGTATCGGTCTTTCCCTGTCTGTTGGTTGTTTTTTTTTACATCTTGTACCCATTGTTTTTAACTTTGTTAACCGCCTTCATTTGACTACAATTGTTAAGAAATGCGGTATATCAAGTAAACTAATTGTAACTGTATAGATGCCTACCACCCAATTTGTTTTTATTTACTAATTAAGTTGGGCACCTAACTTAGGGCTCCTTTTACTAAGCTGCGATAGCGGTTTTAGTGCGTGCACTAGACGCTAACGCCAGCATTGAGCTGGCGTTAGTTCTAGCCACGTAGCGTGGGTTTAGCGCACGCTAAAATTCTGCGCGTGTGAAAAAAGCTATTGCAGCTTAGTAAAAGGAGCCCTTAGGCGCCTATTTAGTTAGGCGCCTATCTTGCACCTATCTTTAGGCATCTTTTATAGAATTTCCCTGTAAATGCTCTGATACTGCTACAACTTAGGTGCACTTAGGCACCATTTACAGAATCTGGCTCTTACTGGCCTTTACAGAATACTAACATAATTGGGAATGTATGCACATATATATTTAGCCACAAGCACTTATGCTAGCCAGAGTCAATGTACCTGCTCTTGCCTAAATTCTAGAAATATGTATACAAGGGTAGATATTCAAAGCAATTTAACTGTGCAAAAATGGTGTAGGGCTAGGTAAGTCGCCTGTTCAGAGATAACTGGTTATTTTCAGCAGCACTTAATTGATAACTGGTTATTTTCAGCAGCACTTAACTGGTTATTTTGAAGTTGCTCCAAGGGCAGGATCAGCACTTATTGGCCAAGGTAACAAATAAATAGAGCCACAAAAAAAAAAAATCAGTCTTATTTTATACTGAATATCACACTTAACTGGCAGTTAAGTGGCTTTAGCTCAATGGTTCCCAACCCTGTCTAAGAGGTCCACCAGGCCAATCGGATTTTCAGGATAGCCCTAATAAATATGCATGAGAGAGATTTGCATACAATGGAAGTGACAGGCATGCAAACCTGCTCCATGCATATTCATTAGGGTTATCCTGAAAACCCGATTGGCATGGTGGTCCTCCAGGACAGGGTTGGGAACCACTGCTTTAGCTGGCTCTACAAACTCAGAAATTCAACACTGAAGCTTGGACATGGCCCACCAGTGAATTTCCAGGCACCGCTGGCTGAATAACAGACCTGTAATTAATAGTATTCTGTAACTTATGTAATTCACCCCACCAATACTTTATTTATTTTTAAAATTCCTATGCTACATATACCTATGCAGAGTACAAAGAAACATACATAATCTCATCAATATAAAACATCAATAACCCCCTCCTTTACAAAGCCGCGCTAGCGTTTTTAGCGCCAGCTGCCGCGGTAACAGCTCCGATGCTCATATAATTCCTATGAGCGTCCAAGCTGTTACCGCTGCGGCTGGTGCTAAAAACACTAGGGTGGCTTTGTAAAGGAAGGCGGAAGATTCACTGCATTTAAAAGGTCTGCGCAAGCAAATGCCCAGCCACTCCTATGTGAATGCCTCCCTGCAAACTACACATTATTAAAGCTATGCATGACATCAAAGAATATCACATAGCCTGATCTGCAGTATTCACACACATATGCACACACATACATGTGCACATAGTGAATATGCCAGCATTCTGGTCATTCTCAATGCCTAGAAGGTAAATTTACATTTGATGCATTGGGAATTTTGTGATAAAACTATTGAATCTCCCTCACATTGATCTGACACAGTGTTCTGCTCATTTAACATTTTTATGTTTAAGTTTATTCAATCACTTGCTCTTCCGCATTTTCTGAAACAGAGCAAAGCAGTTTACAATAATTAAAACAAGAAAAAGAAAGGAGCTACAAATTAAAATACCAACTGACGAAGTCAGTAAAGAAAGGAGGAAATTTAAAAGAACTACTAATAGTTGTGGTCTAGGCCCATAAACTGCTCAGACACCAGACCCCTCAAGATTATAGATAGAACGGAAATAAGCCTTTAGATAACATTTAAATTGGGTGAATGATGCTGAAATGTTGAAGCCTTTCTTATAGAACAGAATTACCTCCTATATGAGGTGATACAGATGTTTAAATACTTAAAACTGATCTTTTTTAGAGACGGGGAAGTGATAGAACTAGAGGTCATGAGTTGAGGTGGCAGGGTGGGAGACTTAGGAGCAATGTTAGGAAATACTTTTTCACAGAAAGGGTGGTGAATACCTGGAATACCCTCCCATGAGAGGTTGTGAAGATAGAAATGGTAACAGAAATGAAGAATGTGTGTGATAAAGACAGGGGAATAGTATAAAGAGAAAGGTTGGAACCCAATTAAAGCAAAACTTAAATGACCTTGTAACTGGAGTGAGCTTTGATAGCAGCTTCAGAGGTTGGGAAGTAATTCTACGGTCTGTGCCCCAAAACTGGCAAGGAGAGACAGAGATTAAGTATACTAGTGTATAATCATGTGGAACCTGTGCAGTGTGCCTGATTCAACTCTGGCTATCTTGTTGGGCAAACTGGATGGACCATTCCGGTCTTTATCTGTTGACATATAAAAACATAAGAATTGCCGCTGCTGGGTCAGACCAGTGGTCCATCGTGCCCAGCAGTCCGCTCATGCGGCGGCCCCCAGGTCAAAGACCAGTGCTCTAAATGAGTCCAGTCTCACCTGCTCAGATTCACTAAAGATAGCGACTCAATCGCTGTTGGCCGATTCTCTGGCTGATTTGCAAACAGCGATTGATTCACTATTTATTTTGGCCAATCAAGGACTTCCTTAGGCTCCTTCCTAAGGAAGTCCCTGAATGGCTCAGATGCCTCAGGCCCCTCCCAAGGGAGGAACAGGAGCAGAGGAGCAGGAGCAGGAGGTGTCTGATGGCAGGAGGGAGTGGGGCATCCCTCCTGCCATATTTTTCAGTGTGGTGGGGGGAAGCGTCGGGTGGCAGGAGGGAGTGGGCATTCCTCCTTTCATTTGTGGGTCACCGCATGCTGAGGGGTGTGCCTTTGTCGGGGGGGGGCTGGTTTTTTGACAGGTCTGCTTGGGGGGGGTTCTTTTTTTTTTTAATGGGGCAGATATTTTGCGTGTGTAATAGGATCGTGAAAACCAATGCAAAATAGCCAAGCAAATGTTAGTGAATCAATCGCTTGGCTATTTTGCATGGGGTTTTACTAATTTGCATGGCTGGATCGAGGGGAAAAACTCGCAGCGGGCCGTTTTGTGAATTGGGTCAGTTAGCAGCGATCGTTTAGCAATGGTTTAGCGACGATCGCTGACTTTAGTGAATCGGGGCCTTACTACGTTATTATGTTACATGTGAACACACGTAATTGCAGATGAAACTGATTCAGCCAGGAAAACATAAAAGCAATATCTGAGCCACGACATAATCCATATCAAGAGAAACATTTAACACAAACCAGGATATAAAATGGTAGCAAAATTTATTCAGACACGAAATCAGTAAATATATACAATTGATCTGTTTTATTTTTTAAAAAGACTAACCGTGTTAGGAAGTACCGTATTTTCACGCATATAACGCGCGCGTTATACGCGTTTTTACCTACCGCGCATACCCCTCGCGCGCTATACGCGTGAGCGCGGTATACAAAAAATTTTTTTACATAGTTCCCACCCCGCCCGACGCCCGATTCACCCCCCCCAGCAGGACCGCTCGCACCCCCACCCCGAACGACCGCTCGCACGCGCTCCCACCCGCACCCGCATCCACGATCGGAGCAAGAGGGAGCCCAAGCCCTCTTGCCCGGCCGACTCCCCAACTCCCCGACAATATCGGGCCAGGAGGGAGCCCAAACCCTCCTGGCCACGGCGACCCCCTACCCCCACCCCGCACTACATTACGGGCAGGAGGGATCCCAGGCCCTCCTGCCCTCGACGCAAACCCCCCTCCCTCCAATGACCGCCCCCCCCAAGAACCTCCGACCGCCCCCCCAGCCGACCCGCGACCCCCCTGGCCGACCCCCATGACACCCCCACCCCCCTTCCCCGTACCTTTGGTAGTTGGCCGGACAGACGGGAGCCAAACCCGCCTGTCCGGCAGGCAGCCAACGACGGAATGAGGCCGGATTGGCCCATCCGTCCCAAAGCTCCGCCTACTGGTGGGGCCTAAGGCGCGTGGGCCAATCAGAATAGGCCCTGGAGCCTTAGGTCCCACCTGGGGGCGCGGCCTGAGGCACATGGGCCCAACCCGAGAGTCGGGACAATGCACGGAGAGTCGGGGAGGGCGAAAGGAGAGTCGGGGTGGCCAGAGGAGAGTCGGGGCGGGCGAAAGGACAGTCGGGTAGCATGCGCGGTATACCCATGAGCGCGGTATACAAGTTTTTGTACATAAAATCGTGGTTTCTGCGCGCTATACCCGTGTGCGCGTTTTACACGGGTGCGCGTTATCTGCGTGAAAATACGGTAAATAGTCACTTTGCTGCGAGAGAACAATTATCACTGTGCTGTGTGTCACAGCTAGATTTTAAAAAAGTGATCATTCATGATGAGAATAACTTTGATTCAGCATGTAAAGACTGTGCAAAGCAGGAGAATGCAAGCAGATATTTTGAATGTCTTCTATCAATTATCCAATTCTCCCATCATTTTCAAAGACAGGGAAGCTGTAGAACTAGAGGATGTGAAATGAAGCTGCAAGGAAGCAGAACAGTGGTTAAGAACATAAGAACATAAGAATTTGCCTCCGCTGGGTCAGACCAGAGGTCCATCGCGCCCAGCAGTCCGCACCCGCGGCGGCCCATCAGGACCATGACCTGTCATGTTATCTTGATTTAGCCCTATAGCCCCCTTGTTTTCATCTATACTCTTTCCATACTCTTATCTACCCTTATCTGTATCCCTCAATCCCCCTATCCTTCAGGAATCCATCCAATCCCTCTTTGAATCCCTGTAGCGTACTCTGCCCGACCACTTCTTCTGGGAGCGCGTTCCATGTGTCCACAACCCTCTGTGTGAAGAAGAACCTCCTGGCATTTGTTCTAAACTTCTCCCCTTCCAGTTTCTCTGAGTGCCCTCTTGTGCCTGTGGTTCCCTGTAGTTTGAAGAATCTATCCTTGTCTAATTTCTCCATGCCCTTCATGATCTTGAAAGTTTCTATCATGTCCCCCCTAAGCCTCCTCTTTTCCAGGGGACACCCCCCCCCCAGCATGTGGTAACTACAACATTTTAATGCAGCTTAGTAAAAAGGGGGTTGTTCAATATTTTCTGATCTGTATCAAAGCTGTAAAGACTTCTTTACAAGTGAAATTAACAAAACATTTATAGTAATTACTTACATTTACTTAGTTATATAACACTGGGGGTAGTAATAAGCAGAGCATGTGTGGGACTCCCACTTATATGTATAACTTATGGAATACTGTAAGATATGTGCATCCTTGTCACATTTACATGACTGAAGTTACACCTCCTGAGCCAATACTGATATACACTAATATTCTAAATTGAAATCTGGACACCCAGATGCCATTATAGACTATGTTCTCACCATACAGCATCGGGGGTGCCTAAATAGAGCTACCCACTTAAAGAATTGCCTCCATACTGGAACCTAGAGGGAGCCATGGCCTATGGATTAGAGAATGACACGGGAACCGTTTAGCACGGTAAATCGTGGTCACCGCAGTAAATCCACAGTAATGAGGACATTTGCAACTGGTTTACCGCAAGAATGGGGACAAGACCCTTCACTGCCCTGTGGAAGCAGTGAAAAGTCTTGCTCCTGTGGTAAAAAAAAAAACTGCGCCCATGTCAGACTCGGCATCTCCTCCCCAGCTCCTCTTGGGCCTATTTTACCTTCAGGAGCCAGCCATGCCCACGATGAAGACAGAAGGAACCCAAAACCAAAGCCTGAGACCAATGTGATTTGAAGAATAAAATTACCAGACAACAAAAGGTAGAAAAAAAATTTATTTTATGTTTTCTGATTAGAATATTTCAGATTTGAAATATGTATCCTGCTAGAGCTGATATAAGACATAACTGGGGACCGCAAAGCCCAAGCTGTGCTTCTTTATATTACAGCTGGCTTAGGGCTCTCTCTGACCAGAGGGCAGCTGCCCTAGTTGCACTCCCTTAACACTATTCCTGCCATGTGTGACTGAAGTATTCTGTTAGCTTGATTTTTCTATTTAGCATTCTGCAATAATTTGGTTTGTTCAGTTTTCACAAAAGTGGAGGGGACATTTGTGAAAGAAAGGGGAGACAGGGGTTTTTCTGATTCTTGTTCTCTATTATTTGTGTTTATAAAATGACAATTGTACAGAATAGTCTCTTTTTATACTTTAATAAAATAAATTCCATATAAAATCATAACTATTTGAGGCTTGTGCGGGTGGGATTTGACAGTTTGCGGGGTGGGGATGGGGACTGAGCTTGTGGGACGGGGACTGAGCACATGGGGATGAGGCACGGACGGGGACTGAGCTCATGGAACGGGGCAGGGACAGGGACGAGCTAACGGGGACGGAGTGGGAACGGTGATAAATTTTTTTCCCCATGTCATTCTCTACTGTGGACCCTAGCTTAGAACTGACACTGCAAATGAAGGCTCATTGTGCTGTAACCTTAGATGTTGCATTCTGTTCAGCTTGGAACCCAAAGAAGCAGTCTTGTACCTCCATGAGACACAACACTGGTTTATGAAATGTTGTAAACCTGCGCAAATGTCTTCAGGCCCTGAATCAAAATGTGATTTGTATTTAGCTGCCACCAGAGTGTATCATACTTCATATGGTCTGTAGGGCTTTGTAGCTACAGCTATAGAAATAGCCGCAAAATCTGTAATACAGACTTTTTCCCCTTTACTCCCTCCCGTTTCCACACATACATTTTGAACAAGAAACATCTTGTATATATTAATGACTGGGATGCCTAAGGGTAGAAAGTGAGAAATGAATCTGAGTTTTGAACCTCAACGTTATTGCCAGAATATAATATTCTGAGCATAAATCTGAATGTGGCAAATATACTTGCAAACTTGACAATGGAACTTTCTTCTTTTCAAGGTCAAGAGTAAGTAACCTTATTGGGAGGCTGACTTGGCTAAAATTACTATTGAAGTCACCTCTTCAAAGGAAGACATCAGCTTCCACTGAGTTGTAGTGAAATAAATTGCTCATTCCTATGCATAGTACTGATGGATCTGTAAGAGTTTTCTCCTAATGTGCAGTTCAGGGGATCAAATATAGAGCCCGTAAGCTATTTCAGGCCCACTGAGACCCAGATTCTCGAACTGGTGCTGATATCGGCAGCGGGCTTAAAATCAGCCGCCAATCGTGTGTCAGACATAGATCGGCACCAGTTTCAGAATCATACCAACGTGAAAGATCCTGTGCCATAAATGTAGGCCATGGTTTTCCGGGCCTACATTTCTGGCACCTATCTTTGCATGAATTGTGCCTTCTTAGGTGCTTTAGGCTGCCTAATGATACTTCCGGTGTTGGCCATGCCTACTTTGGCTTCCGTCAGCCTAAAGCGCCTATGTAGGCGCAATTCCAACATGAGTACGCACCTCAAATCTCGGTTAAAAATGCCATTTTGATAATGTTTGTGACGGATATATGGATGCCTACCGGCACCTAGAAAATCAGCACCAGTTTGAGAACCTGAGCCTAAGTTCCTTCATCTGATCTGGTAAACACTTCATTATTAAATATTTATGAGGGCTGATTGAAAAGTAATAATGCCTCTGGTTTTCTTTCCAAGAAGTAGATGTGGCAATGCTGAACTGGTTCTTGTGAAATTCATACATCAATGTTTCCGAACCTGCAATTGGACTGCCATAGTCTTCATTGTTTGGTCACAGCAAGAGGAGGAACTTTGTACGTTTCATTATGGCAGATGAGGAAGACGTGTCTGTGAGAGTGTACCAGAGGTGCGATTGAATTTTGTGTTATGCTTGCTGTAACATTTCAAGAGTTTCATTACAGCACTTTCCAAATTTAACAAAAGATTCAATCACACAAACCTCTGGCATACTCTCACAGACACGTCTTCCTCATCTGCCATGACGAAACGTACAAAGTTCTTCCTCTTGCTGTGACCCAACAATGAAGACTACAGCAGTCCAACTGCAGTTTCAGAAACATTGATCTGTGAGCTTCACAAGAACCGACACAGCATTGCCACGTCTACTTCTTGGAAAGAAAATGAGAGGCAGTATCATTATTTTTCAATCAGCTTTCGTATATTCAGAGGAGTGACTTTAGAGTCAGTGAGGACTGTGGACAGCTCCCATAGCAATCAAGTGTCACAGAGAAGGAGGCTGCAGTGAGTAGTGGTTCCTGACGTGTTGACTGTGAGAAGAGAATGAAAATGTTAGCGCAGCTGGTACAGTAATGAATCTGGAAATGGCTTGAATGTTCGCGCTACACTACAAGGCGATCTAGGGGCTTTGAGACTGTGGCTGCACAGGTAACAGCTGCTGGAGACATGCTGCGATGTGTTAACAGTAGCACCCGCTCTAGGACCTCAAAGGTGTTAACACAGGAGCATGGTCCAGCTGTGCTGAAGCCAGGAGCAGCAAAGCAGCAAGCAAAAGCCAGCTGGCAATTGCAGAGGAAATGATTATGGAACAGTTGATGATGCTAGAAGGACTGGGGTCTTGCGAGTCATTTAAAAAGTTAAACTAGCGGGCGCACAAACTATCAAGGGGGGTGAAGGCAGTAGTTGGAAAGCTTATGGGGAGCTCTTATTTTTGATGCCAGTCCTAAAATAAAGGGGCCAGTAATGAGCATGGCATTCACAAAATAATTTGAAACAGCTAATATACAGTATATGACCCTATTGTTCTCAACTCTGTAAGATATAAAATGCAAGACATCTCACAGCAAATCATTCAACTACTAAATAGCAAAAGTGCGGAGCTCACTTCCTATCAAAACTCGCACAACCACAGTAAACATAATGCTTTGCAAAAATCTAAAAACATAGAACATAAGAACATAAGCAGTGCCTCCGCCGGGTCAGACCACAGGTCCATCCTGCCCAGCAGTCCGCTCCCACGGCGGCCCAAACAGGTCACAACCTGTCTGAATCCCCAGAGGGGGTCCCCTTGCCACCCTGGTTTCCCATTTAAGTCCTAGCTTCCCATCGAAGTCCTAACCCTCCAGTCTTGCACATGCACGACCTGGTTGGGTTTCTATACTTATTACTTGGTTAGCTTTCTATACCTGTGATACATCCCAGCACCTCTCTCAGTATCCCACGATCCCTTTATCCCTCAGGAATCCGTCCAATCCCTGTTTGAATCCTTGTACCGTACTCTGCCTGATCACTTCCTCCGGTAGCGCATTCCAAGTGTCCACGACCCTTTGCGAGAAAAAAAACTTCCTTGCATTTGTTTTGAACCTATCTCCCTTCAGTTTCTCCGAATGCCCCCTCGTACCTGTTGTCCCCTTCAGTCTGAAGAATCTGTCCCTATCCACCCTCTCCATGCCCCTCATGATCTTGAAGGTCTCTATCATATCTCCCCTGAGCCTCCTTTTTTCCAGAGAGAAGAGCCCCAGCCTATCTAACCTCTCGGTGTATGGGCAGTGTTCCAGCCCTCTTACCAGTTTGGTTGCTCTCCTTTGGACTCTCTCAAGTACCGCCATGTCCTTCTTGAGGTACGGCGACCAATATTGAACGCAGTATTCCAGATGTGGACGCACCATTGCTCGATACAATGGCATGATGACTTCCCGCGTCCTGGTTGTTATGCCCCTCTTTATGATGCCCAGCATCCTGTTGGCTTTTTTTGAGGCTGCTGCACACTGTGCAGATGGCTTCAGTGATGCATCCACCAGCACACCCAAGTCCCTCTCAAGACCGCTGTCTCCCAACAATGCCCCCCCCAATTTGTAGTTGAACAATGGATTCTTTTTCCCTATATGCATGACCTTACATTTTTCCACGTTAAAGCGCATTTGCCATTTGTTTGCCCAGTCTTCCAGCTTGTCCAGGTCCCTTTGCAGGTCCTCACACTCCTCCCTGGACCTAACTCTGCCGCACAGTTTGGTATCGTCTGCAAATTTTATAACCTCGCACTTTGCCTCCTTTTCTAGGTCATTGATGAATATGTTGAAGAGTAACGGCCCCAGCACCGATCGCTGTGGCACACCGCTCGTGACTCCCCGCCAGTCAGAATATTGGCCCTTTACTCCGACCCTCTGCAGTCTACCCGACAACCAGTGCTTGATCCATCTGTGCACATCCCCTCCCACCCCGTGGTTCCACAGCTTCCTAAGCAGCCTTTCATGTGGCACCTTGTCGAAAGCCTTTTGAAAATCGAGGTAAATGATGCCTATGGGTTCCCCATTGTCCACCCGATTGCTTATTCCCTCAAAGAAGTACAGAAGGTTTGTTAGGCATGACCTTCCCTTACAGAATCCGTGCTGGCTTGTTCTCAGTAGGCCATTTCTCTCGATGTGCTCGCAAATGCCGTCCTTGATCATAGCTTTCACCATTTTCCCTATTATTGAAGTCTGGCTCACCGGCCTGTAGTTCCCGGGGTCACCCCCTCGATCCCTTTTTGAAGATGGGTGTGACATTTGCCAATTTCCAGTCCTCTGGTACCTCTCTAGTTTTCAAGGATAGGTTGCAAACATGTTGGATTGTGCCCGCTATTTCTTGTCTTAGTTCCTTCAGAACCCTTGGGTGGATCCTGTCTGGGCCCGGTGATTTGCCGCATTTTAACCTGTCTATCTGTTTGAGGACATCCTCCTTACTTACCTCTATGTGCTCCAATTTTTCAACCTGTTCCCCACTCATGAGCTCCTCTGAGTCCGGTATATTAGATGTGTCTTCTCTCGTGAAAACCGACGAGAAGAACGTGTTCAACCTCTCAGCTACCTCTTTATCCTCCTTAATCACTCCCTTCCTATCCCCATCGTCCAACGGCCCCACCTCCTCTCTCGCTGGTCGCTTCCCCTTAACGTAACTGAAGAATGCCTTGAAGTTTTTCGCCTCCCTGGCCAGCCCCTCTTCGTATTTCCCTTTTGCTTTTCTAACCTCCCGGTGGCATTCCTTTTGGCATTTCCTGTGCGCCTGGTGATTTTCCTCCGTTGGGTCCTTTTTCCATCTCCGGAAGGATACTTTTTTGTCATTTATTGCCCTCTTTACTTCTGTTGACATCCAAACCGGGTCCTTTGACCGCTTGTTCTTGCAGCCTTTCCTGAAACTGGGGACGTACATTCTTTGTGCTTCCTGCAGGGTGTCCCTGAATAGGGTCCAGGCGCTTTCTACAGTCTCCATCCTAAAGATGTTTCTGAGCTTCCTCCCCACCATTTTCCTCATAGCAACATAGTTCCCTTTACTGAAGTTGAGCGCAGTTGTTGCGCTCAACTTCAGTAAAGGGAACTATGTTGCTATGAGGAAAATGGTGGTGAGGAAGCTCAGAAACATCTTTTTAGGAAATTCCTACCAAGGATCCAAAGAGACTCAGACTAATAATACAAGTCACCCATAACAAAAACAATGTTAATTGGTCAGCTGCTATTATTATTACTGGTCAGAAAAGGCTTTTCAACATTATGGAATCGAAGAATCATCAGGAAGTACTTCAATGCAACCTCATTCCGCTTACTGGTACAATACTGCATTCTAAGCTTACTCGACTACTGTAAAATCATTTATCTGGGGTCTTCCAAAATAAACATCCAAAGACTCCGAATCATCCAAAATTCAGCAATCCGATTGATCTTTGGATTATAAAAATGGGAACACATAACTCCCTACTACCAAAAACTCCACTGGATGCCCCTGGAAGCAAGAGTGCTATTCAAATTTGCCTGTCTCTGTTTCAAATCCACTCTTGGTTCGGCCCCCACGTACTTGTTTCCCCATTTTAACTTAGATTGCCCATCCAGACCCACACACAGAGTACATCTGTTCAACCATCCAACACTAAAGACCTGCCGTTACAAAAGATACCTGAACAGAACACTTGCCTTCCAAGCAGGTCAACTGAATGACTGGCTGTATAATATTATCACGCACTCCTCTTCCTACCTAAGTTTCAGAAAATTAGTCAAAACAAACTTGTTTAACCAATTTGTAACCTAAGACCTCTTAAGCCTTATCTCTTCAACTCTAAATGAATTGTTTCCCAAGATCTCTCATGCCTTACCTCTGTATCCTACTCACCTGTATTTTGATGACTTTACATTGTACCTATATTCGCTGATTGCCCAGCCCTTCCTTGTTGTAAACCACCTCGAACTACCACAGCTTTAGCGATATATAAGAATAAAATTATTATTATTATTATTATATATTACCTCAGACTGTATGTATAATTTGATAACTTTATGTAGCACATACAATTCTTTTTAACATAAGTATTTAACTCTATACAAAATTCTATGTAACAATATACCAATAGAGTTAAAGAATCATTTCAAAATTTTAAAACACATCTAAAAGCACATTTTTTTCAAATGGCTCTCCCAAATTGAATAATGGAATGGGGACCGCAATCTGCCTTTTTTTTTTTTTTTAAAGTTCTTTATTCATTTTAAAATCTTACAGCAAGTGTATGTCATTAATAATTGCAATATAACACTTGAAATTCTTTCTCATATAATCCTAAAAACATAAAAATTATAACCCTTCCCACCCTCCCTTCCTCAATTAGTGCAATCAAACATATCATAAATATATTATAAACACATTATTTAGTTAAATTTCCATTAACAACCCCCCACCCTCCCTATGTGTACATATATCTATCTAAGGAAAATGCAATCTGCCTTAATTTGTATTCATTTGTACTGATTCGTGTTAATTTGGATTTATTTATTTCATATAATAGTTTTAGTGGATATGTTTTAGAAATGTTCATTTCTTTGATGCTCTCAAGCTCTGCCAGGAGCGGATCTGTGAAGTGTGCTGTGCCGGGAATTGTATTAAGTCCTGCACTAAAATATTACTGTTTACTATCAGGCTGCTTCAGAGACTTTTCTATCTCTTAAATTTGTTTTATTTTATTTTTAATTTTTTATCTTATTTCATTATTTCTATTTCTTTGATTTTTCATCTTGGAAATGTATTATATGTTGTTATTACATATTTTTAGTTTATCAGGGACAGATATGGTAGTTTTTCTCAAGTACCTAATTTCATTTTAGTTTGATATTTTGTAAACCACTTAGATCAGTAAAATGCAGGAGCGGTATATCAAATCTTAAATAAACATAAACATATTGCCTGTAACCTGCCTAGAACTCTAATTAATGAGGATTTGGCTGGATATACGATTGCACATAAATAATATGTTTTGAATTATGCAGAAGCTTTCTCCATTGTCCCAACAATAATCGAGAGGCTGAACTATGGGGGTAATTCCCTAATATAGGAACTAATAGTTACACACCTATGGTGCATATAAATGTTTAGACTAACGGCATTTGTGTGTGTAAATTTGCACATTTGTTATAACTGCCAACATTCCACCTAAGTGATGTTCTGTAAGAATGCGCTTAATTTGCATAGTGCATATTTGCAAGGAATGTGTACATACACTGTGGGAATAGCATGGGCAGAGCTCAAACCTATATCATAACATAGAATACTGTAAGTAACAGCGGGATCTGGATAGTCCCTGCTGCCCCCCATACACACCCACTCTTTCACCTAACCCCAACTAATAAAACAACACACAGTAAATATGGAACATAGCCGCAGCTCTTTATTAATCCAGAATATTAAATAAATTAACTTTGCATATATTAACATAAATTAACACATTGACCTCAATTGAACAACATCAGCAAGCTCCTCCCGAGCTACCATGTGTAAACATCAACATTTGCCCCCGACCCCGCCACAAACAGCAAGAGTCTGAGGGGTGGCATGACCTCATGCCCCTTTAACCCGGGTCACCTGACCCCAAGGCAAGGCTCCCAGCCAGTCCACCGCTCATCGCCGGATGAGCCCCGGCACCCTGTAGCTCGGGAGACCCGACCTCCCGAGCTACGAAAGCACCCAAACAAGGGCGGACGGGCAGGAGAAAAACCGTCCTAGGAGGACTCAACAAATCAAGTCCTCCAAGCTCCCTGATTTATAAATTCTCCCACGCCGTCACTCAACCCGCTGGCCCAATCCTATTTATGCTTTTTGGCACGAACCACTCCCCCTATCACTCCTCCGGCAACTTCTCCACCCCCCCCCCCCCCAAGCTTGCCTCGCAGGCAACACAGGGCCTCCCAGCCCAGTGTTACAATACGCCCTTCGAGACAAGCTCTCTGGCTGCTCTTTATGCATGGATTTGCAGTACTTAGGTGCTGACACACCAGCTCTACAGCTTGCATAAATGCTCTGCCTTTCATCTTTGATCTTATTTGTCTAGGTATGACTTTAAGAAAAGTGTTCAGACTGTAGCTCTTGCTGGGTTGGATTATTGTAATCCTGTGTTTTTTGGGAATCGCAGTAACATGTCTGCATGCTTTACAGGTGGCTCAGAATTCCTTAATACAGACGTTGTGTGGAGCTGATACATTTGAATATATTACTAAACACTATCCCCCTCTATTACTAAGGTGCGCTAACCGATTAGTGCACGCTAAACGCTAAAGCGTCCATAGACTAACATGCACGTGTTAGCATTTAGCGCGCAGTAAATTGATTCGCGTACGCTATTCGGCTAGCACACCTTAGTAAAAGAGGGCCTATATTGCAATATATTAGTTGACCGTGGAGTTTTGAGTGAAATACAAACTTCTTTTGAGGGTATATTTGAGTCTTAATCATATGGCGCCTAAATATTTATGCGACTGCTTAGCACTTTATATTCCTATGAGACAACTGAGATCTTCTACACAGGCACGTTTGACTCAGTGGCGTAGTAAGGAAGGGGGCGGTTTGCCCCGAGTGCCATGCTGGTGGGGACGCCAGCACCCCTCCTCCTCTCCGCCCCTTCTACCTCTTCCCACTCCTCCCCTTGCCACACGCACACCCCCCTTCCCTACTCCCGTACCTCTAGCTGTTCACCGCCGCAACAACTTCAACATGTTCCTCGCGACCTCAGCAGCTCTCTTGCTGATGTCACTTCCGGGTGCCACACATAGGAAGTGGGAGAGCCATCGGGGTTACAAGGAACAAGTTGAAGTTGTTACTTGTGGCGGTGAACAGCTAGAAGAATGGGGGAAGGGGGAGCATGCGTGGGGAGCGAGGAGGAGCGGGAGGTGGCAGAGATGAGGGGGGGGGGCGCCCCTCACCCTTGCTACACCACTGGCTTCACTGTTCCAGCATTGAAAAGTTTTTGCATTATGAGAGCACAAGGAAAAGTACATGTTCATGTGCAGGTCCCATGGAGTGGAACAAGTTGCCTGTGAATTTACAACACCTGAAAAACTTGCAGAACTTTAAGAAATTGTTAAAGAAACATTTGTGGACACCTGGAATGCGCTTCCAGAGGACGTAATAGGGCAGAGTACAGTACTGGGGTTCAAGAAGGGATTGGACAATTTCCTGCTGGAAACGGGGATAGAGGGATATAGATAGAGGATTACTGCACAGGTCCTGGACCTGTTGGGCCACCGCGTGTGCGGACTGCTGGGCATGATGGACCTCTGGTCTGACCCAGCGGAGGTACTGCTTATGTTCTTATTATGAAATATGGTACTCGGTGACAGTGTAAGTGACTGATAAAATGAGATGTGCTCTGTAAATGTAATATGCTATCTGGTAGTATGTTGGGATTCATAAGTCCAAAAGACAAACAGGAGAAACTACCTTCACACCAGAAAAGGGTACGAAAACATCAACGGACACCAGATGGTGCTTAATCCTATACGGCGTTCGCTACATTCATTGCCAGTCACCTTCTTGGTGTTTTTAATGAAATATTGGAAAATTTGGATTGATACGTCATTGGTTTTATCACTCAATACCAAGACTCCTGAGGTAGGCCCTTGTGGGCCGAAACACGATCGTGTCGAGTCTGTTTAATAAATAGGATTGAGCACCATCTGGTCTCCTTCATTGTTGTTTTGGGGACTCATAAGTCAGCAGACTTTTGTTACCTGTTAAAATTGTTTAGCATGCATTTTGATTGGTTTTATTGTGTATGTTTACTTTTGTCTATCTTTGTTGTTTGAGCACTCTCTAAAGTTAAAAGAGGATAGATTCCGTACAAACGTAAGGAAGTTTTTCTTCACCCAGAGAGTGGTGGAGAACTGGAATGCTCTTCCGGAGACTTTTATAGGAGGAAAACACCCTCCAGGGATTCAAGACAAGGCTAGGCAAGTTTCTGCTGAACCGGAATGTACGCAGGTGAGGCTGGTCTCGGTTAGGGCACTGGTCTTTGACCTGGGGGCTGCCGCGTGAGCGGACTGTTGAGCGCGATGGACCACTGGTCTGACCCAGCAGCGACAATTCTTAGGTTCTGTCTAGTTTCTCCCAGTCTTTCCTTTCAGCTTGCCTCTATTTCTTTTCTCCTAATTCTTTCCAAGGTCTGCTGTCTGTCATTTCTCCTCTGTTTCTTCCTGTCTTCCATTCCTCCCTTACATCTGTCATTAATACTTCAGCTCTTTCCTCCACTTTTTTTTTTTTTTTTTGCCTAATCACTCAGAATGTGATCTCCTTTTCACCCTCCAGTCTATCTCCTAGTCTCATTCTTCGGCTGCTTCAGGGGATTACATCCACAACCAGTGCACCAACGTCCACAAAATGGCACTTGACTAAAAAAAAAAAACACTCTCATGATGAAACCCCATCAAAATATACATGTAAGAATCCTTGTTCATGAATAGGAGAAAATACAAAGTTTCAAAAGGGGGAAAAAAGTTCTGCTAAAGGGAAGTAGAGCTCAGCACAGACACATTTGAAATTCATGAACAAACTAGACCCAGTGAGGCAAATCTAGGTTGGTTTCGGTAGAGGGGGGCAGGCAGGAAAGAGGGCATAGGGTCCCTGGCAGTGGCTTCGGCGAAGGGGGGGTAGGCGGACAGACAATAAGGAGGGCATAGGATCTTCAGCGGCGGCAGCCAAAGGATGAATGGGGGAGGGAGACCCGCTCAGTACCGCATACCCCCAACAAGCAGCTCGCGTACTGCGTGTTGAGAAACACTGATTTAGACCAGAGTTCCCCAAGTTATTCCTAGAGTATCTCCTTGCCAGTCAGGTTTTCAGGATAACCACAACAAATATGGATGAGATTCATTTGCATACACTGCCTCCATTTGGCGCAAGACACCAGCGCACCGGTGAAAAACTTACTTTCAAAGAGCTCCGACAGGGAGGGTATGGGGGGGAACCACCCCAATTTACTTCATACTCTTCGTGCTGCGAAAACTTAACTTTTTCCCCCAAAATCAGGAAAAAGTTACGTTTACTCTATAATGGAGGGTTCCAACCCCCACCCCCTCAACGGCAACACAAAGACTATGAAGTAAACTGGGGTATTCCCCACTCACACCCCGCATCAGAGCTCTTTAAAAGTAAGTTTTTCGCCGGCGCACTGGTGTCTTGCGCCGAACTGTCTGTGCTGCAATGTCGGCGCGCTGATGTCTCGCGCGAGAATGACTATGAACCCTCCAGAACTGACTTGGGAAACACTGATCTAGACAGAAGAAAATTACCATTTCCATGTTCGGACTTTAATGCAGGGCTAGTACAAGGGAACTCGGCGCCCAAGGTAAATGTTCAGCCTTGTGCTTCCCTCAATTAGCAGAGAAACCACTAGAACCGTCTTCCCCATGTGAATTTGACAACTGAACTCAACAATCATGATTACCTCAGAACAAGCCTATAAAAGCACATAATTAGACATAATAAAGCTTATCCATCAAATCCTAAGATTATACCTGAAGGGCCAGAGCAGAAATCTTGTGCAGATGTTGCTGCTGAGTTAGCGTGATATCTGCAGGCAATTTTATGGCTGTGCACTGCAGAAGATAACTCTGCATGAATCCACAAGTAGGACACCGGCACACAGCCATTTGCTGTTTTTCCCCAATACGGTGAAGTGTGCAGAAGACATTAAGGGGCCATTTTGCTAAGCTGCAGCGAACACTAATGCGTGCTTACTGGAGCAAAAAAAATGGCAGACTGTGGGATGGGTTGAGGCATCCCGCGGTAAGTTTGCAATGTGCGTATGCTCCCCATGCACTAAAAAATAAAACATATTTTTTGGCATAAGGGATGTGTATGGCGGGGGGGGGGAGGGGAGCAGAGATTCGCTACATCTATGTAAATCGGTAACCACGTGGCTACTTGTTCAGGGTTAACTGCTAATTTTCAAAGGTATTTATTAGTGCTGGTTAAGTAGCCCAGAGGCAGCAGAGTCCTAATAGGGTCCTTCAGAGATAGAGGGAACAGGCAGCACCATTAAGGAGGGGCTGAAGTAGGGCTGGCTCTGGTGCTGTGATTCCTACAGCGAGTGAGCATCGCTCCTAATGATGTGCAGAGGTAACAAGGCAGCAGGCCCTGCAGTTAGTAATGCATCAGCCAGCACTTGGCAGGTCGGTAGTAGATCATGGTTGGAGGTGGCCTAGCAGGTCCTCACGTCTCTGCACACATGCCTGCAAGACATACCCTTTTCCCACTCCAACAGCATAAGCATGCAACACATTCAGCAAAGAGATCAAAACGTAAAGATGCTTGCAATGTATCTGTACATAGGAAAGTTTGTTGCCCTGGAGTTAAATGCATGAGAGCATAAAATGGGCCAAATGCATTAGACTTGGTATATATCAGACTGGTATATGGAATCCCTTATTTGGAGGCCTCTGAAGCATAGTCTATGAAAAAGTATGGGTATGGACATCCAATTGTAGAAAAGAAAAAAAAAATGGAGGAATATAAGCAGAAGAAGAAGTGTGAAAGCAGAAAAAGAGACAGCCTTCCCTGTCCAGTGCAGAGGAGGAAGAAAAAGGAGAGATGCAGCAGGAGTTAAGTAGCCTTATGGAGCAGGTGAACACAAATCCAGTTCTCTAGCTGTGAGGTTCAGAAAGTAGGACTCTAGTACAGTAAAACCTTGGATTGCAAGTAACTTGGTTTGCAAATGTTTTGCAAGACAAGCAAAACATTTTATTACATTTTAACTTGATATACAAGCAATGTCTTGCAATACAAGTACATACAGTATACACACGTCACATCATCACAACTGAGCCGATGGTTCTTCTCTCTATGATGCTGCGGGAGTGTAGTGACTGTTCTAAACGAGCAAGGTCTTGCAATACGAGTACAAACAGTATTTTGTATTAAGGTTTTAGGGATGCGGGGTTTCCATTATTTCTTATGGGGAAATTCGCTTTGATATAAGAGTGTTTTTGGATTACAAGCATGCTTTCGGAACGAATTATGCTCGCAAACCAAGGTTTTACTGTATATGTTTGTGTTTATTAAAACTTTCTATACCAATATTTCTGATAAACAAATCTAAGCTGTTTACAGACTAAGAGCTCCTTTTACAAAGCCGTGGTAGCGGCTGCTGCTGTGGTAATCGCTTCGACGCCCATAGGGATTTAGTGGGCATCAGAGCATTTACCACACGACAGCTGCGTTATAAAAGGTGTATGTGGGGGGAGGGGTAAGTAACAAACTGGAAAGAATACAATCAGTCAGATACATTCATACCTAGAGGGAAAAAAAACCCCTAAAATAAACAATAGATAAAGGCAGGTAATTAAAATATAAATTCAACAATAGGCAGTGTTCTTTTCTTTAGACTGACCCTCCAGACATTTCTCCAAATACCTGTAGAAAAAAAATAAAGTTTTCAAGACTGCTTAAAATTTTTTGAATAGGGTGCTCTTGAAGCAAAAATTAAAAAGGTTTCATATTGCTACTGCAACATACAAGAAAGCCAAAGTTCAAGGTAGAAAACCACATGCCAAGTACACTAAAGCCCTTAGGAGGTGAGATAAAGGGACGGCGTGTGCCAAGAGAGAACAGACACAAGCTGAACCTGTATTCCTGGAATTCCACTAGCTGTTTTAAGAGAACCAGCGAAATCTAGAACAGCTATGGTTTGAGGAAATTGCTCGCAAATGTTCTGATCGGAAAGTAAGGGTTAAATTAAAGAACAACCGATTCAGTCAGCTTCTGTTGTAAAGAAATTCCGATAGCTTGGTGTGTTTGGGAAACATACCAGCTAAGTGTGCCTGTGTTTACTGAAATATAGGCACTGGTAACACAGAAAGGATTTCTTCATTCATCGTGAATTAATTTTGCAGGTCCATGTTACCTTCTAACGCAGCATCTCTCAAACATTTTTAGCTCTGGCATACTAAGGGCTCCTTTTACGAAGGCGCGATAGGGCTTTAACGCACGGAATAGCGTGTGCTAAAATGCCGCACGCGCTAGCTGCTACCGCCTCCTCTTGAGCAGGCGGTAGTTTTTCGGCTAGCGCGCACTAATCTGGTGTGTGCGTTAAAAACGCTAGCGTACCTTCGTAAAAGGAGCCCTAAATGAAGCCTTATAATTGAAATTATAAAATTGCAAAACCAACAAAAAATTAAATTTGAGAGTTCTTTATTTTAAGTTCTTGAAGCTATGTATGGGTAATTGTAACAACGGTGAAACTAAAGCAGATAAAAATAGAATTGCTAATCAATGCAATGGATGTGCTTGTTTTTGAGTGCAAAATAACTCAAAATGTGGCTTGATAGTCGACAAGCAAACATGCATTTCATCATCTACCATCTGCAGTCATTCTCTTTTTTTCATTTTTTTTTTTTTAATTCTTTATTCATTTTAAAACTGACAAACAAGTGATTAATATTAAAACATTACATTACTAATAATAATTACTAATAAAATAGGCAGCAAATTTCTGCATCTCAATGGCCACGAATTTGGTCTTTTTTCATTTTAATAATAAGTTTATTCTTGTATACCGCCCATCCGTTAGGCTCCAGGCGGTTAACAGAGAAGAGGAAGTGTACAATCAGTGACATATACATAGGAAAAGTAAAACATTATAATAAGATAAAAATACATAATTATTTAACAAACTTATCAAACAAAGAGGTTTTTAAAAATTTTCTAAAAACATAATAGGATTCCATTTGAAAGCTCAGTGGGCTTAACCAAGAGTTCATTTTCCCTAATTGAAATACAAGTGTCCTATTCAAAAATCTCTTATAACGACAGAGCTGTCAGAGCTAAAAATCCAAGATAAGATAAGAGATCCAAAAAGTTACAAAGCCTTGATTGATTTGTTGCTCAAGTTAGGATAACCACTGCATAAAAAATAAAAATAATACTACTTGCTATTAGTTTTCAAGGGTCAGTCACTTCAAAGCATGACGCATGTCTGGGCGGTTGTATCCTTGTGTATATAGACGTTCATAACATTGACAGACTCTTGCGTACGCTATTTACATGTCATCTATTCTAGTGTATACTTATAAAGGGAATTTTAAAAATGAAAGCACAATTCTGGAATCTCTGGGGGCATACCCGGAATCTCTTCGAAGCACACCACTGTGCCTTGGCACACAGTTTGAGAGACACTGTTCTAACAGATCGCACAGGAAAGAACCCTAAAATTGATCAGGAGAATGCTCTTGGCACAGCAGTTACAAAAAAACAATGGTTAATGTCCTTCAGTACAACAAATCTCTGTTTCCGACTCGGATTCTTTCCCTTTTTTTTGTGACACTAACACTGAACCAGCACAAGGACATTGCTGCATATTTGGCCAACTTCCCCTGCCAGTCAAGGGCTTTCTGAGCCATGCTGGAGATGTTCCTGCTGTTGAGGAACAAGATATATTATCTCAGTGCTTCCTAAAACTATCTTGTTGATCCCATAGTCAGTTGTGGTTTCAGGATATCCACAATGAATATGCATGAGACAATTTTACACAGAATGCATCATCACTATATTCACTCTCTCTCATGCCTTTTCACTGTGGATATTCTGAAAATCTGACAGGTTGTGGAACCACCAGAACAGGTTTGGGAGGCCTTGCATTATATGAATTTAAGGTCAGGGCTGGGTTTAGCATAGGGTAAGTAGAGCAGCTGCCTGTGGCACTATACAACAAGGGATGCCATTGGGATCTCCAAGCATGCACGTGATCCAGAATCATAGCCATCCCACTGATCCAACCCGCCTGCCAAGCAGGTGAACCAGGAACAATCGGCATCCTCCCATTCACTCAAACCGCACTGAGTGTACACAGACTGGCACCACTGCATGGTGGTGTGCTCTCCCTACCAACACAATCTAACCCTTGTCCTTGGAAAGAAGGGGTGCTATCAACACACCTACTCTTTGAGGCAGACATTATCAATATGCCTTCACTAGGGGAGGGCCATTAGCATCCCCACCTAGAGTGCTACCAATTTTGTGGCCCAGTTCTGTATGCTAGTTATCGCTCTAGTTGCTTTAGTGGCAGAGACTAATAGAAAGACATTGCCGGTATAGGAGAAGAGCTGTTCTCTAGGATTCAAGTCAACTTACCGTTCAATATTCCAGCTGGAACTAATAGACCCTTATTTTAGACCTTTTGTATCATCCTTCCCTTTTGCTTTCCTATCTTAAATTGTAGTTCCTCCCCTCTACCCATTTGTGTTATGTGTAGTTTTTAAAAAAAAATTATTTTATTCAACTTATATTGTAAGCCGCTTAGACATATTGTGATTTGTAGGGTATCAAATAATATTAAACTGTCAAATGCTGCTGAGATATCAAATTGTAAGTAGCATTTTCCTTTCTCTACTTAATATATCTCTCTCAATATTAGATCTACTAGACATGCTTCTGTGTTGTGTGAGTTCCTATATCCATGCTGTGAGGGAAGTAGTACCTATAGATTCCATTTTATGATCTAATCTTTTCGTTGGGCGGTGACCATGAACTCCATCGGTTTCATCATAAAAGGTATGCTGGCTACTAGTCTGTAGATTCCTGTTTGGGATAGATCTAATTTTATTCCTTTTGGAATGGGTTTGAGTAATATTTTGCCAAACTTTGGTTTGGCAACCTTGGTGTAGTGTGGTCTTAACTAAATCTGTCAACCATTCTAATATATCATCTGTCATGTCCTGATAGAAATAGGATAGGCATACAGTCTAATCAGCAACCTGTATTGGATAGTCTATTTATTCGCCTTAATTTGGTTGTTGTAACTGTGTTAAATGATATCCATATTCTGTCTGCTTACATTATTTTTTAAGATATTGTCTTCAATTGGATTGATTGAGGGAAATGGGAGTGTGTGGCGCAGTGGTTAGAACTACAGCCTTAGCACCTCAAGGTTGTGGATTCAAATCCCTCACTGCTCCTTGTGATCCTAGGCAAGTCACTTAATCCCCTCATTGCCCCAGGTACACTAGATATACTTTGAACCCACCAGGACAGATAAGGAAATACGATAAAGTACTTGAATGTAAACCAATTAGGATAAAAATAATTTTTTTATAGTTTTGATCTTATTCAAGAAGTATGATGCTAGTGCTTTAGATGTAGGGGAAGTGACTTTTGTTGTATTTATTTCAGTGCAGACTGTTAATTTATTGAGGATTCTGAATAACTTCTTTAGGTCTGGTTTTTCCTCTCCAATCATTTCTAGGTAGTATTTATATTTATGTTGTTTAATTTGTCTATTGTACAGTGTAAAATAATTTTCTCCTTTTCTCTCTGGCTGATTGATCTTTTTTTCTTCCTACAGGTCCTTTCTAATTTGCAACATTCTTTTTTCAAATTCTTCAGCTCAGACTATTCTAGGTAATTTTCTCTTAGTTATTAGGGCTATGGATTTTAGGGCTCCTTTTACAAAGGTGCGTTAGGGCCTTAACGTGTGGAATAGCGCGCGCTAAAATGCCCCGCGCACTAGCCACTACCGCCTCCTCTTGACCAGGCGGTAGTTTTTCAGCTAGTGCACGCTAATCCGATGCGTGCGTTAAAAACGCTAGCACACCTTTGTAAAAGGAGCCCTTAGTGTTTTTTCTATGGTTCTCCTTATCCCACAGGTAAGTAGGGCTGTGATTGGGCCAAATGTTTTGTGGTGCAACGGTGGGGTAAGGAGATACTGATGAACAAACTGCCTCCTTACCCTGTTAGACTGTGGAGTGCAAACTAGTGCTGCCCGATTCAGGGGAAAAAAATTTGATTCGATTCAGCCTATTGAATTGGTTTTTCGATTCGATTTTCCTGCCCAATTGGGTGGATTTTTTTCAAACATCCTGGTGGGTTTATTTTATAGCCTCTTCACCCCCTTTGCCTTCTCCTAACCACACTGGTGCTGTGGTGTAAACAAAATAAACAAATAAAAAAGACTTTTCCTCTCTCTGTTAAATCCTAGCTCACGTTTGCGGTCTAACACCAGCTCTGGCAGGATACTTCTTAAAGGACCCTCCGCCACAAGAGGACACCCGCTGAAAATAAAGGGCGGGAAGTTTCATGGCGACACCAGGAAATACTTCTTCACCGAAAGAGTGGTTGACAGCTGGAACAAGCTCCCAGTGCAGGTGATCGAGGCCAGCAGCGTGTCGGATTTTAAGAACAGATGGGATGCTCATGTCGGATCTCTAGGAGGCAAAGGTCATCAGAGAGTGATTAAATAGGGGGGGTGGGTCAGCGGTGTGGGCAGACTCGATGGGCCTCGGCCTTTTTCTGCCGTCACTTTCTATGTTTCTATGTTTCTATGTTTCTATGATACACGTTTCAAATCTGACATATTGCAATCACAAAACAGAAAATGAAATTAGTTTTTCTACCTTTTGTTGTCTGATCATTATTCAAATCTTGTTGGTCCCAGGCTCTGGTTGTCTTCTGATAACTTGCTTGCAGGGTCTCCTTCTTTCTTCTTTCTCTGTGCTAACCATCCATCTGCCATCCCTGTCCTCCCCTTCCATTTCCCTTCCCTCCCCAGGAGGTCTGGCATCTTTCCTTTTTTTCATCTCCCTCCACAGATCCACCTTTTCTTAACTACTCTTTCATCCAGCATCAATCCACCCTTCCCCACCACCCCAGGGTCCATCATCTCTCCCTTTCTGTAACTTTCATTCCTAAATCCCATGGTCCATCATCTCTCTCCTTCTTCTCTATTTCCAGACCCATTATTTCTTCCCAAAGTTCGGCATATGCATGTCTCTTTGAACCCCCCCTTCCCTCCCTCCCTCCATGCACTGAAGGCCTGCCCCCCCCCTTAAAGGTCTGCATCCCACCCCTGAAGGCCTGTCCCCCCCCCCTTGAAGGCCTGCATCCCCCCAAAGACCTGCCTGCCTGTCCCCTCCCTTGAAGGTCTGTCCCCCCTGAAGGCCTGCACCGCACCCTGAAGACCTGTCCCCCTTGAAGGCCTGCATCCCATCCCTGAAGGCCTGCCTGCATCCCACCCCCAAAGACCTGCCTGTCCCCCTTTAAGGCCTGTCTCCCCCCCTTGAAGGGCTGTCCTCCCTTGAAGGCCTGCATCCCCCCGAAGGCCTGTCCCCCCTTGAAGGCCTGCATCCCCCTGAAGGCCTGTCCCCCTCCCCCCCATTGAAGGCCTGCATCCCATCCCCAAAGGCCTGCCTGTCCCCCTTAAAGGCCTTTCTCCCCCCTTGAAGGCCTGCATCCCTCCAAAGGCCTGTCCCCCCGTTGAAGGCCTGCATCCCCCCGAAGGCCTGTCTTCCCCCCTTGAAGGCCTGACTCCCCGAGGGCCTGCCCACCCCACCCCGAGGGCCTGCCTGCCCCACCTTGAGGGACTGCTCGCCCCACCCCGAAGGACTGCTCACCCCCTCTGGCCTCCCCGCACCGGCATTTACCTTAACGAAGCAGCCTTCAGCAAGATCGCGATGCCAACGATCTTAAGTTTGCACCGCTTCAGAGCTGTTTTCTCCGTCGCGGTCCTGCCCCTCCTCTGTCAGAGGAGGGGCGGGACCGCGGCGGAGGAAACAGCTCCGAAGCAGTGCAAAGATCGCTGGCATCGCGATCTTGCTGCAGGCTGGTTTGTTAAGCTAAACGCCGGAGCGGGGAGGCCAGAGGGGGAAGAGAGATGCAGGGGGGAAGCCAGACGTCACGGGGGGGACACCGGACAGCAGCACTAACCGGCTGAGGCTCCCCCCACACCTTCTAAAGCAGGTGCGGCAGCAGCTGGCCAGCAAGAGCAGCGCTGCCGCTCCTGCTTTAGGGGGCGAGGGGGGAGGGTCAGCCGAATCGAGAAGCCGATTTTTTTTGTTTTGAATCGATTTGAATCGATTCACCCAAAGTGAATCGGTGAACCGATTTGAATCATGAATAGGGCAGCACTAGTGCAAACTCTGGAGAGGGTCTTTTCCTGTCCGTTGGCCTCCTTTGGCTTGTGGTCATCAAATGCTAATATTGCAGTTTGATCTTTCGGCAGTTTTTTACTTGATAGACCATGACTTGATGCTATATTAATTAAATTCTATTGGTATTTCTGGAAGCGCTCTAACCTGGTTTTGTGGTTTTCTCTGTGATAGATCATACTCAGTTAAACAGAATAGTGTTTTTTCTATGAATTGGTCATGTGGGGTCCATCAGGGTTCCTCTCTTTCTCCTATCCTGTTTAACCTAGTTATGGCTACCTTTGGGAATTTGTGGAGAGGCAAGAGGGTCTCTTTTTATACATAACAGATTGTGAATCCACTAGGGACAGAAAAAGTACCTGAATATGGTATACATAAACTGCTTTATATTCACAGAAAGGCGGTATATCAAATCTATGATTCTTTACCCTGATGACATCACTATTACTTCCTTTTGACTCCTCCCTCCAGGCTTCTAGTTACAAAATGCAAATCTGTCTCTCTCAGGTAGATGAATGGGCAATGTTAGTTTGCTTGAAACTGAACACTGAAAAAAACAAAATTTATCTGGTTTAGCCCTTTAAATTTGTCTGTATCAAATGATAATTTTTAAGCTGAAGCCATCTTTAAGAATTCTGGATATGATATTAGACTCTCATCTTACCATGAGGAGCCATTTAGACAAATTAACTTGTTCAGTTTTCTACAAATTGAAATTATTAAAACACATTAAGCATTGTTTGTACCAGGAACATTTATAAGAACATAAGCATTGCCTTTTATATATTGAGGCTACAAATATTGCAGAATGCTGCTGTCAGATTAATTTTTGGTGTTTTGAAAGCATTAGTCCCTATTTGATAAAACTTCATTGTCTTTCTATCTATGCACACTGTCCGTTCAAACTTCTTACTGTTGTTTTTTAGAACTGTCCTAGTTACTTTCCTCAGTTGCTTTTACTTAAAGATTCATAGGCTAGGAATAATTTCTATCTGCTTTTTCCATCTGTAAAACAGATTCATTATAGTCTATTTTTTATGTATTCATTTATTATCAACAACTAAAAAAAAACAGCTTGAACTTGCTGAACTCCCTTTTCACTCTGAATAAATTTTAAAGAAGTGTTGAATACAAATGACTATGATTTGCTCAATTACTTTTATGAATATGCTCAGGGACCCAGAGTCCAACCTGGAGCAATGCCCCGATGGAGTCTCACCATCCAATCATCGCATATAAGTGTTGTATTTGTCTCTGTGATTAATAAATTATAACGTTAAATAAAGAACTTTGAGATTCAATTCAGGTTCTCTGAAGAATGAAACAAAAAGTGGTCGGGACCCTGAAGCATTACTAAGATAAGCTTTTCTAGCACAATTTGAGCATTGAACAGCAGTTAAACATTGGAATTCTCTTCCTGCAGAGATTAGATGTGAGCCTTCTTACTAAAAAATGTCATACATTGTTAAAAACTTATCTATTTGAGGCATTTTTGATGGTCTAATTGTGCATCTTTCCCAAAATTGTTTTTATGCAATGTATTCTTCAAAGATTAAATTAATCTTGATGTTTCTAATCTATATTAAACCCTCTAGCAAGTTGCAAAATAGAAGCTCTTTTGTATTTATATGAGAAGCCTAAGGAGTGAGGGGGGATAAAGAATTAAGGGGCCCATTCAATATGATGTGTTAGACCCTTAGGGACATATTCTACATATGGCAGCTAAAAAATCAGCACCGAAAAGGACTGCACTTAGTGCAATCCTATAAAACGTCTCTGAAGATATATGCAGTTTATAGGAGCTGGAGGACTACAGCACATTATACAGCAGCTACTTTATGAAGCTGACTATAGATCTGTGCTGAGAATTATAGCATGCTTTGTTAGAGTTCAATAAGTTTTATTCAAAAGTTTTTCCCAAAAAGTACAAAACGAAACAACAATGAAAAAGAATACAGAAGCGCAGTACACAGGTCAAAACACAGTAGCAACAAATAATCAGTTGAAAAGTCAAAATGATGAAATATATCACAGATACAGATATGAGCTGAATAACCCAACAGTAAATGAAAAAATACAGCTCAGACATGAGGAGGGAGAGAAACATCCAGTAGAAGCTGCCAATTACGCTCAAAAGCATGTAAAGATTTATTCTTACAGGCAGCAGCTCTCTCATATTTTGCTGTGACACAGACCATATTCCACCACATAGAATAATTTACCATCGAGAGATTTTTCCAATTCTGTTAAAACCAGTTTAATGGCCAAGTGCAATAACAAGGTGAAAAGTTTTGTATCACCTTCAAGCAATTCGAGCATGCTTTGTTAGAGTGTACGATGGTGGCACTCTACAAACTGAATGGCACCATTTTTTGATTTGCAATCTGGTCAAGCTTAATGCATATTTAATTCAGAGCCCTGAGGAAGCCATGATAATTGGTGAAACGGGTCCCTTGGGCCGAATCAGAACCTGACTAGCACACAGATAAGTGCAATTTTTGTTGATTGTTTATAATGATTGTTTCTGTTTGAAAATTAAAGAATTATAGTGAAATAATGAAAACAGAATAAGAAAAAAAATAATAAATAATATTTTATAGTTGATCAGCCTGAGAGGTTTTTGGACCAATGAAAGAGAACCTGTTCCTGCATTCTCTATGTTGTAAGTTCATACTTGTCAAATAGCGCAGGCATCTGAGGTCCTTTTTCTCTCTTTTTCACACTAGTTGTGTCCATGAAACCTGCCTGCATATTGTCTTGACAAACAACTGAGGTTTCTCGCCATTATTTATTGATAACAATGGTTAGAGCCACAGCCTCAACACCTGAGGGTGTAGGTTCAAATCCCACACTGCTCCTTGTGACCCTGGGCTAGTCACTTAGGGGTCCTTTTACTAAGGCACACTAGCCATTTTAGCGTGCGCTAAACGCTAACGCGTCCATAGACTATAATGGACGCATTAGTGTTTAGCGCATGTTAATATTTAACACGCGCTAAAACGGCTAGCATGCCTTAGTAAAAGGACCCCTCAATCTCCCATTGCTCCGGGTACATTAGATAGTGGGCCTGCCAGGACAGAAAGGGAAAAATGATTGAGTACCTGAATGTACACCGCTTAGGTTATAAGTGGTATATAAATGCTAAAAATAAATACCGTATTTTTCGCTCCATAAGACGCATTTTTTCCACCCACAAAAAGGGTGCGTCTTATGGAGTGAATACCCAACCCTCTCCCATTAGGTGCCATTTACCAGAATCCGAGCCTTTGTGACTATTACTCTCCTCTTTCTTTCTGTTTTGCTTGCCTCTACACCTCCCTGTCTGTTGGTCTCACTTTATTTTTCTCTCTACATCTCCCTTCTCCTTTTCTCTCTTTTTTTGTCCCCCTTGCATATTATCCTCTCTGTTGTGTCCCCTTTCCATTACTAAGGCAAACAACAAAAAAAATCTAACAGAGTCTGCAGCACAGGAACAGCAAGCAAAAAACAAGAGAAAAACTGCAAACAGTGTATAGCATGCAGTGTTTAAGAAGCATCCATTTTTGCGTTGCACTGTCGGCTCGTGATCATTGTGCATACACGCGTTTGTTCATTATCAATTTTAATTGCGGGTCGTTTTAAACCTTATCAACCATGGACCCCTGAGGAAGGCGTGTTTTCTAAAACACAGACCATGTCGGGTCCCCTGGTTTGTAAAAAGGTGACATTAGTAACCGCATTAAATATCTGGTATAATAAACATAGTCTGCATCTTATACACTGTCTGCAGTTTTTTTCTTGTTTTCCCTTTCCATTACTATCCTTCTCTTGATTATCCCCTTTAGCTTTCAACTCCAATACTCACCCTCCCATGTTCTCTCATTCTCCTTTCCCTTTCAAATATCTTTATCTGCTTCTCAGTCTATCTCAACCTTCTATCCATGTTCTTCTCTAACCCATTTTCTGTCTTCCTAGATCACTTTGATTCCTCCCCCCCTCAGGCAACAGAAACAAATAACACAAATAATTGAAGCAGCACGGCAGTGGCAAGAGCAGAAAGAAGGGCAGACTATAGGAACATAGGATAATCCACACTGAGTCAGGCCAAGGTCCATTGAGACCTAAATCCTATTTCCAACAGTTGCTAGTTTGGGTTAAAAATACCCAGAAGATGCCTCAAAAAGTAGATTCTCTGAGATCATTTCAAGGAATAAGTCCCAAGTCCGCCAGGCTAATAACTTTTTATGATTTTTTCCTTCAGAAATCTATTGTGAATTGTTTGCAAACAATTTGCTATACCACCTAATTTGGATTCAAGTCTAAGCATTAAAATAACCTTAAAAAGTAGAAAAAGAACTCCATTAGATAAATAGGAACGATGCAATCAATCTAATCCTCAGTTAACAATCAGAGTATAAGGGTGGTCTTCTGTAAGTGCCTTCTATCCCTCAGCATACCTTGCAGAGAAGAAAATCAAACATTTAATCAAACTAAGGGCTAGATTCACTAAGCAAACCGACTGTGTACTGATCGGTTTGCGTCCCAATTTTCCTCCAGCCTTATTCACTAACCTCTGTGCCGATCTGATTCCGATCCGTGCATGCAAATGAGGGGAAACGGCATGCAAAATAGGCAGGCAGCGATTCACTAAACAAAAATCTTGAACACTGACTAGGCTAGCCGATCAACAAGAAGCGACTGCTGGGGAACCAGTCGCTCACATCCTTTCCGGCTGTCCTGCCAGCCCTGCAGCCCTGAAATAAACTTGCTCTCTGCCGCGACCTGCTCTCTGCCTCTCCAACTCTCTCTCTGCCTCCCCGGCTCTCCTGCTCTCTGCCGCGATCTGCTCTCTGCCTCCCCAACTCTCTCTCTGCCTCCCCGGTTCTCTTGCTCTCTGCCACGACCTGCTCTCTGCCTCCCCGGCTCTCCTGCTCTGTGCCACAACCTGCTCTCTGCCTCCCCGGCTCTCCTGTTCTCTGCCGCGATCTGCTCTCTGCCTCCCCAACTCTCTCTCTGCCTCCCCGGCTCTCTTGCTCTCTGCCGCGACCTGCTCTCTGCCTCCCCGGCTCTCCTGCTCTCTGCCACAACCTGCTCTCTGCCTCCCCGGCTCTCCTGCTCTCTGCCGCGATCTGCTCTCTGCCTCCCCAACTCTCTCTCTGCCTCCCCGGCTCTCTTGCTCTCTGCCGCGACCTGCTCTCTGCCTCCCCGGCTCTTCTGCTCTCTGCTGCGACCTGCTCTCTGCCTCCCCGGCTCTCCTGCTCTCTGCTGAGATCTGCTCTCTGCCTCCCCAACTCTCTCTGCCTCCCCGGCTCTCTTGCTCTCTGCCGCGACCTGCTCTCTACCTTCCCGGCTCTTCTGCTCTCTGCCGCGACCTGCTCTCTGCCTCCCCTGACTCTCCTGCTCTCTGCCGCCCTTCCCTCTAGTGCGAGCCTGTGGTTTTAACACGCTTTAAAACAACAGGTTAAAACCACGGGCTCGTACTGCAGGGAAGGGCGGCAGAGAGCAGGAGAGTCGGGGCCAGTAAAAAAAGTTCTAAAAAATCAGACAGCAAATACATATGCAGACCATCTACAGGCATACTAGACGGTCTGCGCATGCGTCGGGATCGCTACCCAACGATCCGTGTCATCGGATGGAGGCGTGCCTCTGATCGCCCCCATTTGCATGAAGATGGTCGGTGAATTGGTCGGCCTGCCTCCAATTGCCCACGGATCGGACACAGATTGGAAGGTTAGTGAATCTAGCCCTTTGTCCCCTGCCCAAATATCTTTAAAACCTACTGTTAGTCACCTTAACCACATCCTCCACCAGTACTAACAGTGTGAGGACACAGTCAAAGACACACCCCTAGGTTTGCAACTGTAGCTTCCCATTTCTAAGGCTCGTATGTTAAAGTAGGCAGAACACACTGCTTTGAAGAAGAAGCAACCACAAGAACCCGAGAACATGTTGCCGGCAGCATCTCTACTTTCACAAAAAGGCCAAACAGCACAAAAATCCTATGCCTAGGAGAACCTAGCACAAAATCCTATGCCTAGCACAAAAAGTAGGGATGGACCACGAGCACCAACAAAAAATAAAAATAAAGCAATTCCACCAAGGATTTTGGATAGAGCAAAAGAGACCCAACCCAGATTTGTATTTTGCCTGCGAGTGCCTGCCTCAGGGATCATAATCTCTGTACTCTATAGCAGTGGTTCCCAACCCTGTCCCGGAGGACCACCAGGCCAATTGGGTTTTCAGGATAGCCCTAATGAATATGCATGGAGCAGATTTGCATGCCTGTCACTTCTATTATATGCAAATCTCTCTCATGCATATTCATTAGGGCTAGCCTGAAAACCCAATTGGCCTGGTGGTCCTCCATGACAGGGTTGGGGACCACTGCTCTACAGTATTAAAGACAATGTAACTCTGAACACCTTAGTAGTTGCTGCAAATGACTAATGTCAATAACTGAGTCCAGTGCTAGCTGTAGTCTTCCATGTCTTAAGAAACTGGAACTAGAAGTCCATTAATGCTATTGGAGGAAGATCCAGACTGGTCGATCCTGTTGGTTAGGATCTGGAACTATCAAATCACTACAATAAAGAGAAATAGGATGGAGAGACTTGTACATGCAAATGTAGGACTCACATATGCGTTTCTCATCAAGAATGTTGTTTGGGGATTCCATATTGAGAAGAGTTTTTGCCGCCTCAGTGGTCTCCATCGCTCCATCTGGACTACGGCTGGTGATTTCAACTATATGGGAAGCAAGACTGTATCAGTTCAGAGGTTATTTCTTTTAATAATAGGACTTAAAATTCTTCAGATTTGGATACAATTGAACAACTACAGTATCATAGTGGAACAAGCTGTCATAGTTTCTTTTTCTACACAGCTGCATGTTATTGTCGGTATGTGTTAGCTGGGTTTCAGTTTTAGAAACTAGTGGACGATGGCGGTTTGGTGAATGAGGAAATGAAAATGCCTGTAGAAACAATATTTCATTCTTCTTTACAGATGTGCACAGGGTAAACTTTTTCATTTCAGATGGCCCATTTTCCTAATTTTCAGACTTTGGTCCCTTTCACACATTCGTTTTGACAAAACAAAATGTAATGCATACAAATTTACTTAACATGCATTAATTCATAGGTTAACCCAAATTATATCAATTTAGGACAGATTAAAGGGCTCATTTCTGAAACAAGAACAAGTCCAGAAAATGGCACAAAGAGGGGGCATAGAGGTGTGTTCTGGGTGGGACTAGGGCAGGCTTACAATTTGGGTGTTTTTCTATTATAATGGCGTTATAAACAAACTCAAGCCAAATAGAATAAATGTGTAAACACTTAAACCAACAATACACTTCCCCCTCCGTATTCGCGGGGGTTAGGGGCAGAACCGTCCCGCAAATATTTAAAAAACACGAATAATATTCGGGCCGGTTCTGCTCCTAGCCCCCGCTTTCCCTGGCTATTTTAAGCCCTGAAAGCACCCCCTTAAGCCTTACCTGGTGGTCTAGCGGGTTTTCGGGGCAGGAGCGATCTTCCCACACTCCTGCCCCGTGCAGATCGCTCACAGGAAATGGCTGCCTTGAGCTCCCGTAGTCTCTCGAGCCATTTTCTGTGAGCGATTTGCACGGGGCAGAAGCATGGGAAGATTGCTCCTGCCCTGAAAACCCATTAGACCACCAGGTAGAGCTTAAGGGGGGGCTTACAGGGCTTAAAATAGCCTGAAACATGAAAATGCATTTTTTGATTTAAAACCGCGAATAAGTGATCCGTAGATACGGAATTTGCAAACAGTGTACTACTTAGGAAAAACCTGATATTCACCACAACTTTGAAAACAGTCACTAACGATGAAAGTGAGGAGGAAAAAGTTCAGAACCTCACTGTCTCCCATGAAATGGTAGGCAATATAAGGGGTGATTACTGGCATAACAAAAACTCCTTCACTCACATATTTTCAGTGGATGAAAAGTACTAAACATGCAATGCAATAATTATAAAGGAATTTAAGAACAAAGGAAAGAGCTTATCTGTAACCAGGGATCTACTACATCAGCATCAAATTTAGATGTTGTTTGTAAAATTGTACTTAGCATTGCCTAACTCAATTTAGACGCCGGTATATTAGGTATTTCTTGGCCTAATTTACTGGTGTCTAACATCAATACCTACTGGCGTCTGAGGCAATCCAGGCTCATACGTCACCCCCTAACCACACCCACGTTTTGGTTAGGTGCAAGTAGGCACCAGTAAGTGCCTCAGAATAAATAAAAATTTTTTGATTGTGTTTTAATCGGGTTTTCTATTTTAATGGAACATTGTAAAAATATCTGGGGCAAAAATAGGACATTTTAGGCTAGATCTGTTTCAATAATGACTAAGGGCCTGTTTTACAAAGCCGCACTAGAGGCTGCAGCGCGGTAACAGCCCCGAAGCCCATAAAGATTTAAAGGGCTTCGGGGCTGTTGCTGCACGGCTTTGTAAAACAGGCCTTAAATGCCAAAATGTTGTCCAAACTGACCAGATGACCACTGGAGGGATAAACACATGACCTCCCTTCATCCCCCAGCGGTCACTGACCCCCTCCCACCTTCTAAGAGGTAAAAGTGACAGTACATAATAGGCTCTATGACAGCTGCAGATATAATGACCATTCCTCCTAGAGTAGCAAACAGGGCTCTGGAGTAGCCCAGTGGTTAATGCAGTGGACAGTGGAGCCAGGCCCATATCCCATTCTAACTGGTACACTAGTAATGGAAAGTGTGAGCACCTCAAAAAACACAAAACACATACTGAACTTCCATAAAGGTAACAGCTGCAGACATAAGGGCTTTTGTAGTGGTGTACAGATGGGCGCAACACATTTTTTGCTATACCTGGAGGGCTCACCATACAATATAAAGGGGTTATGATATGATGTGTATCTGGGATCTTCTATTGCATGTGAAGTTCACTGCAGTGCCCCCTAGGCTACCTCACTGCTCTACTGGGATGTCTATATAGTAACATAACATAGTAACATAGTCCATCCAGTCAGCCCACTAGTTATTCTCATTAAAAAATACACGATTAAATTAACTTGTCTCTTCTTTGATATTTCTGGGCCATAGACTAAAGTCCACCTGGTATTGTCCTAGGTTCCAACTGCTGAAGTTGCCATCTAAGCTCACTCCAGCCTATCCAACCATCCCGTTGCATGATATCTACTGTAAAGTCTTGCCACTAACAATCTTATGTTCCAAATTCCCATTGATGCCCTCCCACTGATGCCATCCTACACGCATCACCATATATGGGACACAAACCGTACAAGTCTGTCCAATACTGGCCTTAGTTCTTTAATTTATACCATTTGTTTTCTAATTAGAGATCCTCTGTGTTTAGCTCACGCTTTTTTGAATTTTATCACCATTTCCTCTCCACCACATCCCTCGGAAGGGCATTCCAGGCATCCACCACCCTCTCCGTGAAAAAGAATTTCCTAACATTACTCCTAAGTCTTCCTCCCTGCAACCTCAAGTTATGCCCTCTAGTTACCATTTTCCCTCCTCTGGAAAAGATTTGGTTCTATATTAATATCATTCAAGTATTTAAATGTATCATATCTCTCCCCTGTCCCTCCTCTCCTCTAGAGTATATATGTTTAGGTCTTCCAGTCTCTTCTCGTACTTCTTTTGGCTCCAACCCCTTACCATTTTCAGCACCTTCCTCTGGACAGCTTCAAGTCTTTTTATATCCTTCGCCAGATACGGCCTCCAAAACTGAACACAATACTCCAAGTGTGGCCTCACCAATGACCTATATAGAAGCATCAACACCTCCCTTCTTCTGCTGTTTATTCCTCTTTCTATACAGCCTAGCATCCTTCTGGCTACAGCAACTGCCTTATCACACTGTTTAGAAGCCTTTAGATACTCAGACACACTGACCCTAAGGTCCCTCTCTTCATCTATGCTTATCAACCTCTCATCCCCCAACACATATGGTTCCCTCAGATTTCTACTCCTCAAATACATCACTCTGCACTTCTTCGCATTGAATTTTAGTTGCCAGACATTAGACCATTCTTTTAACTTTTGCATATCCTTCTTCATGCTTTCCACTCCCTCCAGGGCATCCACTCTGTTACAAATCGTGGTATCATCCGCAAAAGGCTAATCTTACCTTCTAACCCTTCAGCAATGTCACTTACAAATATATTGAACAGAATCGGACCCAGCACCAATCCTTGAGGCACTCCATTACTCATCTTTCTCTCCTCCGAGCGAATTCCATTAACCACCACCCTCTGGCATCTGTCCATCAACCAGTTTCTAATCCTGAGCAATGAATGCAGGGGCAGGCCTAGCATTTGCCCTATATCTACCACATAGTACTCTGTGCTACAAGTATCTGCAGACAGCCAGTGGCGTAGTGGGGGTGAGCGGCCCCTCTCCTGCCCTTCCCCGTACCATTCTATCTTTGGCGTGAGCAGCTCACGCCAAAGATAGAAAGGTACGGGGAAGGGCAGGAGAGGGACCGCTCACCCCCACTACGCCACTGGCTGTCTGCAGATACTTGTAGCACAGAGTACTATGTGGTAGATATAGGGCAAATGAAGTCGCTGCTCGTGTCAGCTTCAGTGCTCTCTCTGATGTCACTTTCTAGGCACGAGTCCTGGAAGTGACATCAGAGTGCGTCGAAGCCGATACGAGCAGCTACTTTGTGGCTGCTCGTGCCGAAGATAAAAAGGTACTGGGGAAAGGGAAGGGTTGCGCTGCATGGAAGGGGGGCCAGAGAGCAAGAGGGGTGCCAGCGTCCCGGGGAAGACCGTGCCTGGAAGGACTGCACCCCGCTTATTATGCCACTACAGACAGCACAAATGCACTCATGCTACTTGCCAGTCATGTAACACAGCTGCCTAGCACTTCCCCACCTATCAAAGAAGAAACTGTAGCAGTTTGCCTCCTTCCATTTCAGTCCTTCCCCAGCATAAGTAGGCTCTCTTCTAATCCCTACCCACTAAGACCCTAGAGAAGGGTTCTTACTGCCATGATGGTCAACTCAGTGGTAATTTCCCTAAAAGACTCGGTTAAAGATTTGAGTTTGGTCACCGATGATGCTGTTTTGATAAGGTTGCAAATATCACTGGTGATATATTCAGTATAATTTAAATTGTGGTATGATTGATAATTGAAATCATATTTGAATGAATCAACTTTATGTACAGTGAAGATGATAAGGGCTCTGGTTATATGTAGCATGGCTACTACTATATCCTCTCTTTAGAGTTACCTGATTAATCACTTGAGGAAACTGTGGTTGGTCCAGAATGCAGTGGTATATGGGCACAGAGTGCCTTAGTTTGCACTGTTAGATCTGCACTGGCTTCCAGTCAGGAACCAATTACATTGGTCAACAAGCATTTTGCTTCTGGCGTTCTGTCACCTGTATCTTAACCAGGCCACATGCAGACTCTAAATCTGAAAACAGTTTTCATCTATCAACATCCTGTTTTTAAGTTATTCGTCAGTTTCTGTTTATATCATTTTCATCAATAACGCTACCGTAAAGTGTCTGTATTTTACTGTTTCTGTAACACAATATTGCATTTTAGGACAGCTCATCGATCACATATATAGGTAATTTGAAAGTTTATACTAAAAAGTGACTGTGCTGCTTTTTCTACCTGTGAATTTTTATATTTTGTTTGTTTTGTCTAAGATATTATAATTATTATGAGTAGATGAGGTTGTGTTAACCATCCTGATAATTTCTGTTATGCCGCAGACAATTTACTGCACAAGATCAGCGAAAGAATCTGTCCAGCAGACTTCAAAGTGCATACAAGCATTATTTTGGCTGCAACAGTTGGTGACCAAGATAAAGCGTGGACACCTCATGTGTGCTGCGCTGTCTGCTATTACGGATTAACACGGTCTGTGGGAAAATTTTGTCAAGGCAATGGACAGAAATGGTGATGCGTTTCAGCACCCAAGAAGTACCTTTGGTGTCGAGAAAAGTGAAGCCAAAATTAAAGAAGGTGTTTTTGCTGGACCCGAAATCCATGAACTGATCCTTGATAATGCGTTCAAACAGAAACTGAACCAGCTGAATCAGCAGCATGGGAAGCATTCATGCTGGTTGTTCAGAATTTTCTTGGTAATCACACATCAGAGAATTATGCTGAGCTTGTGAAGAACATGCTGACAGCATATCAGCTAATAGGTGCCAAAATATCACTTAAAATGCACTTCTTACATTCTCACCTTAACTTCTTCCCACCCAATCTTGGTGATGTCATGGGGAAAGATTTCATCAAGATATCAAGGTGATGGAAAGCTTAGGGAAAGTTCAATCCCAGTATGATGGAAGACTATTGTTAGTTATTGCTAAGAGAGATAAATGTACAGTACAAGCATAAAAGCAAGTGTTTCAAACATTTCTGAACATGCTGACATCACTTTTGTGTGAGTTAAGAGAGGCATAAATATATGCTATTACATGTCTCCTTACTGTCTTTGTGTTTGTTTTCAGAGTAAACTCCTTAACACAAGTTTGGCAATATTTTGCCGATATGGCAAACTGTCTAAAAAATCAATAAGTGTATCTCAGAAACCTGATGTGCTAGCTGAATTTCAATTACAGATCTGAAATCAGCGTCATTAAATTAACTAAGAACACTTCTTAAGTTCTCAGTAGCAAAGAAAAAATTTTTTTGTTGGCCAGTTTTATATTTTAGCTTTTGGTGCTTATATTTAAAGGATAGAACTTCTCTTGCATTTTAGTGAAAGACTTGACTGGTGTCTGGCTGTGCAGTCATTTTGCTCTAGTAAAAACCACTGATGGATCCTTCATGTTTTCAGTTATTGCAACAGTACATTCATGAGCATTTTCAGTAGAAGAGCCAGTATAGTGGAATAAACTCCCAGCTGAAATTAAAAGTAAGTTCAATCTGCTAACCTTTCATAGACTGTTGAAAGCATTCCTCTTTCCGGATTAGATAGGTTAGAGCTGAAGGACAGAGGGAGGATTTACTGTGCTTTTAATATGTTTTGAATTGCATTTCACCGATTGTTCTCTGAACTACATTGATTGATTGATTTTTAACGGGGATTGTGGCACATAAAATTGTTTACTGTTGATTGAACCAATCTCTATGCTATGAGAGGGTCTCCATAACGGACACCTCATTTCTTCTCATGAATAAGAATAGTGTGAACAGCTGAAGCATGAGCTCTAAAGAGGATTTCTAAAAACAGAAACCACGGTCATAAAAAGGTGTTTTATTTCCACCTCTCTCTATTTTTTTCATAAAGCAAAAAAACCCATGAGAAATAAAATATTGGGCTGATTGTAAAAAAAAATTATATGTTCACTTGTAATGTATAACTGGTGTATAAAATGCCTTGTCATTGCTGTTGCAGATAGAATATTCTGGACCCTGCTCCAGAAACCAGATGTCATTCACAGTGTAACAGTAGGAAGTACATTAGGTCCAACAGAATTTGATTATGAGTTTTTGCAAGGAAGTATAAAACTTAAAAACAAGAGATGAGCCATATAGACTAAATCAGACTCCTGTCCTAGGATCCCAGCTAAGAAGGATGTGCTGTAAAGAAGCAGTAAGTGGGGAAACCCCCACACACATGGGCCCACCACAGCCTTACGTCCTTATCCAAGGACTATGGGGGAAGTAAGGAAGAGTAAAAGTACAGGGGCTGCAGTTGTTCCATGGAGCCATAAGGAGATGAGACGAGTGTTTCCCAACTAGAGTGAACTGTTCAGAGGCATCAATTATATTTGTGTTTATTTTGAAAGAGTCTATCATAATCACCAGTTTGTTTTAAGGAAGCACATCTTTTGGAAAAATTTGCTGTCCAGTGTTATGTACCTGCCTCAGCGATTACCCTCAGTCCTAGCCAACTAGAGGTCCGCTAATGTTTATAAATTATACGGATAGTATTGAGCCAAAAATGTGACTAGACAACTATAAATATGGGGCTAGGTTTGGAATGGAGTAAGAGCAGGATGAACAGCAGGCCTAAACTACATAGGCAATATTGGTGAGGTGACCATACTATCCCTCTAATTCTATAAAAAGTGCCAAAAATCATACGTGGAATTTTGGCCATGTACCCAAATTGCATGCACAATTTAACTGAATAACACACTAATTAGCACCGATAATTTCCATTTTAACAAGCAACTTTGAGTAAACTACTGCCTGGCTAACTGCAACTCAGGAATGGGCAAACTAAATTTTCACACCTAAATTTTCAACCTGAGTCAAAAAATGGCTAATATTGATCTTCTTATCTTTCCACCTAAACCCACCTCCCCCTCCCCCTTCTCTATTTCTGTGGACAACACTCTCCTTCTCCCTGTCTTGTCAGCTGACAACCTCAGTGTCATCTTCAATTCCTTTCTCTCCTTCTACCCTCAGTTCCAGCAAACCGCTAAAGCCTGACCAAAATCTGACCTCTCTTTTCTGAGCACACTACCAGAACTTTTATCCACACTCTCATCAACTCTTGTGTAGATTACTGCAACTTGCTTCTCTCAGGTCTTCCACTCAACCATCTCTCTCCCCTTCAGTCCATTCAAAATTCTGCTGCACAGTTCGTATTCTGCGAGAGCTGGCATATTAACATTACCCCTCTCCTCAAGTCACTTCATTGGCTCCCCATCCATTTTCTAATACAGTTCAAAATCCTCTTACTGACCTATAGTGCATTTACTCTGCAGTCCCTCAATGTCTCTCCTCAGTTATCTCCCCCATGCTCCCCTCTCCGTGAACTCCATTCATCCGGTAAGTCTCTCCTATTTGTACCCTGCTCCTCCACTGCCAACTCCAGACTCTATCCCTTCCATTTTGCTGTGCCATATGTCTGGAACAGGCTGCCTGAGTCATTATGTCAGCTCCATCACTAGCAGTATTCAAATCCAAGCTAAAAGCCCACTTTTTTGAGGCTGCTTTCAATTCCTAACTCCCACTCATTGAAAGATACCTATGCCCATCCTATTGTTCTTTCTGCTAGAAATTGTCTGTCCAAATTAAATTGGAAGCTCTTCAGAGCAGGAACTGTCTATTACAAGTTAAATGTACACCATTGCGTATACCTTTCAGCACTATAGAAATGATAAATACCGTATTTGCCGGCGTATAAGACGACTGGGCGTATAAGACGACCCCCCAACTTTTACAGTTAAAATATAGAGTTTGTTATATACTCGCCATATAAGACTACCCCTTCTTCCGCACACCTTCTGCACAACAAATAAAACTTAAAAGAACATCAGAATTTATTTCAACAATTTTAATTAATTCACTAAAGCTGAATAGAACAATAAACCCATGGGAGCTGCCATGCTATTTGTTTTCTAAACTGTTAACCAAACTGAAACTGTCAATGATAGAAGGAAGATAACACATAGAGGGAGAGAGCAAGTGCCGGGCAAGTCCCTAGCAAGTTTGCTGGCATGACAGTTTCCCTTTAAAAGCTTTCAAAAGCCTCCTGTTCGCCCCCGCAACTTCCTTAAGGGCTAGACTCCACACACGGCCGCATGTGCGAGAGACGTAGTAAAGAGAAAAGGGGTGGGGCCAGAGCGTCGCTGCTTCCCGCTGCGCAGGATGAAGGAGCTGGCACCCTTGTCACACTGATGTCCCGCCATGGCCCCGCTGATGTCCCGGCAGGTTTACTAGTACCGTAAGCACCGTAAGGAGGTAAGGAAGGAGATGTTAGGGTATGTAAAGTAAGGGCATGTAAACAGTACCCGGCGTATAAGACGACCCCCGACTTTGGGGAGGATTTTAAGGTACTGAAAAGTCGTCTTATACGCCGGCAAATACGGTAATACTCGTAACTACATCTGTAGTCACATAATTTCAGACTTTACAAACTATTAGTGAGCAAATTATGCAGTTTTGCATGCTGAATCTAAAGCTATCTTCACAAACTACTTGAAATGAGTCTCACCTACATTAAATCACAGTTTAAATATGCAGAAATTAAGTAATTTTTATTTGAATGTACAAATAATCTGAACTACATCTGTGGCCACATAATTGTCTTTAAAATGTCATTTATGAAGTTAATTTAATGTTATCTAACAAAATCCAGCAATAAGGCTATATCTTGTTTGCTTCTGTTTCGACTCATGCTCCTCTGACTCCTAATATAATGTTCTCTCCTCTTCTGATTGTACACACAACCAGCAGCCACAGTTGTCAATTTTATACATATTTTATGGACTGGGTGTGTGATAGCCAGTTTGGAACCACCATGGGCTTGCTCAGAAATGCCTTGATAAGAATATAAAAACACAAGAATTGCCATTCTGGGACAGACCAAAGGTCCATCAAGCTCAGTATCCTATTTCCATCAGCGGCCAACCCAGTTCACAAGTACCTGGCAAGATCCCAAAGACTAAAACAAATATTATGCTGCTTACCCTAGTAATAAGCAGTGGATTTCCCGATGTCTATCTTAATAAAGGCTGTTTTAGGAAATTATCCAAACTTTTTTAAAACCCTGCTAAGCTAACTGCTTTCATCACATTCTCCAGCAACAAATTCCAGAGGTTAATTACACAGAGTGAAGAAATATTTTCTCCAGTTTGTTTTAAATTTACTACTTAGTAGCTTCCTTAGTTCTAGCATTTTTGGAAAGAGTAAAACAAGAGATTAACATCTACTCAGTTTTTTTTTATAGACCTCTATAATATATTCCCTGAGCTGTCTCTTCTCCAAGCTGAAGAGCCCTAGACGTTTTAGCTTTTCCCATCCCTTTTATCATTTTCATCACACTTCTTTGTACCTATTCCAAATCCGCTAAAGCTTTTTTGAAATGTGGTGACCAGAATTGCACAAAGTATTTCAGCTGCAACTGCACCATGGAGCGATACAAGGGCATTATAGCATTCTCAGCTTCATTTTCTATTCCTTTCCTGATAATTCCTAACATTCTATTTGCTTTCATAGCTGCCACCATACACTGAGTTGATGGTTTCAACGTATCCTCAACGAAGACACCTAGATCCTTGTTCCATGTTGGATGGTAATTCCAACATGGAACCCAGCATCACATATCTATAGTTCGGGTTCCTCTTTCCCACATGCATCACTTTGCACTTGTTCACATTAAATATCATCTGCCATTTTGTTGCCCTCTCTCCCAGTCTCGCAAAGTCCTCTTGCAATTTTTCATAATCCTCTTGTGATTTAACAACTTTGAACAACTTTGTGTCATCAGTAAATTTAATATGCTAAAAAGCAGTGGTCCCAGCACAGGCTCCTGGAGAACCCCACTATATACTTTTCTCCATTGAGAATATTGATCATTTAATCTTACTCTCTGTTTTCTATCTTTTACCCAGTTCTTAATCCATAAGAAGACAATACCTCCCATCTCATGACTAATCTAATTTCCTCTGAAGTCTTTCATGAGGTACTTTATCAAATGCCTTTTGAAAATTCAACTACACAATATCGACCGGCTTACCTTCATCCACATGTTTATTCACTCCTTTGAAGAAATGTAGTAGATTGCTTAGGCATGATTTTTTCTTTACTAAATCCATGTTGGCTTTGTGTCATTAATCCATGCTTATGTATAAGCTATGTAACCCCCCCCCCTTTAATGAAGCCGCTTTAGCATTTTTTATCGCTGGTCATGGTGGTAAAAGCTCCAACGCTCATACCGTTCCTATGAGCATCGGAACTTTTACCACAATGGCCAGCGATAAAAAAACACTAACGTGGCTTCATAAAAGGAAAGGTTGTCCTTTATAGTCTCTAGCATTTTGCCCAGCACCAATGTCAGACTCACAATTCTATAATTTCCCAGATCACCTCTGGAACCATTTTAAAAAATCAGCATAACATTGGCTACTCTCCAAATTTCCAATACCTTGCTGGAAGGGGATAAAGACCATACTCTTCATAGACTACTTTAACCAATAAAACAACAGAGTAGACAGTTGGCTAACCCCCCCCAAAAAAAAATTAGGAACTCAATAGGAAGAACACAATAGGATATAAATAGACCAAGGGCTGAAGCCCAGAAAACTAGACTCTGAGGAAGACAATACTTCAAAGATAAACATAAAAAAACGATACAGATACATGTATATAGACTATATTTAGTTGAATAGGCCAAACTCCTTAGGAGGTGTGTAAATATTGTGTACTTAGCTGCAATAATAAACCTAATACTGTATTAGATGTGAAGATAGGCAGGACGATTGATTTGATATGAACATATACATATAAGTAGGATGATCGATGTGCTGGTAACATAAGTAGGATGATTGATTGATTGTGCCATAATTATGCTTGTATTAATAACTCTGTATTGTAACACTGCTACAGAAGCCCCTATAACTCTGTATAGAGCCATGTATTGTAACAGCTCGCAGAAGCTCTTTATAACTGTGTATTATAATACCTCCACAGAAGCTCATATAAACCGCTCTGAATTGACTTCCCAGTCATTAGTAACGGTATAGAAGCTAACAATAAACAATAATAATAACTCTGAAAGTTCATTTTTCAATTCTATTATTACCCTGGGATGTATACCATCTGGTCCAAGTGATTTGCTACTCTTCAATTTGTCAAATTGTCTCATTACATCTTCCAGTGTTACAGAGATTGTTTTGGTTTCCCTGATTCATCAGCACTGAATACTATTTCTGGCACAAGTATCTCCCCCACATCTTTCTCGGTGAAGACCAAAACAAAGAATTAATTTAATCTCTCCGTTATGAACTTTTCTTCCCTGAGCATCCCTTTTACCCCTCGATCATCCAACAGTCCAACTGATTATTTTTCTAGCTTCTTGCTTTTAATATAACTTAAAAGGTTTTTACTATGTGTTATTGCCTCTAACGTAATCTTCTCTTCAAGGTCTCTCTTTGCCTTCCTTATCAGCGTTTTACATTTGACTTGCCATTTCTTATGCTGTTTACTAGCCACTCAAGCAGCCAAACTAGACAACCAAATCGCCAATCTACTGACGGCATCCCTAGACTACAAAACGTTTAGAAAATAAATAAAGACCATACTCTTCAAGAAATCCCTGAAAAAGAAATAACACCGCAAGAATCAAACACCGCCTCTCACTAAAGGCAATTACCCTAAACAAATAGCCAAACTCATTTCTTGCTCTCTTTGAAAATGACCAGATTTCTTTTTGGTAAGATCTTTTTGTAATACTTCCTTGATAATTCTTTTGCAATCTGCCTTGAACTGCAAGGTAATGGCGGAATAGAAATCCCTAATGTAATTCTTCTTCCACTTTCTGAAGGATTTTCTTTAAGTTCTAATAGCTTCCTTCACCTCACTTGTCAACCATACTGGCTGCTGTTTAGTCTTCCTTCCTCTTTTTTTTTTTATTATTTATCACTTTTCTTATTAATAATCAAGTATAATATATAACAACTTGAATTAGATCAATAGTTCCCAAAGGTAAAAGAAAAAACAAATCAGAAAAGTTTCTATTCACTTATATCGACCACAATACTTTGAGAACAGACTTCAAGAAATAAAAAGAAATTATACAATTAATCAAACGAGAAAGCAGCAATACTCAGTTGGCACTAAAGCTGGATTATGATAAGTTACATATCTTAAGTTACAGATGTTGCACCCTATCTAGATTCTACAAATTCAAATAGTTGTTTAGGCTCCAAAAACAAGTAATTATTTGTCTGATACGTAATAAAGCATTTCACAGGAAATTTCAACAAAAAAGTTGCCCCCAGGGCTAGGACTCTTGGTTTTAATGCCAAGAGTTCCTTTCTATGCCTCTGGGATCTCTGAGACATATCAGGAATATTCGCACTGTAAAGCCCAAAAACTGATCATTTATATGTCGAAAATAAAGACGCAGATCAAGCAGAAAAATTAACATCCATGGAGGTAAGCCTTGAAGACGTACATAAGCAGATAGATAGATTAAAAACTGACAAATCTCCAGGCCTGGACAGAATCCACCCTAGGGTATTGAAAGAACTAAAGGAGGAAATAGCAGAACTACTACAGCAGGTTTGTAACCTATCCCTGAAAACAGGCGTGATCCCGGAGGATTGGAAGATAGCTAATGTTACGCCCATCTTTAAAAAAGGATCGAGAGGTGATCCGGGGAACTACAGACCGGTAAGTCTGACTTCGGTTCCGGGGAAGATGGCAGAAGCGCTGATAAAAGACAGCATCGATGAGCACCTAGAAAGAAATAAACTGATGAAAACAAGCCAACATGGCTTCTGCAAGGGAGGATCGTGCCTAACGAACTTATTGCACTTCTTTGAAGGAATTAACAAACGAATGGACAAAGGGGACCCCATAGACATCGTATACTTAGATTTCCAAAAAGCCTTTGACAAGGTACCCCATGAACACCTACTACGGAACCTGAAGAACCTTGGGGTGGAAGGAGACATACATAGATGGATCAAAAATTGGTTGGCGGGCAAAAAGCAAAGGGTAGGAGTGAAGGGCCACTACTCTGACTGGAGGAGGGTCACGAGTAGTGTTCCACAGGAGTTGGTACTCGGGCCGCTGCATTTATAAATGATCTAGAAACAGGGACGAAGTGCGAAGTAATAAAAACGACACCAAACTATTTAGTGGAGTTGGGACTAAAGAGGACTGTGAGGATTTACAAAGGGACCTGAACAAACTAGAAGAGTGGGCGATGAAATGGCAGATGAAGTTTAATGTAGAGAAATATAAAGTCTTGCATGTAGGAAACAGAAACCCAAAGTACAGCTATATGATGGGAGGGCTGGTAATGGGTGAAAGTACCCTAGAAAAGGACTTGGGGGTAATAGTGGACAAGATAATGACGCCATCGGCACAGTGCGCAGCGGCCTCTAAGAAGGCGAATAGAATGCTGTGTATTATCAATAAAGGTATTACAACCAGAATGAAAGAAGTAATCCTGCCGTTGTATCAGGCGATGATGCGCCCGCATCTGGAGTACTGCATCCAATATTGGTCGCCGTACCTTAAGAAGGATATGTCGACACTCGAGAGGATACAGAAAAGAGCGACGTGATTGATAAAGGGTATGGAAAACCTTTCATATGCTGAAAGATTAGAGAAACTGGGGCTCTTTTCCCTGGAAAAGCGGAGGTTTAGAGGGGACATGATAGACTTACAAGATCATGAAAGGCATAGAGAAAGTGGAGAGGGACAGGTTCTTCAAACTTTCAAAAACTACAAGAACGAAAGGGCATTCGGAAAAATTAAGAGGGGACAGATTCAGAACCAATGCTAGGAAGTTCTTCTTCACCCAAAGGGTGGTGGACACCTGGAATGCTTTTCCAGAGGGTGTGATAGAACATAGTACGGTATCAGGGTTTAAGAGGGGATTCGATGATTTCCTGAAGGAAAAAAGGATAGAAGGGTATAGATAGAGGATTACCATACAGGTCCTGGACCTGATGGGCTGCCGCGTGAGCGGATTGCTGGACATGATGGACCTCTGATCTGACCCAGCAGAGGCACTGCTTATGTTCTTATATAAAGACAGTGGCAAAAGACCAGGCTTCCACAAAGAAACAAGAGACGTCCACAAAGCACACACCATGTGGAGCCAGTTCCTGGACACAGGAGTGTAAAATTCAAATGTAAATGAAAATAAAGCATTTGAACTTTACACTCCTGTGTCCAGGAAATGGCTCCACATGGTGTGCTTTGTTGAAGTTACATTTACCTAGTAAATATCAGAGTAATTGAAATCACCCATTATTATTGTATTACCTAGTTTGTTAGCCTCCCTAATTTCTGATAACATTTCAGCAGCTGTCTGTTCATCCTGGTTAGGTAGACCATTGTACACTCCTATCTCTATCCTTTTCCTCTTTACACATGGATTTTCTACCTATAAGGGTTTCAAGATGTGTTTTGTTTACTGTAGAATTTTTTATCTATTCAATTCAAGACCCTCCTTAACATATATTGATATGCTTCTACCAATTCATAGAAACATAGAAATAGACAGCAGATAAGGGCCACGGCCCATCTAGTCTGCCCACTCAATGACCCTCCCCTACCTTTCTCTGTGAATAGATCCCACTTGTCTATCCCATTTGGCCTTAAAATCAGGCACGCTGCTGGCCTCAATAACCTGAAGTGGAAGACTATTCTAGCGATCAACCACCCTTTCAGTGAAAAAGATCCATTCTATCACTGCCATATATTTTGTACTCTGGTTTTACAGCATTTCATTTGTTATCTTCCTTCCACCAGGTCTCAGATAAGCTTATTATATTTACCTTTTCATTTAGTGCGATATATTCTAACTCTCCCATCTTGTTTCTTGAGCTTCTGGCATTTGCATACAGACATTTCAAACAATGTTTGTCATTATCAACTGGATCAACAACAAAAACAAACCAAACACACAAAAAATAACCTACATCTCACGTAAACACATCAACCCCCACCAAATTCTGGATGAAAACAGATGCCATAATCCAAAACTATAACCCCAAAAACTTCATCACACAATGGAGCCAGCTAAGTGCAGCAACCCTAGATGAGCTAGCTCCAGAACAGACCAAAACCAAAATCCATAGAAAATTTGACAAATGGTTCGACAATGAATTACTCCTACTAAAAAGACAATGCAGACAACTAGAAAGAAAATGGAGGAAAAACAGTCAAGACTCCACAAAAACAACATGGAGAAAACTGAACCAAAAATACAAACAAAAATTAAACGAAAAACATACTACACAAAGCAAATAGGAGAAGAATCTCAAGACACAAAAAAACTATTCCAACTACTAAAAGAACTCACAGACACCAAACCCAACATGACAAGCAATAACACCCTCACACCCACAGCCACACTCTTAGCAACATTCTTCAAAGACAAAATCGCATCCATAAGATCCACCTTCAATGGAACACCTATGCACCTAGAAGAGATCACAACACCCTGCATAGAAGAAGCAGTTGCGGCACACAGAACATGGTCCCACTTCTCACAAATACTATGGTCAGACTTCAACAAACTCTACAAATTCAGCCATTCAATTTGCGACCTCAACCAATGCCCCCCATACCTATTGAAAGCCTCCAGTACACTATTTCGCACCCTGCTCTTGCAATGGATACAAACCCTACTAACTGACGGCCTTTTCCCACAAGACCTCAGCAAAATCATCATCACTCCAATCCTAAAAGACCCCAAAGGAGAAATAGACCAACTATACAATTACAGACCCATAGCTTCAATACCAAAGCCAAATAGCCAATAGCCAAAGTCCTAAACTCATACCTAGAAAACCACAACCTACTCCACCCAACACAATCAGGCTTCAGAACCAACCACAGCACTGAGACCCTATTAGTCTCACTCATGGACACCGCCAGACAACACCTCAGCACAGGCAAAAAAAATAAAATGCTAATTATCCAACTAGATCTCTCCGCAGCCTTTAACCTGGTAGACCATAACATCCTTCTACAAATACTGGACTCAATAGTAATCAGTAGTAAGGTACTATCATAGTTTAAAGGATTCCTACAATCCAGAACATAGAGTTAAAACAAAGAAAAATCCAAGCCATGGTCTAACCCCTGCGGAGTACCCCAAGGATCACCTCTTTATCCCACACTCTTCAACCTAAACATTGCCTCCCTCGGCTTCTACCTACACAAACAAGGTCTAACCTCCTACAGCTATGCAGACAACATTACCCTTCTCCTTCCGTTTGATCAACCAACACCATCCATGGCAGACACAATATACAGAACACTTGAAACAATAGCAACATGGATGAAAGACCACAAACTAAAACTAAATCTGGACAAAACAAACTTCATCCTACTCGAAAATAACAAAACTCCAACCATTACAAACCTTGTCATAAACTCTACAACATACCACTTCCAACCCACTTTAAAACTCCTGGGAGTGCTAATAGACAGAGGCTGTACAATGCAGCCCCAAATCAACAAAACAATTAAAAAAAAATAATTCACAGTCATGAGAAACCTGAGGCAAGTCAGAAAATTATTCGACAGAAAACAATTCCAACTTTTGGTAAAATCCCTAATCCTAGGTCTAATAGACTACTGCAACATACTATATCTCCCATGCACAGCAACCATGATAAAACAACTACAAACAATACAAAACACAGCCTTAAGACTGATCTACTCACTGAAGAAATTCGACCCCATCAAAGAGGCATACCACGACTCACATTGGCTCCCAATATAAGCGAGAATACACTTCAAATTTTACTGCCTACTATTTAAAGCAATAAACAGAGACAGCCCAGCCTATTGGAACAATCGACTAGTTCAATCCACCTCAACCAGATATAGGAGAACCCACGCACCATTCACACACCCTCCAACCAAAAACGTCAAAAGAAAAAAACTGTACGACAACCTCCTAGCCACTCGAGCTGGAACACTTGACCCACAACTCTACATCCTATTGACCACAACCAGACTACAAAACCTTCAAAAAAGAAATAAAAACTCTTCTATTCAAAAAAACACATAAAACCGAACTAACACAATCAGAAATGTCCCAAGCATCACCTGCATCACCTGCAACTACTACATATGTACCTCCAATATTATGACAACTCAGATGTAATCCTTAGCAACTCAAAGAAATGTACAAACTACTCTCTAAATACTTCTAATCTCCGGACAATCCATTTGTAATCCGCCTTGAACCACAAGGTAATAGCGGAATAGAAATCCTTAATGTAATGTAATGTAATTTCTATTTACAACTTGGTCAGCAGTTGACATAGATAATTTGCAATCTTTAAAATCAGTCTGCTCTGTATTTAAGGACATCTGGTCTACTGTGGTCTCTATTGCAACTATGCTATCATGGATGCCCTATCTTCCCTGTTATGGTGATTTCTTTTAAACATAGCCTTATTCCAAACCATGCTCTTTTGAGCAACTGTTGGCCTTCTCCCAGTTTCTAGTTTAAAAGCTGTTCTATCTCATTTTTAAATGTTGATGCCAGCAGCCTGCTGTTGTCATGGTATAGATAAGAGGAGGCTCAGAAACTCCGGAGCTCCAGTCAAGTAACTGGGTGAGTGTAGTTGCCTCAGTGTTGATGGATGGTGTTTTTTCCTGGGTCTCACTCTGCTGATTCAAAGCTGTGTCATCTCATCTCCTTCACCTCTGATCTTCAATATCTTCTCCAATGCATCTCTTCTTTCCTGTTCCTCTTCACTGTACAACAGGGGTGTCCAACCCGCGACCCGCATGTGGCCCCATGAAGAATTCTGTGCGGCCTTGCTCACGATGCAATGTTTTCCTCTGCCGACTCCCTCCTCCCTCCTCCGTCTTGCTGCAGCGTTTGCTTAAAGCCGCGAGCAGCAGATCCTATGTTCCTCTTGCGGCTGACCCGGAAGTGTTCCCTCTGACGTTGCGACATCAGAGAGAACGCTTCCAGATCAGCCGCAGGAGGCGCATGGAAGATGCTGCCCACGGCTTTGAGAAAACACTGTAGGCAGGGCTTTTGCTCCAAGAGCCGCAAGTTCAGTGCCGCCTGTAACTTCAGCCTGAGCCTGGGGAGTCCATAGTGACCGAACATCAACGCGGCCACTGAGGAAGAGCTGATGACCCTGCCGGGGGTGAGCCGGGCCGGGGCAGCTGCAGGTATTTAGCTGCAGAGTATTTAGCACTCTAGGCAGCAGTAGAAGCCTCTACCGTGGCTTAGTAAAAGAAGGGATTAAAACTAGTTGTTGATTTTCCACATAAAATTGTACCATTTTTCACTAGTGCTTTTTTAAATTATAACATCTCCAAAATTAGCACACCCTAATGAAACAAGTAGTGCAAATGATTGTTAGTACAAACCTGATAATCTTACGTTACTCCCTATGATTTCTTCATCCGCTACATCCAGATTGCTGTCTACCATTATTCCATTGGGGGCCTCATCCGATTCTAGGCCTGAATAAACATGTAGCAGGTCTGTACTGGGGACCTCCTCCACAATCACGGCTGGGAACATGGATGGGTCATCAAGCTATTGGAAAATTAAGCCAAGATATGGGATTAGCTGAAAACACTGTTAATGAAAAGCTTTTCAGAATTAAACAATTGAGATAAGCTATCAGTTCATGTAAGTAGAAACTCGTTCTACAATGGTGCATTTCCCAAGAAGTGCTGCCATTGCTTCAGTAAGGCACAACAAAGGAGTCATGAGGAGGAGATGTCAATAATTGTTTTAGCCAGAAAATATACCTCTAGGGAGTAATTTCTTTTACTGTTATCATTACTGTCTCAAAACACATGAAGGATATGCATTTCTTGTGAATTTTCAATAGGACATCTAAGACTGACTGGATGTTTCCCGCAGTCAGAGTCGGAGAAACGTTCATTTTTGAAACAAGCAAAACCGCTAGACATACTTTTTTTTTCTCAAAAATTGCCAATTAAATAACGTCCGACATTAAGATGTCTTAACTTTGCCATTTTCAACCACAAAAACATCCAAGTTCAAAATGTCCAAATCCAGACCTTTTGGACATTGGAAGGGTCAGCGTTGTAATGGACTGGCCAAACAGACATACCAACAGAGCAGTGGAGCACCTTAGAGGGCACTGCTGTGAACTTCACATCAAGGGTGCCAAATGTACATCTCAACATAACTCTCTTATATATTGAGCCCTCCAAAACCTACTATACCCACCTGTTTCCCATCCCAATAGCCCTTATGGCTGCAGGTGGCACCTATATGGCAATATAGTAGGATTTTGGTGGGTTTTGGTGGGCTCACACTTTCCACCATAAATCTTATGGATAGAGTAGCTTATGGGTCTAGGTCCTCCTCTTTATGGTTCACTAGCCCACCCACCAGGCTACTTAATACACCTGTGTGCTGCTTTACTAAGATTTCCCATATCAAGTGCTGCTATTCTAGTGACAGGTATGAAATGTTTCATTCAGAGCTTCGTGGGGAGGGAGGGAGTCAGTGACCACTGGGGGAGTATAGAGGGGGAGTCATTACTTTATCTCTTCAGTGGTCATCTGGTTCATCTGGGTTCCTTTTTGGCACTTATAAAACAGGTCTAGCTCTGGATGTTTAAGTTCCATCCAGGACGTCTTGGGAAACGTTTATCACCAGAAGATGCCCATGTCTAAGCATGCTCAAAACCTTCCAAAAGCCCGTTCACAACTTTCCTCCAACATGCCTCCTTTAGTTTTGGATGCACAGCGACTAGGACACCTTGCAAAATATTCAGAAAGGTGGTTTCAAACATCGGTACTTAGATGTCCTGGTGATTAGGACGTCCAAATGCTGATTTATGCCGTTTTTTAGATGTCCTAGTGATTTGAAAATGCTTCTATTTGTAAATAAAACAGACTGGTTTGAAACCATACCAACTGATGCTGCCTGAACTTATTGCTCAGGGTTCATATACTACTAAAACTTTGAGGGTGGTTTCTTTGGATTTAATTCCTAGTGTATGTTGTCATAGTGGGTTATCCATCATCTGAGATATCTAGTCAGTATAATGTCTGAAAACCATTGATTGCTACACAGTGGCATAACCAGAACTAATTTATTTTGTGGGGGAGGGGGCATAAGGTTAATTAACAAGGAGGAGCACTAAGTATGCAGGTTAAAAATATTCAATATAAAGCTGTGTTATACAATATATTTTTCCCCTGGCTAGTTCTGTATCTAGCGGTGCCAGCTCTGTGGGTGCTACAGCACTTCCAATATTATTTTTTTTTGCAGCTCTGCTCAGAATCAAAGTTGAAATATTCCAGATGTAGAGCTGCAGAGGAATGCAGGAAGTAAGACTGTGTCTCTCTGAAGGTGCTGCTTCTACCTTCCCCTCCAGCCAATAAGCTGCAATGAAGGCAGGACCAGTGGCTTAAGAGACACCATTGGCAGACAGTCCTTTGCCAGCCAATAGATTGCAGGGGAAAGCAGGACAGAAGGTTGATATCCGCTAAGCCACTGGTTCTGCTTCCCCCTGCAGCCTGTTGGTTAGATAAGGAATGTCTCAAAGCTTTGCAGTAAAAACTGAAAGGCAGCTGTCGAAACCGCTCTTGCAACGATTTAAAAAAAGGCGAGTCATTCTCTAAAAACAATCGCAGAGCGTAGGCTGGCTAAATTTGAGGTCTGAGGGTACTATGAGATTGACCTCTATGAAGGAGAAAACTGTTCGGAATGCTAAATTTAGAACGGCAATTGTGTCTGTGGCGGGAGTAAAATTATGGAATTTTCTCCCTGGCATTCTAAGGACCTGTTCTGACCGTTTACAGTTTTAAAAAAAAAGTGTTAAAGACCCAAATGTATGTGGAGGCTTATCCCTGAAATTTTGTTAGTAGATATATTTAATAAGAAACTTGAACTGTGATCATTGCATTATACTTAGTAAAGATTGACAACATATAATTTCCTCCAGTTTTTGATGTTATCTTTAGTGGATTACGTGATTGCACTGTAATTGAAAGTATTTTGTATTTGAACTATTGTGAATGTATCATTTGTTAACCACTTAGTCATTAGCGGTCTAGAAATTTTAGAAATAAATAAATAAATTTACTTGAGATGAGTCACTGATGGTAGTGATCGGCACATGAGCAAAATACACCTGTATTTTTAAAAAACCCAAATCCTAGAACGGCAAGAGAGAAACCCACTCTCCTGCTGCCACATCGCACAACCTCCCGACACCCCCCTCTGGCAGTGGGAGAGATGCCCACTCTCTCTCACCATCACCCCCCCCAACTTCCCCCATGCCCCCGACTCTACACACACACACACACACCCCAGAGCAGGAGAGATGCCCACTCTCTCCCGTCGTTGCCCAAACCTTTCCCCTCAGTCAACTCCCCCTTTGCCCAGGTCAAAAATGCCTAGAAAAAGACTTTTTAGGCGCGGGAGGGGCCAGAAAAGTGATGGACTGGACACCCAGACATGGCACCAGAGTAGTGGGGTACCTTACAGGGCACTGCTGTGAACTTCACAAAAAGAGTCCCACATAAACATCTCACTACAGCTCCCTTATAGGTCATGGTGAGCCCCCCCAAAACATCCCCAGAATCTACTAGACCCACCTATCTACCACCCCAATAGCCCTTATGGCTGCAGAAGCCACTTATATGGCAGTACAAAAGGGTTAGGTTTTTGGGGGGGATTCACATGTTTCACCATGAATGCAGTGATTAGAGTGGCTTATGGGCCTGGGTCCTCCTCTCCATGGTTCACTAACCCACCCCCAAGACCACTTAAGCCACCTCTGTGCAGTTCTACTAGGCTTTCCTATGCCAGGCTGCCAGATGCTGATGTTCTGGAGGTAGATATATAAAGTTGGTATTATGATTTTTATAAGGGGGGGTCAGTGATCACTGGGGCAGTGTGTGGGGGGGATCTGTACTTTGTGTCTGCAGTGCTTATCTGGTCAATTTGGATGCCTTTTTGTGACTTAGACCTGGTTTTAGATGGCCTAAGTCACAACATCCAAGTTCCATCTAGGCAGTGTTGTAAAACTTTCGGTTATACATGCAGTATGACTAAGTCTAGGACGGCCCACGTCCCACCCTCAACACTCCTCCTGAAACGCCCCTTTTAGCTCTGGTTGTTCAGCAGCACTGTGAAGGCCTAGGTTGTTTTTAACTACGTCTAAAACTCAGTTCGATTATTGGCGCTTGGACGACTTCTCTCACTGATCATCTAAGTGCCGATTTAGGCCAGTTTTTAGACGTTTTTCTATTTCAATTATGAGCCCATTGGCCAAAAGAAAAGATTTATAAACTATGAAGAGTTTTACCTCATGCAAAATTGTCATTTCTTTAATAAGACATTAACTATTTTTTCTGAGGCCTTCCAAGTACCTACAAATCCAAAATGTGGCCCTGCAAAGGGTTTGAGTTTGAGACCACTGATGTAAATGGATGAGTCTGAACGAAGCTCTCGATGTCCCTGATTATAAACCTGGGGAAGTGCTGAATTTGGAACCTCCATTTGGCTAGAAGCTCTCCAGAGGCATGTCAGTGCAGTTGTGGGGCAAATCGGGTACATCCATCAAAGAACTGCACACTGATAAAACCCAAAAAGAGCCCAGCCTAATATAGTGGTGGAGGTACCTGAGCATGAAGTACAGTACAAACAGAGGAGGAGAGAAGAGAGGAAGTTAATCTCAAAGAGAAGAGAGACTCAAAGATTGAGAGAGTTACCTAGGTACTAGAGCATTTTTGAAGAAAGACTGAGGGAGTTAATACCTGGCTTACTGAGGTGGAGGCCAGAGTTGGAAGGCTGGAGGATGCACAGCTTACACAGAATGAGGAGCTGGCCCAGCTGCAGAAGGAGGTGATATGGCTTAACGAGAATGCAGAAGATCAGGAAAACCAAGATAAAAGATTGAATGTAAATCTTTGTTACCCTGGAGGGAGCAGATTTCCCAAATGTCTGAGTTTATGCAGCCTTTGTTTAAGTCCTGCTTAAGTATATTACTACTACTACTATTTATTATTTCTATAGTGCTGAAAGGCATACACAGCGCTGTACATTCTAGCACACAGTAGACAGTTCCTGCTCAGAAGAGTTTACAATCTAATTTAGACAGGACATTTCAGGGTTGGGGAGATTATAGTGGGTATAGGTATCTGACAGCAGTGAGTGGGAGTTAAGAGTTGAAAGCAGTTTCAAAAAAGTGGGCCTTTAGCTTGGATTTGAACACTGTTAGGGCCGGAGCACAACGTATTGATTCAGGAAGTATATGGATGCTCTGGTGAAGGTTGGGACAAGGACAAGTATATGGGAATAAATTCTATAAGTGGGTATCTCAACGGAATTCTATTTAAGTGGGTATCTCGATGGAAAACTCTTGTTCCATGAACAAATAAGCTCAGTAGTTAAGAAATGTTTCTAATGTCTTCGAATGATTAGATCTCTTGCCACCCTATTAGATCAATCTTCATTAAATATTCTTATTCATTTGCTCGTCATTTCATGCTTAGATTACAGTAATCTATATATATAAAATCGGAGGTATGTATGTGTGTATGTGCCGCGATCACGCAAAAACGGCTTGACCGATTTGAACGAAACTTGGTATGCAGATCCCTCACTACCTGGGATGATATGTTCTGGGGGTCTCGCGGCCCACCTGCACACGTGGGCGGAGCTACAAACAGAAAATCTGATTTCACCCATTCATGTCAATGGAAAAAATGTAAAAAGCTGCCATTCTCACAGTAATTCAAAAACGGCTTGACCGATTTGAACGAAACTTGGTATGCAGATCCCTCACTACCTGGGGTGATATGTTCTGGGGGTCTCGCGGCCCTCCTGCACACGTGGGCGGAGCTACAAACAAAAAATCTGATTTCACCCATTCATGTCAATGGAAAAAATGTAAAAAGCTGCCATTCTCACAGTAATTCAAAAACGGCTTGACCGATTTGAACGAAACTTGGTATGCAGATCCCTCACTACCTGGGGTGATATGTTCTGGGGGTCTCGCGGCCCACCTGCACACGTGGGCGGAGCTACAAACAGAAAATCAGATTTCACCCATTCATGTCAATGGAAAAAATGTAAAAAGCTGCCATTCTCACTGTAATTCAATAACGGCTTGACCGATTTGAACGAAACTTGGTATGCAGATCCCTCACTACCTGGGGTGATAGGTTCTGAGGGTCTTGCGGCCCACCTGCACACATGGGCGGAGCTACAAACAGAAAATCAGATTTCACTCATTCATGTCAATGGAAAAAATGTAAAAACTAAAGTAAACTAAACTAAACCTTGGGTTTATATACCGCACCATCTCCACGAATGCGGAGCTCGGCACGGTTTACAGGAAGAAAGATGAGAGAGGAACTACAGTGGAGAGATTAAAGAGTTAGGTGTAAAGGGGGAAGGTGAGAGGCCTAAGAGGGGGGAAGTGTTACAGTTTTGAGAATAGCCAGGTTTTTAGGTGTTTGCGGAAGAGTTGGAGGGAGCTTGAGGTTCGGAGAGGGGAGGTGAGGTTATTCCAGATCTCAGTGATTCTAAAGGGGAGGGATGACCCAAGTTTGCCTACATGGGAAATACCTTTTATGGAAGGGAAGGATAGTTTAAAAACTTGGGAGGATCTGGAGGAAGTAGGGGTTGGGGAGTTCCAGGATAGAGGGATAACGGCAGGAAGGATGCCATGTAGGATCTTGTAGGCCAGACACGCACATTTGAAGTGGATCCTGGGGATTACTGGGAGCCAATGGAGCTTAGACAGGAGTGGTGAGACGTGATCAAATTTGCTTTTCGCGAAAACAAGCTTAGCTGCGGCGTTCTGAATCCGCTGAAGTCTGTGGAGGCTTTTCTTGGTTAGGCTGAGGTAGATAGAATTGCAATAATCCAATCTGGAGAGGATGATGGATTGTACTAGGACTGCGAAGTGTTTTTGGTGAAAATAGGGTCTGACTTTCCTTAGCATGTGAAGGCTGAAGAAGAATTTCTTCACCAGGGATTGGAGATGTTCGTTGAAGGATAGAGAAGAGTCTATGGTGACACCCAGAACTTTGCTTGAGAACTCGAGCTGTAATGGGGGGCCGGTGGACAATGGGATGGAGGAAGGTAGATGGTCTAATTTTTGGCCGAGCCAAAGGAGTTTTGTTTTGGACTCGTTTAGTTTCATATGCATTGTGAATGCCCAGGATTGGAGGTTCTTTATGCATGAGGATATGTTCGTGGAGAGGTTAGTGAGGTTCGAGTCGGTCTCAAGGAGGACGAGGATGTAAAAATATGTAAAAAGCTGCCATTCTCACAGTAATTCAAAAACGGCTTGACCGATTTGAACGAAACTTGGTATGCAGATCCCTCACTACCTGGGGTGATATGTTCTGGGGGTCTCGCGGCCCACAACTCTATATTGCTTGCTCAAGGGTAGGTTCACCCAAGAATTTATATGTTCTTGCTCCAGGAGGTGAAACTAAAATTGTTGTTTATAATCACGTTTTGCGTTAGTTGTATTGTATTCATTTTGTCAAATATTTCACATTATAATTTGAATATTGTACTTTTTATTAAGCTGTAAAAAAATAATTTCATTCACCACTATAAAGTATCTTTATTTGAATCCATTTACAGTGTTATTGCTATAATTAAATACCCGTGCAACGCCGGGGCATCAGCTAGTGCACTATACAAAGGAATCACTAAGAAAGAAATAAAACGTTTTCAAATTGTTCAAAATATTGCCATTAAAATTATTTCTAAAGCACATAAATATGATCATGTCACACCTCTTTTGGTCAATGCTCACTGGCTTCCTACAGATCATCGAATTTCCCATAAAATAATGTTACTGACTTACAAGACCAAAACTTCCAGCCAACCTGATTTTATTAACAGGCTACTTATCCCCCCCCCCCCCCACCAATCTTACACTACGCTCATCTAGTCAAAACTTGCTATCCATCCCCTCTTTAAGATACATTAACACTATGTGCACTAGCATCTTTTCTGTCATGGCCCCTACCATCTGGAATTCAGCACCAAATTATATAAGAGAAATTACATCCCTTGATAAATTTAAAAGTAACTTGAAGGCCTTTCTTTTTAAAGACGCATTCGGTGTATAATGGTCCTTCTAAGGACGGTAATGGAAATCTGTTCCTTGCCATTTTTTAATCATTTTAGCTTATTTTACATTATCTAGACCACAGTTCTTCAACCGCCAGTCCGCAGACCGGTGCCGGTCCACAGAAAATTTCTGCCGGTCCGCACAGGGCCGTCGAGATCAAGTCGGCAGTTAAATTTCCTGCCGACTGCGGTTCCTCCCGACTAATGTTCCTCCCAGCCTCAGGCGATCAAGACAGGCTGCCAACATCGGGGCCTTCCCTCTCTGAGTCTCGCCTGTTCGGAAACAGGAAGTTGAAACAAAATAGGCGGGACTCAGAGAGTGAAGGTCCCGACGTCGGTAGCGTGTCTTGATCGCCACCCCTGCCGAGTTGCTGAAGAGGGCCACGGGGAAGTTGCGATTAGACCGGAGAGAGCTGCAGATTCAGGTGCAAGTGGAGGGAGATGGTCAGCGTGTGCGAACAAGATCCTGGGGAGCCTTCACAGTGGCTGTCTCCCCTCCCACCAGCTCTCCAATTTGCCAGGGAAGTGATTTACCGGCAACTTCCTGCAGGCAAGTACCGAGAGCTGCTGGAAGGGGAGGAAGCCACTGTAGGAGGCTGGGAAGGTCTGGAAAAGGGAGAGCTGTTATTGGACTTGAAGGGAGTTAGAAGGAGAGATGCTGCTGGGAGGGGAGGAGGGAAAGATATGGGAAGAGAGTTAATGTTGGATAGAGGGAGGAGGGAAGGGAGACGAAGGAGAGATGCTGCTGGGAGGGGAGGAGGGAAAGGGATGGGAAAAGAGTACTGTTGGATAGAGGGAGGAGGGAAGGGAGAAGAAGGAGAGATGCTGCTGGGAGGGGAGGAGGGAAAGGGATGGGAAGAGAGTTAATGTTGGATAGAGGGAGGAGGGAAGGGAGAAGGAGAGACGCTGCTGGGAGGGGAGGAGGGAAAGGGATGGGAAGAGAGTTAATGTTGGATAGAGGGAGGAGGGAAGGGAGAAGAAGGAGAGATGCTGCTGGGAGGGAGGAGGGAAAGGGATGGTAAGAGTTAATGTTGGATAGAGGGAGGAGGGAAGGGAGAAGGAAAAAAAGGAAGGAGGGTAGGGAGAAAGAAAAAAGGAAGGAAACAGCTGGCAGGGAGATTACAGGAGGGGAAGGGGGTCAGGGTGGAATGGAGAGATCAGATGAGAGAAAGGGGAGAGAGAGGAATGAGAAAGTAGAGAGACATTGATGCTGGAAAGGGGGTCAGCAGAGAAATGAGAGAGGGATAAAGATGCTAGATCTGGTGTAGGAGAGATAAAAATGAAGAAGGCAGTGAAGCTGGAATGAATGATGTAAAAAGGAGAGAGGAGGATGGACAAGGAAGAGGGGCATAGAAAGAAGTCAGATACATATGGAATGGCAGACATTGGATGGAACGGGCAGATGCTGGAAGGAAAAGAGCGAAAAGAAGATGAAAGCAGAAACCAGAGACAACAAAAGGTAGAAAAAAATAATTTTATTTCTATTTTGTCATTAGAATATATCAGATTTGAATTATATATCCTGCTAGAGACATAACTGGGGACTGCAGTATTCTGTTAGCATGATATTTCTATGTAGCATTCTATAATAACTTGGCTTGTTCAGTTTTCTTGATAGTAGAGGGGATATATGTGAAGGGGAGGGGAGACAGGGGTTTTGTTGGTCTGTGCTCTGTATATTTGTATTTATAAAATCACAATTGTTCAGAATATTGTTTCTTTTTATACTTTAATAAAATACGTTCAATATAAAATCATAATTGCGGCTTGTGCAGATGGGATCAGATGGTTTGTGGGGACCGAGCTCGCGGATATGGGGCGTAAACGGGATTTTTAAATTTTAGTCCTAGTAGTTTGCCGGTCCACAAAATAATTATTTTATTTCTGCCGGTCCACGGGTGTAAAAAGGTTGAAGAACACTGATATAGACCACTGTTCTTTAACCGCCGGTCTGCAGAAAATTCCTGCCGGTCCGCAGAGAGCCGGCGAGATCGATGCGGTTAAATTTCCTGTCGGTATCTCTTCCCCTTTACCTTCCAGGGCTTAGGATCGGCTGCAGACAGCAAAAAGAAACACAGAAGCTGCGGGACTTTTCCTCTTGCCTGCATCGCTATAGGCTCTGCCGATCCTGATCCCGCTCCCCTCTGAAGTGACTTCCTGTGTTTGAGGGGCAGGATTGAGACCGGCAAAGCTTATAGCGAATAGCAATGCAGGCAAGAGGAAAGGTCCTGCAGCTTCTGTCTTCATTTAGAGTTCTGGGCAAGGGAACTGTAAATAAACCAGGCTGCTTCCAATTTAGTGTCAGTTATGGTGAGACCAGCCATTGTGACACTGGAGTCACTCTGAGGCCAGCAGCAAAGGGAGGGAATAAGATATGCTGGATTCCCACGTGCTGTGGGAAGGGGATGGTAGACCTGGGGGTGACGGGGGATTGGTGTGACAGCAGGGAGATGGTGGATCCCCTTGGGGGAGGATAGCTATTGGAACTAGGTGGGAGTTGGAAGAATAGGGACACAAAGGCAGATACTAGACCTTGCAGGGGGCAGAGAGACATGGAAAATGTTGAACAGGAGGGTGGAGTATGAAGACAGAAGTAAGATGTTGGACATGGGTAGAAGGAGTAGGGAGACAGAGGGGATATGCTGGACATGGTAAAGGGGGAATAAGGAGACAAGGAGAAGATGCTGAATAAGGAATGGAGGGAGTAGGGTGATGGAAGGTATCTGCTGGATTAAGATGGGGAAAATAGGGGAGGTACTGGAATACGTTCAATATAAAATCATAACTGAGGCTTGTGCGGATGGGATCAGATGGTTTGCGGGAACCGAGCTTGCGGAGATGGGGCGGAAATGTGTTGGGTTTTTTTTTAATTTCAGTCTTAGTAGTTTGCCAATCCATAAAATAATTCTTTTATTTCTGCCGTTCCACGGGTATAAAAAGGTTGAAAAACACTGATCTAGACTATTTAAATTTTGTTCCCCTTCCTTTTGTTTTGGTCCCTCTCCCCCTCTTTCTCTTTATACAAATTGTATTTCTGCCCTTCTCCATCTTGTATCGGTAAGTTAATGTTTGTCAGTGCGATTGATTGTTTGTAATTTGTTTTTAACATATGTTCTTATTATACTTTGGTTTTATATTATGTAAAACTGCTTTGAATTTTAATAAGGCGGTATGGGTGGACATCTCTTTCGAAAATGTGTCTTAGGCTCTTTTTAACTTTGGATGACTTGCGAGATGGACGTAAACGGACTTAGACGTCCCTTTCGATTATGCCCCTCCACGCGTTCATAAGAGTGGGTATATTCTTTATAGTAATGTCCTACAAACTTTCACGCTAAAGGTCATGGCCGCATCTCAAGGCACTCGGAAGTGTGCGGACATCACTGTGATGATGTCACGTGCATGCGTGATGTCATCACGTTGATGTCCACGTGTGGACGAAGGCCCTCCACAGGGAAGAGGGCCGAAGTGGCGCTGGCACCCGATGATTGCCTATAGAACTTATCTCGTGCCACGAGAGGCAGGTCCTGTAGCCAGTCAGCCGGTGCTGGCACCTCTCCTCCTCCCCAGTGTGCCATGGCACACTAGTGTGGCATGGTACACAGTTTGCGATACATTGCTTTATAGAAAGGATAGGGAGGGCAGACGGGGTGGAGGAGTGGTGCTTTATGTGAAATGTAATATTAAAGTGGCTAGAATGCAGGGAACCTGGAAAAAAGAGGAGGTGATATGGATCATCCCTACAAAGAGAAGATGGAACCTATGTCTATACAGGTGTCATCCACAGACCTGCAGGTCAAATGGAGAAGCTGGACAAAAATCAGATCAAAGATCTTAGCTGGGAATAAAAAGGGATGTACTATTACTTGGAGATTTCAACTTGACTGATGTTGATTGGAACATCCCTTCTGCAGAATCAGAAAGAAGTAGAGAGATCATGGTTGCATGCAAAAGTTCTTTGCTCAAATAAATGGTAAACCAGGAGGTAAAGAATGATGCTGGATCTAGTGCTTACAAATGGACAAAGTATTTCTAATGTCTGGGAAGGTACCCATCTAGGAAAACAGTGATCATCACATAATATGATTTGATATGACAGCTAAAGCAGAGTGCAGGCACAAAAAAACTCAAAGTTCAGTAAAGTCTCGATTATCTGAAGTAAACTGGACTGACCTGTTGTTGATTAAGTAAAAACTCAAGATAATACGGAAGATTGCGCTGGAAGCAAAAACACACAGTAAAACTTTATAGGTATATTAAAGGCAAGAAGCTGGGAAGAGAATCAATTGGATCGCTAGACGACGGGATAAAAGGGCCTGTGCAAGGCCATAGTAGAGAGATTAAATGAATTCTTTGCCTTGGTCTTCACCAAGGAAGATGTGGGGGAGTTACTGGTGCCAGAAATGGTATTCAATTCTGATGAATCAGAGAAACTCAAACAAATCTCTGACTTGATAGAATAAATGTGGTTCAATAGAAAAGCAGTTCCAACTAATTTACATAGGATATTTTTACTTTCCTTTCTCTTCCAAAAAGGTGTTACAAAACAAAACTTTAAGTTCCTCTGCACAGAGTAGGCAGATTGTATTCAGAATGCAAAAAAACACAGTTCTTAATTATCACTGTTCATAACAGATGTCAATGCTATTCGTACAGTTTATACTCTTTAAAACAGGGGTGTCCACACTTTTTTGGCTTGTGAGCTACTTTTAAAATGACCAAGTCAAAATGATCAACCAACAATAAAATTTTAAAAAACACAAAGCACACTGTATGCAGAGAAAATGTTAATTATCATTTGTATTCGGGGGGTTTTTCAGAGGTCAAGGCAGATGACTTTAAAATATACAATATCACCTCAGTAAACAACTATACAAAAATAGACAAATATACCCCCTCCCCTTTTACTAAACCATGATAGCGGTTTTTAGCACAGGGAGTTGTACTGAATGCCCCTCGCAGCTCCATAGTGCAAAATATAGTCAGCAGATATAAATTCTTAAAACGGACACATTTTGATCACTAAATTGAAAATAAAATCATTTTTCCTACCATTTTGTCTGGTGATTTCATGAGTCTCTAGTTGCACTTCCTTCTTCTGTAAATCCAATATTTCTTTTTTTTTTTCTTTCTTTCTTTCTGCCCCCTCCCCTTTTCTTTCTGTCCCTCTTTCTTTCTCCTCCTACCCTTCTCTTTATTTCTGTCTTTCTCTCTCCCCTACCCCCTCTTTATTTCTGTCTTTCTCTCTCCCCCTGCCTGCCTGTCTTTCTTTCTCTCCCCCTACCCCCCTCTTTATTTCTGTCTCTCTCCCCCTGCCTGTCTTTCTTTCTCTCTCCCCCTGCCTGCCTTTCTGTCTCTCTCCCCCTGCCCCCCCCAAGCCATTGCATCGATTTCTCCACTTCCCTGATTCTTTTTCTCTCTCCCTGATGCTCCCTCCTCCCCTAAGCCACCATGCCGATTTCTCCCTGCTTCCTCAAGCCAGGCCTGGCGCGTACAAGCGCCGGGCCCACGAGCCTTCACCTCCGACGTCAATTCAGACATCGGAGAGGAAGTTCCAGGCCAGCCAGGCAGCGATTGGCTGACCCAGAACTTCCTCTCCGACATCAGAATTGACATCGGAGGTGAAGTCTTATGGGTCTGGCACTTGTACGCGGCCTGGCCTGGCTCGGGAAGGAAGGAAGAACAAGATCACAAAAGCAACGCGATTGACTCGCATTGCCTTTGCGAACTACTGGTCGATCACGATTGACCATTTAGGCACCCCTGCTTTAAAACATAATATCTTTGCTTTAATAGCCTGGTACTAGTATCCTTTTCTTTGTGCCCAGTTCTTATAAATGCTTCACCACTGCCAGAGATGTAGGTTCCCATAAGAGTCTAATATGAGCTACTTGGATAGTATTTCTCCACAACATGAGGCTCCCCACAAACTCCTTCCAAATGAGACTCTATGGGGTAAAAAGGGTCCCTACACCTTCTCACTCAAGCAGTGTCCCGCAAACTTTCTCAAGCTGCGGCACACTAAAGGTAGTGGTCACAGCTCAAGGCACCCAGAAGAGCGCAGGCGTCGCTGTGATGACATCATATGCATGCGTGACATCATCACGTCAATATCTACGCTTGTGCAAAGGCCCTTCAGACGGTCCCCAAGATGCCCATGGGGGGTGCCATCAGGGAAGAGGGCTGGAGAGAAGGAGAGGCGCTGGCACCGGCTGATTGCCTACAGGACCTGCCTCTCGCCGCGAGAGGCACGTTCTGTCGGCAGTCAGCTGGCGCCAGCACCTCTCCTCCTTCCCAGTGTGCCATGACACACCTGAAATCTCAGGAGGCACTCTAGTGTGCCGTGGCACACAGTTTGCGATAGATGAGGGGAAAGACGCTATGCTGGTCCTATTAGACCTGAGTGCCGCCTTCAATACCATCGATCACTCATTCCTCCTATCCAGACTATACTCCATTGGAATCCATGATGTCGCACTGGCATGGTTCTCCTCCTTCTTACACGAAAGGTCTCAGTAAGTATTATTGGAACCCTCCTTATCGGAGCCAAAACCTCTCAACTACGGAGTGCCTCAAGGTGCACTACTATCCCCACTCCTCTTTAACATATACGTCAAACCAGTACTCGACATCGCAGAAAAACACCAAATCAAAAACCACTCATACGCAGACGACATACAGCTCTACTTTCCCCTAGGACAACACCGAGATGTACAAAAGGAAAAATCTGCACTACTGCCTAACAGAAATAGAAAACTGGATGACTGTAAATAAACTACAACTCAACGCGTCAAAAACAGAACTTCTCTGGATACATAAAGACTCCTGCACATATCCCCCGCCCATCTCTTTCCTGGGGAAATGACACCCTTACAGCTAAAGACAAAATCCGCAACCTAGGAGTGACTCTCGACTCAAACCTGTCGCTCTCAGACCATGTATCAAATTTAGTATCTTCATCCTTCTACTACCTTCGTCAACTAAAATGCATCCGTCCTTACTTTTCAGAAAATGATTTCGCCCAGCTACTATAAGCGTTTGTACTATCCCGCTTAGATTACTGCAATGCTCTACTAGTGGGCTTACCAGCAAAAACACTCTCCCATCTACAAGGTGTGCAAAACGCCGCAATCTGACTCCTAAAAAATTTGGGCTTCCGCAACCATGTCACCCCTGCACTAACATTCATGCACTGGCTACCTATCCAAAAACGATGCACCTTTAAAGCCTTAGTGCTAGCTTTCAAGACTTTCCACAAAATGACACCAAACTACATAGCATCAAAACTTCAAAATTACATCCTCAACCGATCACTAAGATCCCAAACAGAAAAACGGCTGGTCCTGCTACTAAGTCGCTCACTCACATCTGTGACAGCCCGAAGATGCTCATACTCTCATTACATACCCAGAATGTGGCACGTCATTCCCCCATCCATGAGATCACTAGACAGTCTTTGGAACTTCAGAAAAGCCGTGAAAAGCTTCCTCTTTACAAACCCAGCTCCTTAAAGACCCACGTCTACACCCCGGACAGATGGAATCCCAAAGACACCACCTAATATACCAAACGGAAACTCGCTAAAATTTGCATGCCACCACAAATATAACCTGAATTACTACCACATTCTCTGACAACAAAGATGCACTAACCTGCAAAGAAAAGCTATTTCACTTCCTAGTATATCTACACTGAAAATGCTGCAATTTAAACCACCCTATATCCACTAAGTCTGTATTTGTAAGTCTAAATGTTATAACTATACTGTAATTGCTGTAATCTAAACCCTTGTCCATGCTGTAAAGTCTATGTCTCACTAAAATTTGTCCTACCCATAATATGAATGTACTCCTGTAACCCGTTCTGGGCTCCTTTGGGAGGACGGGCTAAATAAATGACTAAATAAATAAATAAAAAGACTGCACTAAAGCAAGCCAGCACCAGGTTTCATACCTGAGACTTGCCCTATTCTCTGACTCCTTGCTCCTGTAACAAGTGCCTGTAACGTCTAACCTGAGTGGTATAGACAAGCTGAATCTGTAACTCACTCAGGTGTCTGCTTCAGGCATAGGCCATGAAGGGCTCTTCCTCAGCACATGCGGTCAGTGACGGGAGAGATTCCAAAGACAAATTTGGCACCAAAAGCAGAGTTTAAATCTTCTTTGGAGTGCACCTTCTGCCACTCGGAACACCCCTTCAAAACATCCAATCCAAAAAATGTCCATAATTTACCAGAAGCCTTGACATGAGCTCTAACAATCCCCTTTGATATACCCTGCTTCAGCAGGTGCAGGAAACTGAAACGGGAAAAACAAGAGGTCAAACGCAGGGGAGGGTGCATCAGAGAGAGAGAGAAAGGCCAAACCTACCTGGGAGGGGTAGGTGGTAAGGTAAGAGATGCCAGACTCATGGGGTGGGGGCAAGGGGATTGATGGAGGTGAGGTGAGGTGTCGTTCCTTGCTGGTTAAATAGTTTTGAATATCGAGGGGTTTGTCTTTATTTCATTTCTTTGTTGTACATCAGGACCAGTAGCTACCTTTATTGTTTGCTGGATTTTGATGTGCATGTTAATGGACTGGGAATTGTGAAGGAGGGGGCAGAGGTATACGAATTGTATGAGATAGCACTGGGAGATAGATCTGCAGGCTGGATCTCAAGGGTGAAAGTAGTGGATGCGGTATAGGAATGCTTAAGGATGACTGGGTAGATCTGTGGTTGGAAAGAAATATGGGGGTGGGGGAATATACTTGATCCAGGAAAACATGTTCCTGGTCAAAAAAGAACAAGTGAAGAGCATTGTGGATCTGGAGACCTAAGGCATTGTCATATCTGGCCATGTGATGCTCATAATGTGAGTTAAATTGGAGGAGGGAGGGAAGCATCCAATACAGGTGTGGAGGGTGAATATTAGTATTGTACAGATAAAAGAGATGCAGGAGGAACTTCAAAAAAAGGGGAAGGGATTCTTAGAGTTCAATAATATGGATGAGAGTAGCACGTATCACAGTACTATTATGGAAGACAAGTATCTAAGATTAACTCACAGATTAACTCAAAAGGCAAAACAAAGAGGAACTGAAGAGGCTATACTCAGAATTAGAAACATTACAAAGCAGGCGCAATAGTACAGTAAATCAGAAGTTCAAGGATTCAAAGTAGGAATGGAGAACAGAGGTGGAGAAAACTGAATTTTTATTGCACTTAGCAAAGAAGGATTTTGAAGAATAGGGGTGAAAGCAAATAAACAATTGGCTTGGCGGCTCAGGAAAAGGCAAAGCTCTAGTTTAGAAGTGAAAGTTAAGGAAGGTGTGATGAGGAAAAGAACCGTGGAGATCTGTGAAGTCTTTAAAGATTTCTTTTTTTTAAATTATTTATTTAAGATTTCAAAATACAATAATATCACCATACTTCTGGGATAAATGGTAATCATATCAAATTGATTGGCAGGGACTGTTTCAGATGTGTAGGATGACAGCTGTTAAATTTCAAAAAATTGTTAGTATCTACCTCTTTCCTGTATACTGTAGTAGCAAATCTTGGAGGTTCCTTTATGACTAAAACATCCAAGAACAATTTATTTTTATGTTTTAAGTTTCAAGTTCAAGTTTATTATAAATTTGATTGATCGCTTATTCAAAATTCTAAGCGATGAACACATCAGTAAAATTACAAAATTAAGTGGGCAATAAAAACAAACAGAGAACCAAACCTTACAAAGTATATTGAAGACTAACTTTACAAGCATAATAAAACACAAGGAAAGGATGGGAAAAGAAATACAAATTGATTGATAGAAGAGAAGACAATATAAATGTAGCCCTAACTCCACAGTACTGAAGCCTTATGAGAGGGTCTTACATCATTAACTGAGCTATTAAGAGAGCCCTGTATGGATTAATCTGATTTGTTCATCGGCCTGTGTTTTATTCTGTTTCATACCTGATTTAGCTCATCCATCCCATTGCTGGCAAATTCAAAGACCAGTTCATTGGGCTGAAGTACGGTGGCCATGATGGTCAAAAGACAAAGCCCACAGCTGCAGAATGAGATTATGGTTGTGGCAGGAAGTGAGGTGGTTCTGTCCTTTCACAGCCAAATGAGTTATTGCAGAATAAGATCAGGTTGCTGTAGATCATCTAAAATGAGTCCATTGTGTGGAGGGTAGGATGACTTGTCTCCATTATGGTTTGCCCAAACATTTGGTCTGCAGGTTCACATCTATGAAAGATAGTTGGAGCTTCCAACCCTGCAATGGGGTTTTTAATGCTTCATACTGTGTAATTGTGGAACTGTTCTCTGAAGCCTTTATGCTGAAATCTGTTGGGTGGAAAAATAATATTTCTTTATTTATATATGGTGGCTAGTATCTATCAAAATAAGTACTACTACTTATCATTTCTATAATTCTATTAAATGTATGCAGCCCAGTACACAAACACATAAGAGACAGTGGTTACAATCTACTGTATTCAAGACTGATTAGGGAGTTGCATGTTATTAGGGGAATGATTACTTAGGGGTCCTTTTATTAAGGTGCGCTGATTTAGTGCATGCTAAAGATTAGCACACAAAACAAAAGGACTTGACCCCAAAATATCCACAAAGAAGAAAATCCAGAGAAAACAAAAAAAAAACTCTGTGGAGTGACGATGTTCCTAAATGGACTTTATTTGAAAGTGTCAAAGTTCCAAAGGTACACTGAAATCACCCACATAAAATAATTCCATCCACATAAAAATAAATCATCCACATAAGAGCCTTAAAGGACCTAGTCCGCTAGGGATACAGGACCCAACACAGTCCGCGTTTCGACAAAAAGTCTTCTTCAGGGCTCCCTGAGAGGTCCTATAAAGGTGAATATGTGGGAAACAATTGTGTGGTGAGCCGGAAGTGAGACACTGCTTGCAATAGAAAGGGCACTAAATGCTAAGGCATCCATTACATTCTATGGGCGCCTTAGCATTTAGCGCGCGCTAAATCAGTTTGTGCGTCTTAATAAAAGGACCCCTTATTTATTTATCAAACTTATATCCTGCATTACCTGAAAATCTAATCAGATTACAATGAAATACTCAAAATAATAAAACATACAAACACGCCAAAACAAATAACACACAAAAGATGCATCTTAACATGGGTACTGAATACGTGAATAAGGGTTAAATAAAGGTTAAGCGTTAAAAGCAGCCTCAGAAAGGTGGAGCAAATGCATCTATCCCAGGCATTGTCATTTTACTCCCACAGGGTTTCTGTGTGGCTCCACTATCTTGTTACTGTAGAACTGATTAGATAATCCACGAGTTTTCATTTTAGGACTAACAGGGATCCCTGAGGAAGACATTTTTGTCGAAACACGGACCGTGACAGGCCCAAATTCCCAAGTGATCGGGTCCTACATGGTTTTATGTGGATTATTAAGTTGATTTTACAATTAAGTCCATATCAGGAACATCAACTCTCCACAGCATTTCTTGTTGTTGTAAGAAAGTCTCTATCATGGATAGAGCACTAGAGTTTTCTTTAGCTTTGGATATCAAATTGGGGTTCCAGATTAGTTGACTTTGTCCTACCTGCTGCACTTCCAGTCCTATTTTTCTTAAGAAACTATGAACAATTAAATGGTGGATTAATTGAGGACTAGATCAGCCTGTCCTCAGCACATGGAACTGGTTGGCAGTCCTACATGTAGCCCAGCAAAATAATTACTGTTACAGCCCTTCTCTCACTAGCAGTCAGTTGTACAATACTGATCCCGCAGATCACAGCTGGAATGTCATAAGTCTCAGTACACTATTGAATACTGTTGTACCATTTGAAGAGTTAGAACAATTTGATAATTTGTAATTAGATGTGTTTGAAAGTACATAAATAACAATTGATTATTCTCATCTCAATCACCAAGCGATCAATCCCAAAAGTCTTTTACCTAGGTGAATCAGCCACATGAAAATCATCCACAGTATGTGTATTATACTTTTTACAATCATTAATAGTAAGAAAACTGAGTAGCCATAAAAAATTACATTATATCAATTCTTTTTTTCCTTTTTTGGGGGGGGGGAATCATCGGAAATCCTTGCAGTAATCCTTCATTGTTTCATCCAGAAAAACTGCTCCTGAATTATCAGCGATCTTTTTTAGTTATTTAATTTATTTAAATGATATCTTTTTCTTATTTTTTATTTATCGTAAAACTAACGGGTCCTTTTACAAAGGCAAGCTATGCATTTTAGCACATGCTAATCGATTTAGTGATAACTAAACGCTAATGCATCCATTATATCCTATGGACACGTTAGCGTTTAGCGTGCGCTAAATCAGGTGGTGCGCACTAAAACACTTAGCGCGCCTTTGTAAAAGAGGGGGTTAGTTTACAGCATTTATCTTTTAAGATAGATCATTGTCGGCTGGGGAACCCCACCCCCCTTATAGGGGGTAGAGTTGACAATAGGAAGTGATGAGAGAGTGCAGCAAGGGGACAGCTTTGAAAAAGCCTAAATAGGCGAAACATGTTGGAAAGAGTTCCCCGGCCGACGGTGATCTAACTTAAAATATAAATGCTGTAAATTAAGTTTTAAGATAAATAAGAAAAAGATATCATTTAAATAAATGAAATAACTAAAGAGATCAATGACGATTCAGGAGCAGTTTTTCTCCTATGAATTGATATAACGGAATTTTTGACGGTTACTCAGTTTTCTTACTATTAATGATTGTGAAATAAAGTGTAACCAGCTAACTACATTGACAGTGAAAATATACTTATTATATTTTTTATTCACACTAAGCAGAAGCCTTCCCAGAGACAAGGAAAGGGGAGGGATTGCAACATTGCATTCACAAAGCCACATGCATTGATTTGGTCAGAAAAAAATATCTGCAGACAACTATGGGCTTCTTTTACAAAGCTGCGCTAGTGGGGTTAACGCGCGTGACTTTTCATCACGCGCTAACCCCCATGCTGGCCAAAAACTACTGCCTGCTCAAGAGGAGGCGGTAGCAGCTAGCGCATCCGGCGGTTTATTACACGCATTAAACCGCTAGCGCGGCTTTGTAAAAGGAACCCTATGTGCCAGCGACTACAGTTTTTCCATGAAGCAGTTTTCAAAGTAGCAGTATGTCTCTTTCTTTCACTTTGCAAACTGATGCAAAATGCATGGGTGAAAAAGTGCCATCCGGCTTTTGCAGCAATGTGGACCATGTACACATTGAATTCAAAATGTGTAATAACATTTTGAAATATATCACCTCTGCTTCCGGCAGCAGCAGGAGGCTATTAAACTCTATGAAGGGAGTTGGTCTCAGGCAACTGGTGTTGGACCCAACAAGGGATAAGGCAATACTTGACCTATTACTTACCAAAGGAGAAAGTGTCACAGAGGTCTTGGTGGGCGAAACATTGGCCTCCAGTGACCACAACATGGTATGGTTCAATCTTAGGAAAGGTTTCACTAAATCTACCACGCTGACCATGTTCACCAGGAGCTACAAAGCCAAGCAGAAACCGATAGCATGGAAGAAATGTGGTCGACTTTGAAAGCCACCATACAGGAAGCGACAAACTGCTATGTTAAATTAGTAAGTAAACAGCGAAGGAACAATAAGCCGCAGTGGTTCACTGCGGAGATCTCAGACCTCATCAAGGAGAAGAAAAAAGCATTCATCTCTTACAAACAATCGGGGAAACAAGACACTAGAGCAGACTACCTGACCAGGTCAAAAGCCGTCAAAACAGCAGTCAGAGAGGCTAAATTCCACATGGAGGAGTCTCTGGCAAGGAATATCCAGAAGAAAGAGAAATCCTTCTTCAGGTATATCAGTGAGAGAAGTAAAAACTCAGGTGGGATTGTACGTCTTAGGAAACCAGACGGAGACTATGTGGAAAAGGATTCCGAAAAAGCCCACCTATTAAATTAATACTTCTGCTAGGTCTTCACCCGTGAAGCGCCGGGGCTTGGCCCTCAGCTACAGACAAGGGCTGACTCAGTTGACCCGTTTAGTAACTTCGAGTTTACGCCCAGCAGTGTTTACGGTGAACTGTCAAAGCTCAAGATTAACAAGGCAATGGGGCCTGACAACCTACACCCCAGGGTGCTTAGGGAGTTGAGTGATGTCTTGGCTGAGCCACTGTCAGCGCTCTTCAACCTCTCCCTTAGTACAGGCAGCGTCCCGTTGGACTGGAGGACGGCTAACGTCATTCCACTCCACAAGAAAGGCTCAAAGATGGAGACTGCAAACTACAGACCAGTGAGTCTAACATCAATAGTGAGCAAACTAATGGAAACTCTAATCAAACACCAATTGGATAAGATCCTGGATGAGGAGAATCTACGGGACCCCCATCAACATGGATTTACTAAGGGGAGATCATGCCAATCCAACCTGATCAGCTTCTTTGACTGGGTGACGGGGAAGCTGGATGTTGGGGAGTCCCTGGACATCGTGTACCTGGACTTTAGCAAAGCATTTGATAGCGTGCCACACTGCAGGTTGCTGAGCAAGATGAGTTCTATAGGATTAGGTGACACATTGACGAAATGGGTTGGAAACTGGCATGGAGGTAGGCTTCAAAGGGTAGTGGTGAACGGGACCCCCTATGAAATGACGGAGGTGATCAGTGGAGTGCCACAGGACTCGGTCTTGGGCCCGATCCTATTCAACATCTTTATAAGAGACTTGGCAGAAGGCCTTCGAGGTAAAATAACGTTATTCGCCGATGACGCCAAACTAAGTAATGTAGTGGACAAATGCACAACGGACGAAGATTCAATGCCCGACAACATGATGCACGACCTACTCCTACTAGAGCGCTGGTCTAGGACCTGGCAACTTAGCTTCAATGCCAAAAAATGCAAGGTTATGCACCTAGGCAACCATAATCCATGCAAGACTTATACCCTCAATGGTGAGATTCTAGCAAGAACGGTAGCAGAACGAGACTTGGGGGTGATCGTCAGTGAGGACATGAAGGCTGCCAGTCAGGTGGAGCAGGCCTCATCCAAGGCAAGACAGATCATAGGTTGCATAAGCAGGGGTTTCGTCAGCCGTAAGCCGGAAGTCATTATGCCTTTGTATAGATCCATGGTGAGGCCCCACCTGGAATACTGTGTGCAATTCTGGAGGCCGCATTATCGCAAGGATGTGCTGAGACTGGAGTCGGTTCAGAGAATGGCCACCCGGATGGTCTCGGGATTTAAGGATCTCCCGTACGAAGAACGGTTAGACAAATTACAGCTATACTTGCTCGAGGAGCACAGAGAGAGGGGGGACATGATCGAGACGTTCAAGTATCTCACAGGCCGCATCGAAGCGGAGGAAGATATCTTCTTTTCCAAGGGACCCACGGCAACAAGAGGGCATCCATGGAAAATCAGGGGCGGGAAACTATGAGGTAACACCAGGAAATTCTTTTTCATTGAAAGGGTGGTTGATCGCTGGAATAGTCTTCCACTGCAGGTGATTGAGGCCAGCAGTGTGCCTGATTTTAAGGCCAAATAGGATCGGCACATGGGATCTATTCACAAGGCAAAGGTAGGGGAGGGTCATTAGGTGGGCAGACTAGATAGACTGTGGCCCTTATCTGCCGTCTGTTTCTATGTTTCTATATCATTTCAGGATTTTGGTTCATTGGGTTTTATTTTTATTTTTAACTATCAGCCTCCCTTTAATCTGGCTAAGATTTAGTCCAGCAGCTACTTCAGGTGAACCTGTACTATATTGTAATAAAAGAGGAAAGTTTCATCTTCTATCTCAAGTTCACTTGAAGTTTATAGAAACTTGACATTTCATAAACTTGCATGTTTCTTGAATACAAAGTCTGGTTTGAGGCTCAACCCAACTGAGGGCCTGATCTATGAAGACTCTACTCCATTCTGATCTTGAGGACCAAATAAAAAATAAAGTTACTGCTACAGGGTTGATAAGAGTTTTAAGTGATTGCCACTAGATGGAGCTTCCCAACTCTACTAACAGACACCATGCATGCAGAAAAGTGACTTTTCCATATCTCCTACAGAGATCCATGCAATACAATAATAAGCTCTAGTCACCTAGGATAATGGAGAGGAGAAATGTATCATTCAGGGTATACTGGAAATGAGCAAGCTAGTATGTCCAAATAGTATACACTCTCTCTCAGTGAACATTTGTTTCCAATAAATATCCCATCTCTAATTTTTAATATATTGCTGTGAAGACAGCCTCAGAAAGGGTAATGGTTTGGTGTCAGCTCTGAGGGCTATATAATGTTTATTTTCTGTGGACCCTGAAGGGCATGGGTAGGGTTATCAGACGTCCAGGAAAACCCGGATATGTCCTCTTGTTAGAGGACTGTCCGGACTCCTGGATGGACTTTCCAAAATCCGGAATTTGTCCAGGTTTTAGAAAGCCCCAGTGAGGTCTGGCTGCATATGGAGGGCCTCTGAGCATATGCGGATGATATCACACACATCCACGCAAGCTCCAGGCCTTCCAGACGTGGCTGGAGCTCGTCTGGAAGGAAAGAGAGGAGGCTTTGTGGGAGTGGGGCTTGGGGTGAAATGAGGTGGGGCTGGAGGCAGAACTAGGAGGGGCTGGAGGTGGAATAGGGCAGGATCATGTGTCCAGGATTTCCCAGAGAAAAATATGGTAACCCTAGGTGTGGGGAAAAACAAATCTTCAAGACCAGGGCTGGCCCTAGCACTAGGTAAATTAGACAAGGATGGCACAATTTAAAAAGTGTCAGCATAGATGCCCAGTAGCCCCAACTATAGAAATAATTAATAGTAATAGCTGTGACATTCATCACTTCCCTCTACTGCTGCTGCCAATGTTAGTAGCAAAACATTAGAAGACAGTTGTGGAGGCTCAGCCTCTTTGCACAGGGCTGCTAATGCTAATTACACTCTCTCCAGTGTTGACTTCCTGCTTGGGAGGGGACAGTTCAACAGAGACCAAAGACTGACTGTTTTGCCATTGAGAACATACGTCACTGTTTCTGTCTCTGCTGTTGCACTGTATTCAGAGTCTGGGTTCTTAGTCAAAAATAAAAATAAACGGGGAGAAAAAAATACCAAAAAGGTATCAAAAAAGGAAATTAAAAAATTAAATATATAACGTCACAAGAACTTCCCATAATCATCACATATACAGTATACTTTTTTATCAATCAAAAGCTATACATATGGTAAGATTGTGCTCAGAGAACTGGAGGGGCAAACGGAGGAGAAACCCCATCATTGCATGATCCTCCACACTTTTTAGTTTATGTGATTTCTCAATGTGAAACGAAGATCGGCATCTACTACTGACCCCCAGGGCAGTCCGAAGAAATTGATGGAGAAATGACGGACAAGATTAAACGCAACTGCGAGGGAGGCAACGCAGTTATCATGGGTGACTTCAATTATCTGGGGATAGACTGGAACCTAGGCACCTCTGGCTGTTGTAGGCACCAAGTTCCTGGATGTTGTAGGTGATTGCTTCCTGGAACAACTTGTCAAGGAAAATATGAGAAGAAATGCAATTCTGGACTTAATTCTAAATGGACTACGAGGACCGGCGCAAGGTGTAGAAGTAGAAGGGACACTGGGAAGCAGTGATCACAATATGATCCGCTTCAACCTGGACACAGGGGCAAAACATCAATCCAGAACAACGGCCACGGCACTGAACTTCCGAAAAGGAAATTACGAAGGGATGAGACTCATAGTGGGGAAGAAGATTAAGAAGAGGATAAGAACTGTAAAAATGCTAGAGCAAGCATGGTCCCTTATTAAGGACAGTCACCGAGGTGTAAAATCTATATATACCGTGTATCAACAAGAGATCCAAGAGAAAAAAAAAGAACAAGGAACCGGCATGGCTCACTGTAGCGGTGAAGGAAGTGATCAGAGAGAAGAAGACTTCGTTTAAGGAATGGAAAAGGTCAAAAATGGCCGAAAACTGGAAAAATCACAAACATCAAAGCAGGTGCCATAAGGCGGTAAGAGGGGCCAAAAGAGACTATGAGGAAAAAATAGCCAAGGAGGCAAAAAACGTCAAGCTGTTCTTTCGATATATTAAGGGGAAACAACCTGCGAAGGAAGTGGTGGGGCCATTGGATGACCATGGAATAAAGGGAGTGTTAAAGGAGGACAAAGCCATCGCCGACAAACTGAACACATTTTTTGCGTCTGTATTTACCAAAGAGGATATACACAACATACCGGAAGCCGAAAGGCTATACACAGGAAACGAAGATGGGAAACTGACAGAGTTGACAGTCAGTCTAGAAGAGGTATGCAGGCTTATAAACGATAAATCCCCAAGACCGGATAGCATCCATCCGAGGGTAATCAAGGAACTGAAAGGGGCAATAGCTGAACTGCTTTAACTAATAGCCAATCTGTCGATCAAATCAGGAAGGATTCCGGAAGACTGGAAAGTGGTAAATGTTATGCTGATCGTCAAGAAAGGTTAGATGGGAGATCTGGGAAACTACAAATTGGTGAGTCTGACCTCGGTACTGGGAAAGATGGTAGAAGCACTTATAAAGGACCCATCATTGATCACCTTGACGGACACAATCTGATGAGGACCAGCCAACACGGCTTCAGCAAAGGAAGATCTTGCTTGATGAACTTGCTGCACTTCTTCAATGGAGTAAACAGGTAGATAGACAAGGGTGACCCGGTCGACATTGTATATCTGGATTTTCAGAAGGCGTTCGACAAGGTTCTGCATGAACGACTACTTTAAAAAATTGTGAGCCATGGAATCGAGGGTGAAATACTCATGTGGATTAAAAACTGGCTGGCGGATAGGAAAAGAGAGTGGGGGTAAATGGACAATACTCGGACTGGAAAAGCGTCACGAGTGGAGTGCCGCAGGGTTCAGTGCTTGGACCCGTGCTCTTCAACATATTTATAAAAGACCTGGAAATTGGTACGATGAGTGAGGTGATTAAATTTGCAAACGATACAAAGTTATTCAGAGTAGTGAAGACGCAGGAGGATTGCTCTCCCCTAACGCCGGCCCTATCTCTGAGCACAATGCTACCATATATAAAGCTTTTGATTAATAAAAAAGTATATACCGATATATCTAATGATTATGGGAAGTTCTTTATGACGTCAAATATTGAGTCTGGGTTTTTGGCAGTTCAGTTTAACTTTTGTCTATATATTTCTATTTTTAGTTTGTGATTACTTATTCCATACTGGACAAGGGTGTTTCTGTGTTCTATGTGTATGAAAAAGATATGAGCTCCTGTTAACTTTGACTGCAGGATCAATCTGTACTAATCTGGCTTGTTTAGTTTTACAATGGGTTTATTGATGTTCTAGTGCTCACTGCAGCGTTTAAGATGCTGCCTTTTCCTAGGTACACCCTTGTTGTGTGACTCATTGATTATTACTAAAAATAATTTTTCATATAGACAAAGGGGATTAAAAAATGATAGGCTCCGAGTATCAAATATACTAGGTATGTTCCTTTGTTTGCCTGATCTACTAGCACTTGTGTATGGCTCAGTTTGTGTGGGGGTGGGGTGAGTGTAGGGGTGGAGGTAGAGGTGGGGACAGGATGGGATCTTCACAAATATGGTAACCCTAAGAAAATACATATGTTTGTTCATAAGCACACATGTGAAGTAAATTGCCAAAGATATATATTTTTATTTATATACCACTGGGACAAGGTGTATTAAGCAGTTTACAATCAGGTACTCAAGCATTTTTTCGTTATCTGTCCTGGCAGGCTCAATCTATCTAATCTACTTGGGTCAGTGGAGGATTAAGAGAAGTTACTTACCTGTAACGGGAGTTCTCCATGGACAGCAGGATAAGTCAGCCACACTTTGGTGACGTCATCTAACGTTGACGTCATCTAATGTTCCCAATTCGGAATTGCTCTCCCAGAGCTCAGGTGAGGCTTTTGGGAGCCTCATCTGAGCATGTGCAGATAGTCCTATATATACCTGTGCTGGCCTTCTCTAATCCAGTGATTCCCCTAGCTTGAGTTTGCAGTGTCACCCATAGGGGAGGAGGGAGGGTCTGTGTGGCTGACTTATCCTGCTGTCCACAGAGAACTTCTATTACAGGTAAGCAACTTTGCTTTCTCCATGGACAAGTCAGCCACATTTTGGTGACTGTCCTGCTGCGGGGTTCAGAGGGCGAACAAGATGGGGTCCCTGTGGGGGTGGTCCCCTCTGCAGCCCACTACCTTGCTGCGGTAGGTTGAGACTGCAGATTGTGTTGACGAGAGAAAAGAGAAAGAACCCTTTAATGGGACCAGTCAGTGGCTATGTTTTGTAACCGTTAGGAACTTTATTTGGTCTTTAGAATTTAACCAACAACCTTTTTTTAAAAAAAATTACCAACATGGTAGGGCATATATCTTTATAACAGATTTAGTTCTCCCTATGTAATCAGAGAACACAACGAGTATATCACCAACATGGTGTTTGAATAACAAGTTTTTTCTTTTTTTGTTTTAATTTTGCCAACATGGCAGAATGTAAACTGACAATCTCATCTATCTGATTCAGACTGTCATGTTTAGCTAGTCCTGGTAGTCGTTTGTTCTCAGGGTCTAGCCATTCTCTGTGTGGGGCTTGGCCGCCATTCGTACTGTGTTGAGGCCAAAGTCCTTGGAGATCTGTAGTGGACGATCCAGGCAATAATGGCTGGTAAAGGTGTGTGGGGTGGACCAGGTAGCTGCTCTGCAAATGCCCTGAAAGTGGTGTGTTGCTGAGGTTTGCCAATGTTGCAGCCATAGCTCTTAGCTGGTGCGCTGTGGCTTTTCCTTCAAGGGACAATCCCTCTTGCTTATAGCAGGAGGCAATGCAGTTTGAGATCCAGTTGGATATGGTGCGTTTCCTCACTGGTGTTCCTGAATTATTGGAGTCAAAGGAGACGAATAGTTGTACTGCTTTTCACCAGAGTTGAGTTTGTTGAAATATATAGGCAAAGGGCATGGGTGCGGTCCAAGTTATGAAGGAGTTGTTCCGTGCTGTTGGCATGTGTTCCCGGAAAGAAGGAGGGGAGCACTATTAATTGGTTTATGTGGAAAGGCGAGACTACCTTTGGTAGGAACTTTGGGGGAGTTCTCCATACTGCGTGGTCATGGAGAACCTGTGTGTATGGTGGGTACGTAACCAGAGCCTGTAGCTTGCTGATGCGTCTTGCTGATATGATGGTGATGAGAAAAAAAACTGTTTTTCAGGCGAGAAATTTGTTTGACGTGTCCTCCAAGGGCTCAAAGGGGTGCGCTGTTAATCTGTGGAGGATGATGCAAAGGTCCCATGCAGGTGGTGGGCGGCGTACCGGGGGGTGCAGGTTTGCTAGCCCTTTCATGAACTTGGACGCTAGCGGATGTGTAGCTAGGGTGCTGTCTTCGATGTGGTTGTGGAAGGCTGATATGGCACTCAAATGGACCCTTCTGGAAGATTCTCTGAGGCCTGCCGTTGATAAGTTGAGTAATTATTGGAGTACTGCTGGGACTTGGCAGGTGAGTTGGTCTTCTCTCTCCGAGACACACCAGATGTGGAATCTTTCCCACTTGAGCCCATATGATTTTCTGGTTGCTGGCAGTACCTCGGTCACCCCTGTCAACTTGTGAAAAGAGTTCCCGAATTAGCCTTTCAACATCCACGCTGTCAGTGCTAGAGTTTTCAATCTTGGGTATAGGGTTTTGTCTCTGATCCTGGGTGATGAAGTCTGGTCGCAGCAGTAGCCTGATTGGTGGCTGTGTTGACCGTCATTGTAGGAAGGGGAACCACACTTGCCTTGGCCAGTAGGGTGCAATGAAGATCAATATCGCTGCTTCCTGTCTGATCTTCTGGAGCGCTCTGTGGATGAGTGGTATGGGGGGGAACGTGGAGCTGGCATTTCCACCAGTGTATGGTGAAAAGCATCCCTGGTTTGGCTGAATTGTGTTGGTCTTTTGGAGCAGCATTGGGGGCACTTCTTGTTGTCCTCTGCACAAAGAGTTCCATTGCTGTGACGCCAAACTTGTGAAAAAAAGATCCTGGGTTACCTCCGGGTGGAGGGACCATTCGTGGGGTCCAGCTGTCCGCCAGGGTGTTGTTGAGGCCCGGGAGGTAGTTGGCATGCATGAGAGTGTTGATCGACAAGGCAAAGGACCAGATTTTGTGGGTCTGCCAGCAGACTGATGTACTGTTTGACCTTGGATGGTGCTCAGGGGCCCTTGGTCCTCAGATGGAGGAAGTGGGCTCCCCACCTCTGCTTTGAGGAATCCGTGGTGAGTGTAAGTTGGTATTGGGGCTGCTGGAAGGGCTTGCCCTTGTACAGATTCTGCTGGTGTGTCCACCACTTGAGGTTGCTGTATTTTTTTTTGGGGGGGGGGTCCATCGTGACTGTGGGACAACGTGCATGGAGGCTGCTTGATGGCTCAGGAGGCATAGTGTCCTTGCTGTGACTGTATGTGTCTCTGATATGTGCCGAATCCGTTTTTGTATTGCTTTGCCCCTTGCATGGGGCAGAAGAGCTGTATTCAGGGATGTTTAGATCCCTGCCCCAATGAATTCTAGCGATTGGGTTGGCTGTAATTTTGGATTTTGTGGTATTTATGAGGAACCCTAGGGATTGCGGGAGTGATATCGTTGCTTTGACTGCTGTTGCCTTCTCCCGGGATGATGGACCCACCTGGAGCCAGTCATCCCGGTAAGGGAAGATGCATATTGCGCTCTTGCGGAGGTGGGCTGCTGCCACAGTGACACATTTTTTGAAGACTCTTGGTGCAGAAGAGTCCAAAGGGTAGGACCTGGTACTGGAAGTGCTGAGCTAGGGTCCGCAACCACAGGAACTTTCATTGGGAGGGGCATGGGATGTGCGAGTACACATCTTGAAGGTCCAGTGAAGCCAGCCAGCTGTCTTTTTGAATTAATGGAAGGATTGTTCCTAAGGAGTGCATGTGAAATTTCTCCTAGACGACGTACTTGTTTAGGCCACGTAGGTCTAGGATAGGTCTGAAACCTCCCGTCTTCTTGGGGATGAGAAAGTAATGGGAGTAGAACCCTTGGTTGTGTTGTGTCTTGGGTACTGGCTCTATTGCTCTTGCTTGGAGGAGAGCTTTGATTTCTTTGAGGATGGGCTCTGGCTCTGGTTCCCTGGAATTTCCTTTTGGTGGGTGGGTTGGGTGGCGGGAATGTGTGGAATCTGATGCATTATCCCTTTCTTATGATTTGCAGCACATTTTTCTGCAGTTATATTTTTCCAGAATTTGTGGAATGCAGCGAGGCGGCCCCCAACTTGGATAGGGGGCGTTGTTGAGGAGTCAAAAACTAGGACCAGCTTTTGCGGTGGTGGAAATAGTTGGCTTTTGTTGTTTTCGTTCCCTCTAGCACTGCCTATGCTGGTAAGGGGCGCTGTAGGGTTATGCTTTCTGTCAGTAGGACGGCCATCTTGTCTGGTTGTCGTATTGCCTTAGTGTTGTAGTGTCGACAATACTGGTTGGTGCTATGCCTTCTTGATTCTGGAGCTTTTACAAGGCCATCTGGAGAGAGGGTCTGGAGAGTTGTACAATGTTCTTTCATTGTGTCCACTGCTTCTCTTTGTCTCCAAATAAGTTTTCCCCCTGAGCAAGGTGCATCTGCGATGCGTTCATGGGTGTCGTCACGTAGGCCCGGGCACATGTTTCAAATGCATCGAAGGTTGCTTTTATCATATGTTTTCTGTATTCTTCCATATCCTGTAGTATGGGGGCTATGCAGGCTTTCCCCTTCTGGATGTAGCATGTCTAGGGTTTCCTCTGCTTGCCTCCGAAGGGCATCATTGTACAGGATAAGGTGGAACAGGTGAGTGTCAATTCTTGCATTTAGCATGGAGCCATGGTAAACCTTTTTTTGGAAGTGTGTTCAGGGTCCTGTGTTCTTTGCCCGGAGGGTCGTTGGTATGAGGGTGATTGCTCTTAGCTTTCTTGAGGGCAGATTCTACTATGATGGATTGGTGAGGGAGCTGTGGTTTGTCAAAGCCTGGTGCCTCACTGATCTGGTATTTTTGGTCTAACCTCCTGGACACGGTGGGGCCTGACGGTGGAGTTTTCCAGATCTTGTCACGGCAGTCTAGTAGCATTTTGTGAGCTGGTAGTGCCACTGTGACTTTGGCACATTTAGGGATTTTAGCAGTCCCGGTGCTTCGTTTGTTGCCTCTGGCTCCTGTATGGGACTGAGTGCTAACTTGGTAGCTACCTTCTGGAGGAACTTTCTTCTAGAGGAACTTTGGATAGGTGAGGTCTTCTTCAGGCATGTCTGACTGGGTTGTCCCAGATATGGGGCTTGGTGTCTGGGGTCTCCAGGGGTGCTAATGTGTAAGGGCTGCTCCTTGTTGAAGCATAACTATGCTGGTAGCGCTTACTGTGGGCGGAGGTGTAGCCATCTGTGGCTGGTGAGTAAGATTTGGCTGCCTCTGCCCCCTGCCTCTGTTCTATTGGTGGCTGCAGTATTTGTTCTGCATTCAGCACTGTCCATGTTCAGTAGTGTTGGTTGGTTGGTGCAGGTGGATATTGGGAGCTGCATCGGATGCATGTGATCCTCTGATTATCGAGGTTTTCTCCTGCTCCTGGTCCCGTGATCCGTCGATCCTCCTTGGCTTTGCTGTACTGGCAAGGCTGATTATGATGAAGAGGAGGAGGAGGAGGGTGATGTTGGCCAAAATCGCTTTCTTCTTTTTTCTTTGTTGGATGTAGATCTCCAGCTGTGATGTCCTTTGTGAGATCTGGCATCCTGGCTCTTTAAGAAGACATAGTTTGAGGTTATGCTGGGGTAGATGCAGGCTGCTTGCTGTGCTATACCAGTTTCTTGGTGCTGTGCCTTTAAGGGGATGGAGCCCGACGTGCTGATGTCATCCTGTGATGAGGTCAAGGCAGGAGTTCCATTCGGGCTTCAGACAGCATGGTGCTGTGCTGCTTCAGCGTTTGCTTGCCATAGTGCTTCAAAGGTGGTCAGCGGAGGGGATAAGAGACCCTCGGCTGTTGCCAGCATCCTGTGTACCCCCGATGTCGGCTTGATCAGCTGATTGGCTGCCGGGGGAGCCTGTGCAGTGCCGGTCAGCTTTAGGAGCAGTCTGCTCGGCATGTGCTGGGTTTCCTCGAGCCGCAGGTAAGCCTGAGTTGCTGGGGTTGTGGATCTTTTTCCCGGGGAGGACCTCACCGTTCCGGGTTTTCTGGCGCTGTTTGGTCTCGGCAGGGGAAGGTTGTTGCTGGTAGTGTAGTTCCCCGCTTCTTCCAATTTCTTTTTTTTTTTTTTACTTGGGTCTTCTGCCGGCTTCTGCAGGGTGTGCAATCGGTTTTTGTGGGCCCTCTGGGACATCCAGAGGCTCTGGGGGCAAGCGGCCATGAGGTGAGCCTCCCCCCAGGCAACGGACTCATAGCTTATGTAAGTCCGTGGAGCTCATCTTTTCTTGCAGTCAGGCATTTGTTTTTTTGTTTTGGTTTTTTTTAAACCCGGTTTTACTGCATTCTTCTACTCATTCTTTTCCATTCTTGTTTTCTTTTGTTGATTTTGGAGAGCGTTTTTGTGATCCAGCCATTGGGAAGGGCGGATAAACTAAACTGGATTAGAGAAGGCCAGCACAGGTATATATAGGGCTACCTGCACATGCTCAGATAAGGCTCCCAAAAGCCTCATCTGAGCTCTGGGAGAGCAATTCCGAATTGGGAACGTTAGATGATATCATCAGTGTAGCTGACTTAGACTGCTTGTCCATGGAGAAAGTGAATTGTCCAGGATCACAGGGAGCAGCACAAGATTTGAGGGTATAGCTGTAACCACTACAGCACACTATGCAATTTGACAACTGCTTGGTGTCCCTGCAGGTCAAAGTAATATTAATCATTCTTTGAGCCAATGGGTTTGTCAGGATCTATTGGTTTTCCTCTGACTGTAACTGCTGTTTGCCACCTTCCAGAGGCTGCCTTCGAAGGCGACCTCCTAGTCCACTGGAAAATTAGTCAGGCTAACAGAAAAACACTCTCCCACCAAAGCCTCTATCCTTTATACAAGGCTTGTCCAACCTTTTTCTATTAGAGGCCACATTTTATACTTTGCAACATTTGGAAGGCCAAAACATGCACTATCGTATTTTGCTGCATATTTCTTGTACTCATTCCCTCCATCCCGTCTTCACCAGTTTCTTTTCCCTCACCTGACTTTAGCTGCAAAAGAAATAGTGGGATTCCTGCTTCTCCACTGTAACATGTCTGCATGCTTGAGCAATAGAAGTAGAACCCAGATGTCTCAATCCATCCTCCTTTTTCTGGAGCCATATGGTAACCCTGTGAAAATTTGGGTTGGTCTCACAGTTTCAAGTCTCACAAAACTTGAAATCACAAGCCCAATCTGAACTTCTAGCACCACATGGCTCAAGCTTACAGAGAGAATCCACCTGTAATCACCACAAGAACTGCCAAGCTTCCAAGGGCCAGAAGAAAATACTTGATGGACTATATAGGTTGAACAAGCCTACTTTATACCCTTTGGGAATTCAGCTAGAACATTCCTGTTCTACTGTTTATCATTGCATTACCAAACATATTATTTCTGCTGCAACTACAGTACATGAAACCCAGATTACCCATCAAAGTACTATTGGAATGGATGACAAATCAGGGTGGAAAATGTGTAACAGCTCAAACCAGGCTTCAAAATGGATGTACTGTATGTTTCAAAAATCATCATCTGATGGTAAGTGATAAATGTACAAGCAAAAGAGGCTAAGATCTGTGGAATTCAAAGAGCAAAATTAAATGTTCAAAAAAGCAAACTAATAACAATAGGGAAAAACAGGGAATCGTCAGAAAATGCTTCTACATCTATGTAAGGTATTCAAAGATCGAACCAATAATAAAGATACAATTGAAAAGCACACTTTATTGGCTAAAATACTTGGAGATTTAAAACCCACAAGGAGATACTGCTGATTCACTGGGATGATTATTTTTACCTGAAGAAAGTGCTATTTTTATATTTCTTTTTTTTTTTTTTTTAAATATCTTTATTCGTTTTTACATTATGCAAACAAGTGTACAATAATTCAAGTCATACTATACATTCTTCACTTGAAACTCTACATTCATTTTATACCATAAACTATCTCCCCTCCCTCCCTTTCCATATATTACCCCTCATAATGTCATAAAACCCACCCATCCCTCCTCCCCCCTACATATATTTAATGGGGATAAATATAATTATTTATTTATTATAATACTCAATTAATGGTCTCCACACCTCTTTAAATTTCTTATAATAACCTCTCTTGATTGCCAATGTTTTTTCCATTTCATACACCTGACAAACCAAACTCCACCAGAAACAATAATTCAATCCTCTATAGTCTTTCCAGTTATGTGTTATATGTTGGATGGCAACTCCTGTTAAAATCATTAACAGTTTGTTATTATTTGATGAAATTTGACTTTTGGCCCTCATAGACATTCCAAACAAAACTGTGTCATATGATAGGGCCACAGGATTCTCTAACATACAATTTATTTGACCCCAGATCAATTTCCAAAAATTATTAATAAAAGGACAATAAAATAATAAATGATCTAGAGTTCCAGCCTCAAGATGACAATGCCAACATCTATTAGACTTAGAGCAATCCAATTTTTGTAAGCGAACAGGGGTCCAGAGTGCTCTATGCAACAGGAAAAACCATGTTTGCCTCATAGACGCAGACATTGTACATCTTATCCTCCAAGACCAAATACGTGGCCATTGAGATGCATTAATTTGATGCTTAATCTCAATGCTCCAAATATCTCTAAGTACAGTCCTTGGTTTTTTATTTAAATATCCAGATAATGTTTTATACCACTGTGCGGCCTGGTGACCCATAAAATCTGCCTGGAAGCATAAGAATTCTAGAGTAAAATGAGTATTTAAAGACTTCCATTCAGGGAACCCTGCCTGAATAGCCTGCTTCAATTGCAACCACTTATAACTTTGTTTTTTATTAAGTCCAAATTTATGTTGCAATTGTGAAAACTCCAGCAGCTTACCATCATTAATAACATCATCTAAAGTACGTATTCCTGCTTCAATCCAATCCTTCCAGACAATCATAAAACCGCCTATTTGTATCTTGGAGTTCAGCCATATATTTTGACAAGTAGATTTTTGAATAGTAATAGGAGTTAAGTTGTTTACATACTTTAATGTTGTCCATGTGTCCATTAATATCCTATTGGTTTTCCTTATTCTAGGCATTTTAATGCTAAGCAGATGACGAAGCCTGATAGGAGACATGAGCTGCCACTCCAACCATAACCAATCTGGAAGCTTCTCCATGAGTTCTGGGAGGACCCAATACATACCTTGGCGCAATATATAGGATTGATGAAACCTATAAAAATTTGGAAAATTTACCCCTCCCTCCTCAATTGGTTTTTGTAAAGTCACTAGAGCAATTCTTACAGCTTTACCCAGTCAAATAAATTTACTAAGAATATTATTTAACTTTTTGTAAAAAGACCCCTGAAAAAAAACTGGTATCATTCCCATTTGATAACAAACCACAGGCAATATCATCATTTTGACAGTTTGAACTCTTCCCCACCAAGATAAATGTAAAGGATTCCATTGCTCACATAACTCTGTTACTTTTTGCAATAAATTTTTTTCATTCATTATAATTGTCTCATCAAGCGTGTTTTTTATCCATATACCTAAGTATTTTATTCCTTCTTCTTTCCAAATAAAAGGTAATGAGTCAAATAATCCTTTTGTGCAATGCACATTTAAAGGAAGAACTTCTGATTTAGTCCAATTTATTTTATATCCTGAAAACTTTCCAAATCTTTCAATCAAAACCAATAAATTTGGAATGGTTGTTTCCGGATTCCTCAAATGAAGCAATATATCATCCGCATATGCAGAAACTTTATATTCTTTATCTTTATGCGGTATACCCTGTATCTCCTCCTCTTGTTGAATAGCTAATAATAAGGGTTCAAGCACTATATCAAAAAGTAAAGGAGACAAAGGACATCCCTGTCTAACTCCCCTTTGCAATTTAAAACAATCAGAAAAATTATTATTGATATATAATCTAGCAACAGGAGAGCTATACAGAGTTTTAATCATTTGTATAAATCCCGAACCAATACCAAACCACTCCATGGCCTGATACATAAATGTCCATTCCACACGATCAAAAGCTTTCTCTGCATCTAGAGACATAGAAAAAGCCGGATCTCCAATTTCTTTTGTTAAATATAACATTTGCAATGCCAATCTGGTGTTATTAGAAGAGTGTCTCTGAGCAACAAACCCTGTTTGATGCATACCAACTATGTGAGGAAGAGCTTTTGCCAAACGTGTAGCCAAAAGTTTGGCTAATAATTTACCATCTACATTTATCAATGAAATAGGCCTGTAATTTGAAACCAACATGGGATCTTTATTTGGCTTCGGCAAAACAATAGTTAATGATTCTGCCATAGTGCCTGATATACAACCTTTCTTTAGTTGATTCTGATATAAATTTAATAAATGAGGTAAAAGAGTATTTTGAAATGCTTTATAAAACTCTACCGTAAAACCATCACCACCTGGAGCGGTCCCTACTCTAAGAGATTTCAATGCTGTTTGTAATTCTTGTAAAGATATTGGATTTTCCAAACTTCTCTTTATATGATCAGGAATCTTCGGACCTTTAATATTATTTAAAAACACTATACCATCTTTTTCTTTATTTAAATAAGACTCAGAAGAATACAGGTTTTTATAATAATTTAAAAACTGTTTTAAAATAGGACCAATCTGAAAATGAGTTTCACCTTTTTCATCTTTTATTGCATTCAATTTCATCTTTCTTTTTTTCACTTTAAGATAATTAGCCAATAATCTTCCTGCCTTATTTGAACTACCATAATACAAAGCTTGCTGACACATAATATTTTTTTTAGCCAAATTAGAAGAAATCTCATTATATTTATATTTTGCTTTTAATAAAGTTTGCAACGTAGAATTCTCCCACTTATTAATCAATTTTAATTCTAAATCTTTTATTTCGTGTTCCAGTTCCGTAAATTGCTTATTTAATTGTTTTTTAGAATAAGCTGAAAATGATATAATTTGCCCTCTCATCGTTGCTTTAAAAGCATCCCATATTATTTCTGTAGATATTTCCTCTGTAATATTATTTTGAAAATATTCATCCATTTTTAATTGAAATTCTTTACAAAATTTTGGATATGCAAGCAATGCATTATTAAATCTCCATACAGGCCTACCATTATCCGGGTCATTAAAATTTAAAGAAATCCACACTCCTCCATGATCTGATAAAATTATTGGTTCTATAGAGGCTTGTGTAACATCTTGTATTAGCCCATCAGAAACAAGAATATAATCAATTCTAGAAAAAGATTTATGAACATGTGAATAAAACGAAAAATCTCGATCATTAAAATGAAGAATTCTCCATATATCTTTTAAATTGCAAGAATTTATAAAATTATCCAACCCTAAAGATTTTAAAATTTTACTAGGTTTTTTATCCAATAAAGGGTCCACAACAGCATTAAAATCTCCTGCTACTATCAAATTATTAGCATCCAGTGGTAAAATTATTGGTTGTAGAGTTTTAAAATATTCAATTTGATTCGAATTAGGTACGTACACATTAAATAGCGCCATAGTATTATTGCCCATACTCATGTTCACATGCACCCATCTTCCTAATTTATCTGCTTTCACCATATTAAATCCTGCTGAACATTTTTTATTTATTAAAATTGCTACCCCAGCTTTTTTCCCCACCGCCGGTGCAAAAAAGCAATCTCTCACCCAATTACCAATTAGCTTTTTTGATTCATCTCCATTAAGGTGAGTCTCCTGTATGAAATAGACATCCGCATTTTGTTTTTTTAAATATAGCAATACTTTTTTCCTTTTTATCGGGTGGTTGAGACCATTAACATTTATTGAAAAAATTTTTAAAGTCATTATATCAAATCAAAACAATAATCAATAATATTCTTCACATCAATATTATAACCTCTTTTCCCCTTTTTAAAATTATTATTAGAACCCATCCACATATGGATGTGGTTTGGATGAATGTAATTTTAAAATTTGGTGTGATTATTTATGTATTTCAATAATATCTTAATGGAAATGAGTGAGTAGAGAAGGGAGGGTTCATGAGAGATGGGGGAAAGGAAAGGAAAAAAAAAAAAAAAAGAGGTAATCCTTGATAAAGAAGTCTTGTGTGATAAAATGATATTCATTTTAATATGATAATGATCTGGCTAATGGTTTTAAAATTATAAATATAGCTTGTGGGGAGTTTATCTATTGCCTAGTCAAGGTGTGCGTTTCAAAGTTGGCAAGTAATTTAAGGGAGGGATGGGAGGGGGAGGGGATTAAAAATATGGGAAGGGGTATAGGGGAGGGGATGGGTTCTATTTTTATATTTCTTAATGGTGTACCTCTGACGCAGCCCTTTTGAGAGTGAAATGTGGTCATGTCGAGCTATTATCATTAGGAGTGGAGGAGTAACTTAATGGTTAGTACAGTGGCTTGCAAACCAAGGAAACATAAGAATAGCCTTACTGGGTCAGACCAATGGTCCATCAAGCCCAGTAGCCCGTTCTCATGGTGGCCAATCCAGGTCACTAGGTTCAGTTTCCACCGCAGCTCCTTGTGACTCTGCAAAAGTCATTTACCCCCTCCCTTTTTTTTTCATTTTACAAAACCGTAGTGCAGTTCTTAGCACCGGCTGCGTCGGTAACAGCTCCGACGCTAATAGGAATTCTATGATCATCAGAGCTGTTATCGCCGTGGCCAGTGCTAAAAACCGCGCTACAGTTTTGTAAAAGGGGGGTTAATTCTCTTCCCCCTTAAATATCCAAGTGTTGCACCAAAGTAAACTTTTCAATTTTTCCTTTATTTTTGGTGTGCTCTTATTTCTACTGATGGTAAATGATTACATGATTCAGTTACAGTGGCTTTAACAACAACAAAATTCCCACTGCCCTTTAAGATATTAGAAAAGTGAGAAAAGATAGCTGTGAATCAAGTCTAATCCCAAAGTCAGAGGGAAATTATAGTGTCAGAGTTAAAAATGCTATACCAGAAGTTCAATTTATCCAAGCTTACTCCCCCCCCCCCCCCTTTTTTACAAAATCATAGCACGGTTTTTAGCGCTGGCCTTGGCAGTAACAGCTCCAACACTCATAGAATTCCTATGAGCGTCGGAGCTGTTGCCGCTGCAGCTAGCACTACAAACTGTGCTACGGTTTTGTAAAACAGGGGTTAAACCACACACAATAAGGCCCAGATTCTGTAGCCGGCACAGTTGTGGACGGCCACCTTAAAAGTAGTCACCGATCGGGTGTCAAAGTTTCTGGCACCAATATTTTAGTTGCTGGTAGGCACCTTAAAACTCAGTTTAAAACATCATTTAAATGGCATTTATTACAGAGCTTGGGTGCCTATTGGCGCCTAAAATTTTGGCGCCAGTTGGAGAATACGGGCCTAAGTAAATAAGCAGGGAACAATCTGTGTAAGAGCTACATTATTTCAAGCAAGAGTAATGAAAGCACCCTTGATAGGACAAATCAGTTATGCACATTCACATCATTAGTTACTCCAGCAATATGTGAAACCATAAGTGGATCGCGTGATCGAGAAGGGGACTGCTGTCCAGGAAGGGAGGGGTGATGGGGACGGAGGCAACTCACAGCAGTCAACCTTTACTGCTCTTTTAGATCAGTGAAAAGCCTTGTTCCCAAACCTGTGGCAAACAGGACACATTTTTCCATGTTCCTGCTGGATTGCCGCAGGAAACAGTCACTGTGTCCTCCTTGTTGCCTACAGCCGGGCCACCCTGAATAGGCCTGCTCTCCCAATTAGCTGCTGAGCAGGGTCCACCTGGGAATACCAGATGCTGTAGGCTGAGGGGCCATGTTGGGCAGCAACAATATAGTGGAGCCACACAGGAGAAGGCAAACCACTCCTGTACTCTGCTGTGAAACATCACAGGGTGGATTCTTCACTGTCTGTTGCCATGAGTCAGTAGCATCATCCATCCACCCATTGGTTTGTTAAACAATTAAGTTGCACATGTAAATCAGCAAGGTGCACAAATTTGCACACACAATTTTGGCGGCAGTATGAAGAATCCAGGGGTCATTGTGTCAAGTTTATTAGGTTTTTATATACCGCCTATCAAGATTATCTAAGCGGTTTTTACAATCAGGTACTCAAGCATTTGCCCTATCTGTCCCAGTGGGCTCACAATCTATCTAACGTACCTGGGCTACGGAGGACTAAGCGCGGGGTTTGAACTCACAACCCCAGGGTGCTGAGGCTGTAGCTCCAACATCTGCGCCACACGCTGTGTGGTTTAAGTCTGGGTGAACTGAGCTTTTCAAGTAGTCATATTCTGCACCTCCTTACATGTAAGATTTGAGTGATTAAAAAAATGGTACTGTGGACCTGATATCCACCAAAAAAAAAAAAGGCCAGTAGAGATCTTTTTTGTGCCCTAGAGGTTTTCATTATAGCAAAGTATTTACAAGGCTTTTTTGAAGTTTGAGAACCCTTTCCCCTGCACCAGAGAATTTATGACAATGTAGCCCGGCTAGAGACAGGGTAAACTTCAGTGCTGTGATAACAAATTAATGATGGGAACCTGTCATCTTTGAGTATATGCAGACATTTTCACTGACTTTTTTTTATTTTTTTTAAATAATTTTTATTGTTAGTGCAATCAACAGCATAACAGGAAAACAAAAGCCATCTCACAAAATAGGCTATAACAGAGCAAACTGTCCATGGAGGAGAACAGAAGAATCAACCACTTGAGTACAGAAAGAAAATATCCGCGAAGGTAGCATGTACAGAAGATAAAGATGCAGCAGCTCAGCTGATTACTAGAGACGCGATGCTCACCATGTAGAAGAGCAGGGTAGAGATGCGAGAAGAGCAGCCTCCTAGGGAAGAAGCTGCAGCTGCACTAAACCAATTTTTTGGAATAAGGAACCAAGCTAAGACAGAGGCCAAATAAACAATTTAATCAGAGAGAAAAAGGAATTTTCTTTGAGTAGGGCAGAACAAGGACTGTTACAAGTCTGTTTTGTCTGTGAATTGCTCTACTCCAGAATTTCTTGATAAGAAGCATGTATGTATTATTTCCCCTGAGTTCTAAAGTACTCATGTATACTTAACCAAGGTAAAAATAGACAAAATTAAAAAATTATATTGCTGAAATTCTGAGCTTTTCTAAATTCATGATGGGGAGAAGCAATTTTTTTTAAAGGCCATGAGCAATGTGATCATTTTGTGACCCAATGTGATCATTTTTCTAAATTGATAGATATTAGATAGGGATTTAATGTATATCCTCCACAAGATGGAGAAGATAAAGTAAATCCTCCACAGCATGGAGAAGTTATGGGGCTCATAATCGAAAGAGAAAAATGTCCAAAAATCGGCCTTAGTTGGCACTTGGACGATCATCAGTCAAAAATGTCCAAGTGCCGATAATAAAACCGGGTTTTGGATGTATTTAAAAACGACGTAGGCCTTCACAGTGCTGCTGAACGACCATAGCTAAACGAGGCATTTCAGGAAGAGTGTCGAGGGTGGGATTTGGGCGGGATGTGGGCAGACTTAGACTTAGTCGTACAGCATGTATAACCGAAAGTCGGATGTTGTGACTTAGATCATTTAAAACACACCTAAAGTCACCAGATAAGCACTACAGACCTCTACACACTACCCCAGTGATCACCGATCCCCCCAACCTATAAAAACGTAATCACATCTCCAGACCATCATCACCTGGCAGCCTGGCATAGGAAAGCCTAGTCGGCATGCACAGAGGCAGCTTAAGTCATCTTGGCGGTAGGTTAGGGACCCATGGAGAGGAGGACCCATGCCCATAAGCCCCTGTAATCACTGCATTGATGGTTAAACATGTGTACTCCCCTAAAAAAACCCAAAACCCTTTTGCCCTATAAGTGGCTTCTGCAGCCATAAGGGCTATTGGGGTGGTAGATAAATGGGTCTAGGAGATTCTGGAAGTGGTTTGGGGGGCTCACTATGACCTTTAAGGGAGTTGTAGTGAGATGAAGACATGGCACCCTTTTTGTGAAGTTCGCAACAGTGCCCTGTTAGGTACCCCACTATTTAGGTGCCATGTCTGGTTGTCCAGTCCATCACTTGGTAGACCCCTCCTACGTCCAAAAGGTCTGTTTCTAGGCTTTTTGCCTTGGATGAAAAGTTGGACAAAAATGTGGTATAAAGACAATTTAGCAGCTTGGACGATCAGATCGGCAGGACATATAGTTAGATGATTTTCAAAACGGAAAATAATTTGGATATATTTTTCGAAAATGTGTCCTAAGCTATTTTTTACTTTGGACGACTTGTGACTTGGACGAAAATGGACTTAGACATTCCTTTCGATTATGCCCCTCCACAAGTATGAAGTGTAACCTGCAGAAGACCTCTGAAGGAATGAGGCATACATGTATAACCCGGAAATATTGTAAGCAGTGTAAATATTTGACTGCATGTTTACTCGTTTCTCTTGTGGTGCTGAATATGTTTTTGTAGATGTAATACAAATAGTAAACCTTTCTCCCCCCCCCCCCTTTTACAAAACCGCAATAACGGTTTTTAGCACAGGCTGGCACACTGAATGTTCTGCGCTGCTCCCAACAATCATAGAGTTCCTATGAGCATCGGGAGCAGCGCAGAGCATTCAGTGCGCTGGTCTGAGTTAAAAAACGCTATTACGGTTTTGTAAAAGGGGAGTTTGTTAGGTAACAGTATTTTAATGAATACCTTTGTTAGGTAATTTAGCATTTTAATGAAAAGTGGGTTAGATTATGGGAAAAAAAATCAGTTAGAATGGCCTCCTGAGGGATTATTGAAAGGTCTAAGAAGCTGTTATGCTTAGGTAGGGTCACCAGACGTCCGGATTTCCCCGGACATGTTTTCCTTTTAGTTCCAAAAAATCCAGTAACCCTATGCTTAGGAACAGTCATTTTATAAACGAAATAGGAAGTATGAGCAGAAAAATGTTTATCTTTTGTTGAATGGCAAGGAGCCCTAGTAATTGCTAAATACATACCATGGGGATTTACAGACTTTGAGAATTTATTAAAGAGAATGACACTTTGGCAAAAATCATTACCGTTCCCATCCCCATGGATAACCGCGGGAAACCCTCTCTATGTCATTCTTTAAGGAGAGAGGGAAGAATCAGAGTATGAATGGGCTCAGCCACTGACCCTCAAACCTTGCATTGGGGAATGCTGGTGTAGAAGGACTGAGGTTGAGATAGACACTAAAGAATGTCACAGGATTGTTTCCAGTGGTTATCCGCAGGGACAGGAACGGTGATGAATTTTGTCACCGTATCATTCTTTAGAATTTAACCAAATAACTGCAGAGCATGCCAGGAATTGTTGCTTTTGAAAAACTGACAGCGGGCTATTCATTAGCCTGGGATAATATTACAGCATTGTTAAGCAGATTGTTAGGAACGGGTATGAAGGACATGATAATTAGAGGAGGTTTGTAGGGTTGTTACGTTAACAGATTTGGTAGAGCCAGTGTTAGTAACTGGTGAACACATGCATGGGCAGGTTTATGAGAGAAAATTTCCGATTAGAAGGATTTTGGAAGTTTGATGAGGTATAGGATAGGGAAAGATACGAGGGTTGTTTAAAAAAGTGTGGTTAAAAAAAAAAAAAAAGCAAGTTAAACACAATTTTGGGGGAAAAAAATTTGTTTTATTTCTCAATGTAGGGCAATACACTTAGGGCTCCTTTTACTAAGCTGTGTTAGGGCTTTAACGCGCAGAATAGCGTGCGCTACATTGCCCCACGCGCTAGACCTTAACGCCAGTATTGAGCTGGTGTTAGTTCTAGCCGCGTAGCGTGCGGTAATTTTCTGCGTGCGCTAAAAACGCTAGCGCACCTTAGTAAAAGGAGCCCTTAGTCCAGCAAGTTTCCAGTTTTGTCGTCCTGTCAGCAAAATATGTTTTGTCAAACTCTGCAAAATACTCACTGACTGCATCAATGAAAATTTCTTTGCACTGAGACAAATTTACAAGTTCGGAAACAGGAAAAAGTCAGATGAGGCCAATTCATGCAATTTTGCCATTGCAGTGGTTGATGTATGGGACGGTATGTTGCCCTGATGAAAGAACACCTTTTTGTGCACCAATCCTGGCCATTTTTTCCTTCAATTCATCTTTCAAATGGTCCAACAATGCTTCATAATGGGCTCCTGTTATTGTTTTACTCTTTTCCAAGTAGTCAATCAGGATTATTCCTTGGGAATCTCCAAAAAACTGGCTATCACCTTCCCAGCTGAAAAAGCAGTCTTTGCCTTTTTTGGCGCACTTTCACCAATCGTCCACTGTTATGACTGTTACTTTGACTTGGGTGTGTAGTAGTTGATCCAGGTTTCATCCACAGTCACAAACTGATGCAAAATTCCAGCAGGCTGTGATTAAACATTGCTAAATGCTACATTGAAATGTCCTTTCACGTGCATTTCTGGTTGACAGTCACCAACTGCAGCACCCTTTTCATGTGCAGTTTTTCATGCAGGATATTGTGCATTCATTCAGTTGAGATGCCTAAATTCTCAGCAATCTTGCGTACTTTCACTTTGCGGTCTTCCATAATGATACAATGGATTTTTTAAAATCATATCCTTCGTGGTGACCTCAACTGGCGTCTGAAGTGTGCTTCATCTTTGGTGCATGTACAGCCATGTTTAAATTTATTTATCCAGACATATATCTCTTCAACGCTGATGCAGAGTCCCCATGAACTTCATCCACCTTGGCTTTGATCTATGTGGTCGCCACTTCTTCAAATAAAAATTTTTATCACTGCACAGAACTAATTTATTTCCATTTTTGTGATAAATGTGAATGTGGTTGATTCAAATGGTTGTCAACATTAACTATGCATCACATCTGGCTGAATCTTTGTCACAGATGGTTTGAAGAATGAAGCTAGCCAACAGTGATGCAATTTAATAGATTGTTATCGTACAATAGGATCAGAATTTTTTCAACTACTGCTATGGAATAATGTGATATCAATAAATAGTACCAAGCAGTGAGACAAGTTTTATGACTATATATATATATATATATATTAGCAGTTTCTTCAGATATGCCACCTCCAAACTGTTATCATTTAAATATGGCTGAGTGATTTCTCCTCGGCATATAATCTCATCATTGAATCTGCTTTTTTTATCTATTATTTCTTAAATAAAGTGCTCTTGTGCTTCATGTGCATAGTGACTCCATAAAAAGTTTTTCATCAATAATTTAATATAAATATCTTAATTGCTAAGAAAGCCTCCAAATGTTTTCTTTGATTTACTTAGCTTATAGCCGCTGTGCTGCTGGCCCACAAGTCTTCCCCCTGACGTCAATACTGAAACAAGAGACTGAGTCAGAATGGTGCGCGTTAGCAATGAAGAAGGGGCTATTCCTTATAAAGCCAAGGGCAAAACATGTTGACCAGTCTCTTCCCGGCGCAGATGGAAAATTTGAGTGAAAACTAAAAGCCGACAGCGCAGTTGCTATAAGCTAAGTAAAACAAAGCAAACGTTTGGAGGCTTTCTTAGCAATTAAGATATTTATTCTAAATTATTGATGAGAAAGTTTTTATGGAGTCACTATGCACATGAAGCACAAGAGCACTTTATTTACGAAATAATAGATTAAAAAAAGCAGATTCAATGATGAGATTATATGCCGAGGAGAAATCACTCAGCCATGTTTAAATAATAACAGGTTGGAGGTGGCATATCTGAAGAAACTATTTAAAAAAAAAAAATATATATATATATATATATATATATATATATATATATATATATATAGTCATAAAACTTGTCTCACTACTTGGTACTGTTTATTGATATCACACTTAATAGATTGTGGCACCATCTCATGGAAATTTACCAAACTTTTCAAACAACCCTCATATAATGACTTATACCAGTTTCAAGGGGGGTAGGAGTGGGAGTCAGAGGAACCTTTTGATGTGCCTGGAATATTGCTTCATTTTTTATCAAGCTCTGAAGGGGAGTTTTCCTCAGCATTTGCAGGCATAATTAGATCATGTAGTGGGGATGGAGAATAAAGGCCTGCCGGAGATTCAAGCACACATCCTGTATTTTGCAAGACAGATAGAGGAGGAGGGAAACAAGCCTCAAAAGAAATTGAGAGCTATGAAAAAAAACTGTGTGCACTTCTGATAAAGAATTTACAGGATGTGGGAGAAAAGGCAGAAATACAAGTAGTTCAGACAAATGGGAGCCACTGGGAATGAGAAGTCAGGGAAGACCAGATGCTAATCAAATGGGACCCAGAAATGGACAATAGACAGATTGATGGGCTTGCGGCAAATAGGGACATTTTGCTTGTGAATGTAGAAATAGTGTGAATTGAAGGTGGATGGGATTATAGAGGTGGCTGATTAGAATGGAGTATCTCAGTGGTATTCCCCCCACGGGAGCCACTTGGCCCCCAAGCATAGGATTTGAAAATCCTGAGAATATGAATACTGTATATGCCTAGTGGCAGATTTGGGGATATTATGGGGTCAAGAATTGGCACTAGAAAATGGAGAGCATATTTTTTGTGGATGGGTCAGAATCTGACCAGGGAGTAGGATTTGCTGCTCTCAATGTATATATCCCTGGGAAGGGATAAAAGACATATATCAACATTATTTGGGTATTATTTACAGCCCAAGGAACAAATTGCCAGCATCTGTTGTGCTTGACAAAATTATACACAGACCCCTACTGCATTTGATTATTTTGCAGCACATTATAGGACTCTTGAAAACTCGTCATTAGGGTCAGATACCAACAGCTATTTTTAAGGTTAAAAACACATACAGGAGATATGATTCAGATGTTCAAATACTTAAAAGGTATTAAGGTAGAACAAAATATTTTCCAGAGAAAGGAAAATGATAAAACCAGAGGACATGATTTGAGGTTGAGGTAGTGTGAGGAAGTTCTTCTTTATGGAGAGGGTGATTGATGCCTGGAATGCGCTCCCGAGAGAGGTGGTGGAGAGGAAAACGGTGGCAGAGTTTAAAAAAAAGCATGGGATGAACACAGAGGATCTCAAATCAGAAAATCATAGTATATATTGAAGAACTAAGGCCAGTACTGAGCAGACTTGCATGGTCTGTGTCCGTATACGGGCCGTTTGGTTGAGGATGGGCTGGGGAGGGCTTCAACAGCTGGGATGGTTTAGATGGGCTGGAATGAGCTTTGATTGACAATTCAGTAGATGGAACCTAAGCACAGTACCGGGCAGAGCTTTGGTTTCTGAACCAGAAATAGCTAAGAAGGAAAATTTAAATTAAATCTGTAATTTAAAGAGAGGGTAAGGTAGGGCAGACTGGATGGAACATGTGGGTATTTATCTGCCGTCATCTACTATGTTACTATGTCTGATTTTTATTAGTTGGGGAAATCAAGTGGCAGATAATCTGGCCTAAGATGCAGCTGGATATGTGCATGCCAGCAATTTTACAGTACTACATTCAGGGTGAATACAGACATGAGGGCTCTCTTTGAGAAGCAAACAGGCACTTTGGAGGCAGAACTTGTTACCGCTAAGTAGAAAAAAGAGCTGCAAAGCTTTTACAACATTTGGAAATATTAAGAGCTATGTTACCTTGTTAACTCAGAGGAGGAAAAAGGGTTAAACACAGCTGTGGTAAAGGTTAGAGCCCATATGAAGGGAGACAATTTTATAACTGTAAGACAGTGTTTCTCAACACACGGTATGCGTACCCTTGGAGGTACGCAGGTTGCCTGTTGGGTGTATGCAGCCTGGCCGCTACCAGGGATCCCTCCCTGCCTCCCGCCATGGATCCCTGCCTGTCCCCTGCTGAACCCGCTGCTGCTGTGGATCCCTGCCTGCCTCCCTGTCTGCCTGCCTGCTGCACCACCCCCACCCCTGAAGCCAACCCTGCCACCTCACGGAGCCAACATGTTCCATCCCACCCCCAGCAGCAACTCCGTGCAGGGAGAGGACACAGGCGCGTGCAGCAACTCACATGCTGCATGCAGCCGGCCCACAAGCCTTCCCCCCGTTGGAGAGAAGGTTCCAGGACAGCTGAATATAAATTATTAACATTTTCTCTGCATAGTGTGCTTTGTGTTTTTTAAATTTTGTGGTTACCATTATGTATTAATAAGATTATATTGTATGTATATGAAAAATGGATGGAAGAAATTGCGTTACAATTAGTATTATTATTATGGGGTGTGGTCAGGGGCAGAGAATGGGCAGGTCTGGGGCAGAGTTTGAGTGGGTCTGGGGTGGAGTTTGGGCAGTGTGGGGCGGAGCTTGGGCGGGGGTACTCAGTTGGTATTTGTTAGGCTTAGAGGGTACTTGGCTTGAAGAAGTTGAGAAACTTTTATAGGAAATCAGAAATTGGATTTTTGAGCTAAGGAAGCAGTAGTACAAACAAAACAATTAATAGAAAGTATATCTAATCTAATCTAATCTAAACCTTAAGTTTATATACCGTATCATCTCCATGAGAATGGAGCTCGACACGGTTTACAAGAACTTAAAATAGTGGGTAGAGAAGAAGAAAAAAGATTACATGAACTTATGTGTAGAAGGGGGGAGAGAAAGGGGGGAAGGATAGAGCTACAATTTGCTGAAAAGCCAGGTTTTCAGTTGTTTGCGGAATAACTGAAGGGAGCTCAGGTTCCGCAGCGGGGTGGTGAGGTCGTTCCAAAGACCTGTGATTTTGAAGAGAAGGGATTTTCCCAGTTTGCCTGAATAGTGGATGCCGCGTGGAGAGGGGAAGGCTAGTTTAAGCCTTTGGGCAGTTCTGGAGGAGTCGGGACTGGAGGAGTTGAAAGACAGTGGGATAAGAGGAGGCAGGATTCCGTGAATGATCTTGAAAGCCAGGCAGGAACATTTGAAATGGATTCTGGAGATTATTGGGAGCCAATGAAGTTTGGCAAGGAGTGGGGAGGCATGGTCAGACTTGCGTTTTGAGAAGATCAGTTTGGCTGCAGTATTCTGGATTAGCTGGAGTCTTAGAATACTTTTTTTTGATAGATTTAAGTAGATGGCGTTGCAGTAATCTAGTTTGGAGAGGATGATGGATTGGACAAGGATGGCAAAGTGTTGTTGGCTGAAGTAGGATCTAGCTTTCCTCAGCATGTGAAGGCTGAAAAAGCATGATTTTGCCAAGGAGTTGAGGTGGTCATTGAGGGAGAGAGAGGAATCGATAGTGATACCAAGGACCTTGCATGAGAACTCGAGCTGTAGTGTATCGCCTGTGGGTAGTGTGAAAAGTGTGGGCAGGTGTTTGAATTTTGGGCCGAGCCAGAGTAGTTTTGTTTTAGATTCGTTTAGTTTCATCTGTACCGAGAGGGACCAGGCACGGAGTCTCATTATGCAAGCTGTAATGTTTTCATGGAGGTTGGTGAGATTCTGGTCAGTCTCAAGATGGACAAGGATGTCATCTGCATAAGTGTAGATTGTTTCCAGGGGGGATAGTTGAAAGAGTTTCAGGGAGGACATGTAGATGTTAAAGAGAATAGGGGAAAGGGGTGATCCTTGAGGGACACCGCAAGATGGAGTCCAAGGAGTGGACATTGTGCCATTTGTGTTGACAGTGTAGGAACGGGAGCGTAAGAAGTTTGAGAACCACATTAGGACGGTGGAGTCGATTCCAATCTCGGAAAGTTGGTAAAGTAGTATGTCGTGATGGACGACATCAAAAGCAGCGGAAAGATCGAATTGTAGTAGGACAGCGAATTTATTACATGAGTGTAGTTGTTGTACCTTTGAAATTAGGGAAACTAGGAGGGATTCAGTGCTAAAGCAGGGTCTGAAGCCATGTTGGTAGGGGTGAAGAATGGAGAATCTCTCGAGATAGGAGGAGAGCTGGGTAGCAACTATGGTTTCTAGAAGTTTGGTAAGTAGAGGGATATTTGCTATGGGACGGTAGTTTGATGGTAGGGAGGGGTCGAGATCGGCTTTTTTCAGAATAGGTGACAAGGCAATGTGGCCCATTTTTGTGGAGAACAAGCCTGATAGTAGAGCAGAGTTAATGAGTCTCGTAAGGGAGGAGATGGCCTGTGCAGGAATGTTTTCATAAAGGTGGGATGGGAAAGGATCTAAGATGCATTTGCAGGATTTCAGTCTGAGGCAGAGTTTAGAGATCTGGGGTTCAGATATGGGTCGTCCAGGATCTATCCGCTGGGATAGGGTTTGAGTCATTGGGAGGAAGAGAATTGTAAGAGACTGCTGAGGGGAAAGAGCTCCTTATGGTGGAAATCTTTTCATTGAAAAATTTGGCTAAGTCGTTGCGGAAGGAGGGGAGAGGGGAGAGGTGGAGTCGTTTTTTGAGGTTAAGTTTCGCCAGATGTAGAACAGAGTACTATTTTGATTTTTTGATCTGGTGATTTTATCTCCATAGAAATTCTTTCTTGCTTTTTTTAATATTGTGTTATAGCACTTGATGTTGTCTCGCCAGGATTGTTTGTCTGAGGGGGATTTCGATTTTTTCCATTTCCGTTCCAGGGCTCGACAATTCTGTTTTAGTTCCCTGTGATATGGAAGGTACCAGGGGGCTTTGTGGGAGTGGAAGATAGATTTTGTAGATAAAGGGGCCAGAGCGTGGTAGGTAGTCCCGGAAAGGGTAACCCAATTATGCCAGTTGGACTCTGGGTCTGTGTGTTTAGGAGAAGGGGGAAGTTGGTTAAGAAATTGGGTCCAGAACAATTCGCTCGTGATTTTTTTGCGGTAGGTGATAGATTTTGTGGGCCGGGGTGGAGTACCTAAATGAGACATGAAGATGGGGAGGCAGAAAGAGCCTAGAAGGTGGTCAGACCACGGGACAAGGTCCCAGCGGGCCTCTTCGGCAGAAGTTTTGGGCTCAGTCAGGTCGAGGAAGCTGATGATGTCTAGTTTATGTCCTTTATCATGGGTAGGTGTGGGTGGAGGAGTGGTGAAGCCAAGGGAGGTGAGGAAGTCTTTGAATTCAGTTGTGTCCATGCTGGTGTTATCGTCAAGGTGGAGGTTAATATCTCCTATGATCAGTAGTCTCTGGAATTTTAGGAAGACTCTTGTTATAGTCTCTAGGACAAGTTCAGAGGATTTATTCCAGGGGATAGGAGGGCGGTAGAGAAGCATATCCAGTGCTACAAACTGTAGTGCTGCAAGTTATAAAGAACAGAAGAGCAAGTTATAAAGAAGGTGAAGCAACTGCAGGAATGTGTGTTACAGGAGGAATTAGGGAAATGGGAGCAAGTAGGACAGATTTGGGCTGGGTCACTAAAAATGGTACCTTATGTATTTTTCAACGTGCTTTAAAATCATTAGGGCATACATTGCATTACCTTTAGCATTTTTCTGCTGCTGTTCTTATTAACCAAATTACATCTTTATGGTGGGCACCAGGAATTGAGCAACTAATTATTCAGAAGGTTCGGCAGTGTCATACAGTATGGGGCTCATAATCGAAAGAGAAAAAAGTCCAAAAACCGGCCTAAGTCAGCACTTGGACGAGCATTTCTCAAAAACGTCCAAGAGCCGAAAATAAAAACAGGTTTTGGACATATTTCTAAACGACCTAGGCTTTCATAGTGCCGCTGAACGACCAAAGCTAAACGGGGCGTTTCGGTAGGCGTGTCAAGGGCGGGAGTTGGGTGGGACGTGGGCCGGCTTATACTTAGTCGTACAGCATGTATAACTGAAAGTTTTACAACAGAGCCTAGACGGAACTTGGACGTTGTGGCTTAGACCATGTAAAACATGGTCTAAGTCACAAAAACCCACCTAAACTCACCAGATAAGCACTGCAAACACATAACACAGACCCCCACACAATAACCCAGTGATCACCAACCCCCCTCATAAAAATTTTATTCACAACTTTAAATTTCAGCCTCCAGACCATCATCACCTGGCAGCTGGGCATAGGAAAGCCTAGTCGTCCAGCACAGAGGCAGCTTAAGTCATCTTGGGGGTGGGTTAGGGACCCATAGAGAGGAGGACCCCATGCCCATAAGCCCCTGTAATCACTGCATTGATACTTAAACATGTGCACTGCCCTATACACCCCCAAAACCCATTTTTACTGGCATATAAGTGGCTCCTGCAGCCATAAGGGCTATTAGGGGGGTAGATAAGTGGGTCTAGGGGATTTTGGAGGTGGTTTGGGGGGCTCACCATCACCTATAAAGGAGCTGTAGTGAGGAGAAGCCATGGCACCCTTTTTGTGAAGTTCACAGCAGTGCCCTGTAAGGTACCCCACAATTCGATTTGAGTAGTGCCTTCGACCTGGTCGACCACGACATTATGCTCAACTGCCTTGACTCCATCGGCATCTCCGGTCAGGTAATAGATTGGTTCACAGGCTTCCTAACCAACCGTACCTACCAGGTCCACAGTAATGGAGCCTTCTCCCACCACTGGCGTAACCCTTGTGGAGTCCCACAAGGCTCTCCCCTATCCCCCTCCCTATTCAATATTTACTTGACCCCTCTGGCACGAAGCCTAGCAAACTCTAACCTAAAATCGTTCATATATGCAGATGACATCACCATCATTGTTCCCATTACCTCACTCACTCTAGAAACGGAAAAACTCATCGCATCTATCCTCACCAAGTTAGAACTGTGGACCTCAAAACTCAAATTAAAATTGAACTCTGAAAAAACCAAAATCTTCCTAGCGAGTCCCAACCACAAATTAACAAACACTTCCCTCAGATTGAATGGGCTAGATTACCCTATCTTACCCACCATAAAAATCCTTGGAGTCATCCTGGACCGCACCCTAACCCTCGATGACCATACCAGTGCCCAGGTGAAAAAATGTTTCTGTACCCTCTGGAAACTGCGCACCATCAAACGTTACTTCGACCACCAAGCCTTCCGTCTACTCGTCCAATCTCTGGTATTAAGCATATTAGACTACTGCAACATTATTTACCTGGGATCCTATAAAAATACCATCAAACGTCTTAGAACAGTTCAAAATGCGGCCGTCCGCCTCATCTATGATCTCAAAAAATACGACCATGTTAGCCCCTACTACACCAAACTCCATTGGCTCCCAGTAGAGGCAAGGATCATCTTTAAGTTCGCCTGCCTCTGTTTCAAAACTCTAACAGGATCTTCCCCAATCTACTTGTCTGAGCACCTTGAAATAGCAGGCCCCTCTCGCACACGAAACGCCCACCTATTCACCTTTCCCTCCCTAAAAGGCTGCCTCTACAAGAGATTCACTGATAGAACCCTAGCATTCCAAGCGGGCAAATGGAACAATTGCATTACCGCCCTCATCTCCAACTCTCCACCCTACCACCTGTTCAGGAAGTCACTAAAAACCTACCTCTTCGACAAATTCCGCTAACGCTGCCTTCCCCCCTTCCCTGCATCCTCCTGACCTCGACATGCCTCCATTCCCTCTGACTACGCCCCCCCCCAAGCCACTATGGCCTCTCTTTCTCAAGCTCTGTTTTATCTAATTGCCCTGCCTTTTCATAGCCTCATATTTAACATCACTGTAAATGTACCACCGCTTTAACATGGAACATCGCTGTATACGTACAGTCTCTTCTTTAGTATATGCCTTTTTATTACTGCTATTTATGTAACATCTTTGTAAATGTAATAACACTGTAATATGTATCATCGCTGTAAATGTACAGTCTCTTCTATTGTTAACCGCATTGAACTTCCATGGTATTGCGGGATACAAGAATAAAGTTATTATTATTATTATTATTATTATTTAGGTGGCATGTCTGGGTGTGCAGTCCATCACTTTGCAGACCCCTCCCACGTCCAACAGGGCTTGTTCTAGGCGTTTTGGACTTAGACAGAAAGTTGGATGGAAATGTGGTATAAAGATGGATGATTTAGTGGCTTGGACGATCAGATCGGCAAGACGTATAATTAGACGATTTTCGAAAGTAAAAAAAAGTTGGACGTATCTTTCGAAAATGTGTCTTAGGCTCTTTTTAACTTTGGACGACTTGCGAGATGGAAGTAAACGGACTTAGACGTCCCTTTCGATTATGCCCCTCCACGTATTTATCAAATAATCCAGCAGGAAGCAGACATATAAAGGGCAAATTATTATTGCATATTCTGAGTATGGTACATGGATTTTACAGATATACAAGCCAGACATCATGGGTATCAGTATATATTAGTGCTTATTTGCCCTGTTGGTTGAAGTAGTTCCTGTGAAAACTACTACCACTGCTGCTGTTTGTTGTTTCTGCAGCTTTTTTAGATGCACCCAGTACTGTGCATTAAACATTCAGGAGACAGTCCCTGCGCAGAAGAGCTTACAAACTAATCAAACAGTCAAACAGGACAAGTAGGGGATAAGAGAGTTTCTTAGAGAGCAAATGATAAAACAGGCACGGGTGCTTTACAAATAAAAGTGCAAACAGCCCCCACTACCGTCACACTGCCCTCAGGAGTGACACTGGACATTAACAAATCCTCTACAATTCTGGGAGTCATTTTCTACGAACCCCAAGTCTCCAACTTAAGAAAAAAACTACCAGAACATAACTACTAAGGCTAATCGGGCTTTTCTTCCATGATCAGTTCTTCACCATTCTGGTACAAATGCTAATACTTTCTCAGTTAGATTAACTCTCTCTCTATGCAGGCTTAAAACGCTACACTCACCCAGAAAATACCGCAATAAGACTAATTTTCAAAATGAAAAAATTTGAGCCCATCTCTCCTTACTTTATAAGACTACACTGGCTATCCATCAATGCACGCATTACCTTTAAATTATCATGCATAATTTTCCATATCCTATATACCAATTCTGCTGAGCCCCTCATAAACCTTTTCTCCAACTCTGGTCAACCTCAACTAGAAAGCTCAATAAACTTTCACTGATCCTTCCTTCTCCCAAATTAGTTAAATATAAGCTCATATGTAATATGCTACTCACATACCTTGGAACAAAAACCTAGAACAACCTCCCAATAACCATCAAGACTGAACCCAACTACCTCAGATTTCGGAAAAAAACAAAAAATACCATCTTCACATGAGAATGATGCCTGAAAACAAAAAACTTCACACCATCCCTTAGCCGTATACAGCATGGCTCAACCACTAAACCAGGGCTGTCCAACCTGCAGCCCCGTGAAGTATTTTGTGTGGCCCCGGTTGAGGGCAATGCAGTGTTTCCCTCTGCTGCCCCCAGGTGTTTACCATCTTGCTGGCTCCCTCCTCTGTCTTGCTGCAGCGTTTGCGTGTTTGTGTAGCCCCAGAAACATTTTTTTTGGCCAATGCGGCCCAGGGAAGCCAAAAGTTTGGACACCCCTGCACTAGACAAAAATTTTTCTTAATTCTCCATCTCCCTATCAAACACTCTGAAAGCAAACCAATTATTATAAAGTGTGTCTATTGTCTCTGCTGTCCCCCATAACAATCTTTGTCTGTAACCCATGTAGACTTTTACCTCACGATCTGTATATCTCCAAAACACTTTGTGATCCTCTTGAATTGTAAGTTGCCTTGAACTAAACTAAAACTTAGCTTTATATACCAGGTCTTCAGCCAGAAAGAAGCTCGACTAGTTTAACAGTAACTAACAAAATACTTTAAATAGTAACAATCAGAATATATTAATATGACTAGTTTCCAAAGTGTTTGGCAAATAAAATAGTTTTTAAAGATTTATGAAATTGGGAAATGCAATTGAAAATTGTTCTAAGATTATATATTCCACCGGAACGAGCAGCCCGGATGGGGATTTCGGCATCTCATTCTTGCTTGAAGTGTAATCACGCCCATGCGTCTTTGGGTCATATGCTCTGGGCCTGCTCTAAGATTCAACAGTTTTGGAGACATCTTGGACAATACACTTCATTACTTTGGGGGAGGCGCTGGCTCCCGCAACCGAGGGCGTTATTTGGATTTTATAATATTGCCACGCCTAAACCTAGAGGAATGTCAGCGTTTCTAACCAGAGTGCTTTGATGGGAAAGAAAGCTATCCTCACGAACTGGCTCTCTCGTGATCCCCCGTCTTATGCACAATGGCGATCTCTAATGATAATCCATGCAACGTTGGAGCGGCGACAGGTCGGAGAATTAGATCGTGGGCTGGGTCGGAAATTTAGTCAGACTTGGGAACGCTTCTGGGAGGACCTTACACCATATGCACGCAGCAGACTTTTAAATCTTTAGGATAAACTCAGACTTTCAGCCCTTGGTATGGCTTTGGACTCTCAGGGTGGGGAGGGGAGGGAGGGGAGGGGGGCTATGTTTGCACTGTTATTTTACGACTTATGCTACTATTTGTGTTAGCTTATTTTTGTTGAAACAATAAAAAAGCACAGTTACTTACCGTAACAGGTGTTATCCAGGGACAGCAGGCAGATATTCTTTACGCATGGGTGACGTCACCGACGGAGCCCTCGGTACGGACCTTTTTACTAGAAAGTTCTAGTTGGCCGCACCGCGCGTGCGCGAGTGCCTTCCCGCCCGACGGAGGAGTGCGTGGTCCCCAGTTAGTATAAGCCAGCTAAGAAGCCAACCCGGGGAGGAGGGTGGGACGTAAGAATATCTGCCTGCTGTCCCTGGATAATACCTGTTACGGTAAGTAACTGTGCTTTATCCCAGGACAAGCAGGCAGCATATTCTTTACGCATGGGTGACCTCCAAGCTAACAAAGAGGGAGGAGGGATGGTTGGCCATTTAGGAAAATAAATTCTGAAGTACAGATTGGCCGAAGTGCCCATCCCGTCTGGAGAAAGCATCCAGACAGTAGTGAGTAGTGAATGTGTGAACTGAGGACCAAGTGGCCGCCTTGCAGATTTCCTCAATGGGTGTGGAACGGAGGAAAGCAACAGAAGCGGCCATAGCTCTCACCCTGTGGGCCGTGACAGCACCGTCCAGTGACAGACCGGCCCGAGCATAACAGAACGCGATGCAAGCTGCAAGCCAGTTGGATAGCGTCCGTTTAGAGACCGGTCGACCCAAACGATTCGGGTCGAAGGTCAGGAAGAGCTGAGGGGACAAGCGGTGAGCCCTTGTACGATCAAGATAGTAAGCCAGGGCACGCTTGCAATCAAGACTGTGCAATTCCTGTTCCCCGGGATGTGAATGAGGTTTCGGGAAGAAAACAGGCAACACAATGGACTGGTTGAGGTGAAAAGCTGAGACCACCTTGGGGAGGAACTTTGGATGGGTGCGCAGAACCACCTTGTCATGGTGAAAAATAGTGAACGGTGGATCGGCAACCAGTGCATGAAGCTCACTAACCCTCCTGGCAGAGGTGATGGCAATGAGGAAAAGCACCTTCCAAGTCAAAAATTTGAGCGAAGTTGTGGCAAGTGGCTCAAAAGCAGACAAAACCACATTCAGGTCCCAGACGACCGGAGGAGGCTTCAGAGGTGGTTTGATGTTGAAGAGGCCCCTCATGAATCGGGAAACCAGAGGGTGAGCCGTGAGGGGTTTTCCTAGGACAGGCTCATGAAATGCCGTGATGGCACTGAGATGGACTCTGATTGAGGTAGACTTGAGGCCTGCGTTGGACAGGGAGAGCAAGTAGTCCAGAACAGGTTCCACCGCTAAAGAGGTGGGATTGTGATGATGACGGAGGCACCAAGAGGAGAACCTGGTCCACTTCTGATGGTAACATTGGAGGGTGGCCGGTTTCCTGGAGGCGTCCAAAATGAGACGGACAGGCTGAGATAGATTTCCTGGAGAGGTCAGCCCGAGAGAAACCAAGCTGTCAGGTGGAGCGAAGACAGATTGGGATGTAGTAGAGACTGATGCTGCTGTGTAAGTAGAGTAGGAAACACAGGTAGAGGAATGGGCTCCCTGGAGCTGAGCTGAAGCAGGAGGGAGAACCAGTGTTGACAAGGCCACCGGGGAGCTATGAGGATCATGGTGGCTCCGTCCCTGCGGAGTTTGGATAAAGTCCGCAACATCAGAGGTAGAGGAGGAAAGGCATAGAGGAACCGATCCGTCCAATCGAGAAGGAATGCATCCGGTGCCAGACGGTGAGGAGAGAAGAGTCTGGAGCAGAACTGGGGCAGCTGATGGTTGTGAGGGGCTGCAAACAGGTCCACTTGCGGAGTGCCCCAGCGAGCAAAAATGGAGAGGAGCGTGGGAGGATCCAAAGTCCACTCGTGAGGTTGCAGGATGCGACTGAGATTGTCGGCCAGGGAGTTCTGTTCGCCCTGGATATAGACAGCCTTGAGGAAGAGACTGCGGGCCGTGGCCCAGGTCCAAATGCGAAGAGCCTCCTGACAAAGGAGGCGAGATCCGGTGCCGCCCTGTTTGTTTATGTAGTACATGGCGACTTGGTTGTCCATGCACAGGAGCAGAACCTGAGGACAAAGAAGGTGCTGGAAGGCCTTGAGGGCGTAGAACATGGCTCGTAGTTCTAGGAAATTGATGTGATGTAGACGCTCCTGTGGGGTCCAAAGACCTTGGGTGCGTAGGTCTCCCAGGTGAGCTCCCCATGCATAAGGGGAGGCATCCGTGGTGATGATCATGGAATGTGGGGGCAGATGAAAAAGAAGGCCCCTGGAAAGATTTGAGGAGTTCAACCACCATTGTAGAGATCGCTGAAGAGACGATGTCACAGAGATGGGATGAGAAAGAAGATTCGAGGTCTGTGACCACTGGTTGGCCAGAGTCCATTGAGGTGTCCTGAGGTGGAGTCGTGCCAGGGGAAGCACATGCACCGTCGAGGCCATGTGTCCCAGGAGGACCATCATCTGTCTGGCAGAAATGGAGTGATGAAGGAGCACCTGACGACACAGGCGGAGCAGATTCCGCTGTCGGTCGGAGGGGAGAAACGCCCTCATTAGCGTGGTGTCGAGAACTGCTCCAATGAACTGAAGGCGCTGTGTGGGAAGCAGATGCGACTTGGGGTAGTTGATCTCGAACCCCAGAAGATGTAGGAGAGAGATGGTATGATGAGTGGCTTGTAGCACAAGCGGAGACGTAGGTGCTTTCACCAACCAATCGTCCAAGTAGGGAAACACCTGGAGGTTGTGAGACCTGAGGAAGGCCGCCGCCACAATGAGGCATTTGGTGAACACCCTGGGTGATGAAGCGAGGCCAAAAGGTAGCACTTTGTACTGATAATGGCGATGGTGCACCTGGAATCGCAGGTAGCGACGTGAGGTTGGATTGATTGGGATGTGAGTGTAGGCCTCCTTGAGGTCCAGGGAACATAGCCAGTCGTTCTGAGAGAGATGAGGGTAAAGCGTGGCAAGGGAGAGCATTCTGAACTTCTCCTTGACTAGACACTTGTTGAGGTCCGAGATCGAGAATGGGACGTAGGTCTCCTGTCTTCTTTGGAACTAGAAAGTAACGGGAGTAGAATCCCCGGCCTCTTTGTTCCAGAGGTACTTCTTCGATGGCATTGAGGAGAAGGAGGGATTGGACCTCCCGCAGGAGGAGGGGGGTTTGAGTGGAAAGAGAAGCAGACTCTACGGGAGGATTGTCTGGTGGAAGAGTCTGGAAGTTGAGAGAGTAGCCGTGGCGGATGATGTTGAGGACCCACTGGTCCGATGTGATGACCTCCCAACGGCTGATGAAGATGTGGAGCCTGCCTCCGATTGGCTGAGGAAGAGGCAATGAGGGTGGAAGACTGGCTAAGCCCTGGAGAGAGGAGTCAAAAGGGCTGAGAAGGTTTGGCAGGAGGAAGAGGCTTGGCAGGTTTATTAGACTGGGCACGAGCCTGGGTGTGTTGGTGTTGGCGGGCCCGCCTAGGTTGCTGTGAAGGTGGGTTGAGCAGCCTGGCGGAGAACCTGCGTTGATATGAGGTCTGTGGTCTGTAAGGACGAGCAGGAGGAGCCTTTTTCTTTGGTTTAATGAGAGTATCCCATCTGGTCTCATGGGCGGAGAGTTTCTGTGTGGTGGTATCCAGAGACTCTCCGAATAATTCGTCTCCCAGACATGGGGCGTTGGCTAGTCGGTCTTGATGGTTGACGTCCAGATCAGAGACCCTGAGCCAGGCCAGGCGGCGCATAGCCACAGCGATGGCAGATGCACGGGAGGTGAGCTCAAAGGAGTCATAGATAGAGCGCACCATAAATTTTCTCAGTTGAAGCAGGCTGGAGATGTGCTGCTGGAAAATTGGAACCTTGTGCTCCGGCATGTACTTTTGCATGGCGGAGAGTTGCATTACCAGATGTTTCAGGTAGAATGAAAAATGGAACGAGTAGTTGTTTGCCCTGTTGGCAAGCATGGCATTCTGGTAGAGCCGCTTGCCAAACTTGTCCATAGTTTTGCCCTCTCTGCCAGGAGGGGTGGAGGCATAAACACTGGAGCCCTGAGTCTTTTTTAAAGTGGACTCTACTAGGAGAGACTCATGAGGCAGTTGGGGTTTATCAAATCCTGGGATTGGTATAACCCTATAGAGGCTGTCCAATTTACGGGGGGCCCCAGGGACAGTCAGCGGGTTCTCCCAATTTTTATAAAAAGTTTCTCGTAGGATATCATGCACGGGCAACTTTAGGAACTCTTTGGGAGGTTGATCGAAATCCAATGCCTCCAGGAAAGCTTGTGACTTCTTAGAGTCAGATTCCAGTGGCAAAGATAAGGCCCCCGACAACTCCCTGAGGAATTTAGAGAAGGAAGATTGTTCAGGTTTAGATGTGGTATCGGGTGCCGAAGGCTCTTCGTCCGACGACGATGCATCCTCCTCGGTACCGGGAGGGGATTCTTCCCATAGGTCCGGGTCTCTGACATCGGTGTGTGCGTGTCGAGAGACCGGAGTGGAAGGCTCGGTATGGTGAGTTTTAGACAAAGACTTGCCTGAGCGTACCGAGACGTTACCGGGTGATGAAGACCTGTGTCTGTCTCGGTCCCGGGAAGTACGGTGCCGGTCAGGGTCGTGGGAAGACCGGTGCCCTGCTCGGTCCCGAGGAGGATCGGTCGTCGTCAAGGCGATAGTCTCGGCATGGGAATGGAGATGTGGTGCCGAGAGAATGGGCATGGAGGAGTCCATAGGTACCGATGGAGTGGATACCGGTTGGACGGTGTGGGGCTCGGGCCGGTCTGGTACCGAGAGCAGCGGTGCCAAGATAGAGGGTAAGAGCTGCTGAAGTTGCTGGTGGAGTTGTTCCTGCAACTTGTCCTGGAGGATGGCCGCGATGCGGTCATCCAGGGGAGGCACCGGAACCACTTTTTTCTTCTTTGGTTCCATGGGTGCCGCTCTACACTCCGGCGATGAGGAGGCCGATGACGAGGCACTCACCGATATCGGAGTGGAGCGTTTTTTGGTTCGGCGTGGAGCCGAAAGGACTGGTGTCGCCCCCGAGGTGGGAGGGCGCTCAAGGGTGGAAGGCTTCTTAGCCGGCTTACCTGGCGCCGGAGGCGCCGATGTCGTCTCAGGCGTCGTCGAAGTGGTCGGTGCTGATTTCGACGGTGCCGCAGATGAAGAGGTCGAATCCATAGTCGGGCCGGTGCCGAAAAGTAGATTTTGTTGGATTTGACGATTCTTCAAAGTGCGTTTTTTAAGAGTGGCACAGCGGGTGCAGGAGTCCGCCCGATGCTCCGGTCCCAAGCACTGCAAGCACCAGTTGTGTGGGTCAGTGAGGGAGATCGGGCGTGCACACCGCTGGCACTTCTTAAAACCGGGCTGCGGGGGCATGAATGGGAACACGGCCTCCGCAAAATCAAACCCCGAGGCCTGGATAGTGACAACAGGCCCCGCCGGGGCAGGAACGAAAAATAAGCAAAAAGAAAAGATTTTTTTTTTTTTTTTTTTGTAAATTGAAAGAAAAAAGCACCCGAAGGTGAATAAACCGAAAAAATAACGCGAGCGGGAAGGCAAAAGGAGGATTTCAACGACGTTGAAAAACACACGTCTTCTTCGCTCCGCGGAAACGAAGAAACTGGGGACCACGCACTCCTCCGTCGGGCGGGAAGGCACTCGCGCATGCGCGGTGCGGCCAACTAGAACTTTCTAGTAAAAAGGTCCGTACCGAGGGCTCCGTCGGTGACGTCACCCATGCGTAAAGAATATGCTGCCTGCTTGTCCTGGGATAATCATTTGAACATAAAGATTTACGAAAGTGTTGAAAAGGACTAGGACCCCTTAAAACAAGAGGAAGTTCATTCCATAGTTGAGAAAATTTGAAAACCAAGAATTGACTGACATTCTTGACTCCTTTGATTTCTTTCACTGAAGGAAGGGAGAGTTTGAATTGTTGGGTGCCTCTTGCATAGGAGAATCTATAAGCATTCCATAATAAAGGGACAAGAGGGATGAAGATACCATATAGCACAGTTACTTACCGTAACAGGTGTTATCCAGGGACAGCAGGCATATATTCTCACATGTGGGGTGACGTCATCTACGGAGCCCCAGCGCGGACAGCTTTTCAAGCAAACTTGATTGAAGTTTCAAGTTTGCACACTGCACCACGCATGTGCATGCCTTCTCGCCCACTAGAGGGCGCATCTCACCTCGTGGTCCTCAGTTCCATAACTAGCAAAGAAGCCATCCCCGGGGAGGCGGGCGGGTTGTGAGAATATATGCCTGCTGTCCCTGGATAACACCTGTTACGGTAAGTAACTGTGCTTTATCCCAGGACAAGCAGGCATGATATTCTCACATGTGGGTGACCTCCAAGCTAACCAAAAAAGGGCAGGTGGGAGGATGGCAATTTAGGAAAACAGATTACGCAATACCGACTGGCCAAACCGGCCATCGCTTCTGGACAATGTGTCCAGACAGTAGTGGGAAGTGAATGTATGAACTGAAGACCAAGTGGCCGCCTTGCATATGTCCTCCACAGGTGTAGAACGGAGGAAAGCTACCGAGGCTGCCATCGCTCTGACCTTATGCCCCGTGACTCGACCTGGGGGCGGAAGACCAGCCTGAGCATAGCAAAAGGAAATACAAGCAGCCAACCAGTTAGACAGAGTGCGCTTGGAAACAGGATGCCCCAATCGATTAGGATCAAAGGACAAAAACAATTGAGGGACCTTCCTATGAGACCTGGTGCGTTGAAGGTAATATGCTAAAGCCCTCTTACAGTCAAGTGTGTGAAGCGCCGTCTCGCCAGGATGGGAGTGGGGTTTCGGAAAGAACACAGGAAGGACAATGGACTGATTGAGATGAAAATCAGACACCACCTTGGGCAAAAATTTCGGATGCGTGCGGAGAACCACCTTATCATGATGGAATACAGTAAAGGGAGGGTCCGCAACCAAAGCTTGCAACTCTCCAATCCTTCTAGCGGATGTGAGAGCTATCAGAAAAATCACCTTCCAAGTCAGAAATTTCAACAGAGACCTGTCGAGTGGCTCAAAGGGAGGTTTCATCAATTGAGCCAAAACCACATTCAAATCCCACACGACAGGAGGAGGCTTAAGAGGGGGACAAACCCTGAGTAGCCCTTTCATGAAACGTGTCACCAAAGGATGGAGCGAAAGAGCACGTCCATCCAGGTGATGATGGAAAGCCGAAATGGCACTAAGATGAACACGCACAGAGGTGGTTTTCAGACCAGATTGCGACAGGTGCCATAAGTATTCCAGGACCGAGGACACCGGAACCGAAACAGGATCCAGGTGAAAAGAAGAACACCAGGTGGAAAACCTGGTCCATTTCTGTGAATAACAAAGCCTGGTAGAAATCTTGCGGGAGGCTTCCAATACCTCCTTCACAGATTGAGACAGACTAGACGAAATTAAGGAGCAAGAAACCAAGCTGTCAGGTGTAATGACTGAAGATTGGGATGTAACATTGACCCTTGACTCTGAGACAGCAGAGAAGGAAACACAGGCAGAAGTAGAGGATCCCTGGCACTGAGCTGCAGCAGCAGGGAGAACCAATGCTGACGCGGCCACCGAGGCGCAATGAGAATCATAGTGGCCGCGGACGATTTGAGACGCACTAACGTTCTCATGATCAGCGGAAAGGGAGGAAACGCATACAGGAACCTCCCTTCCCAATCGAGAAGGAAAGCATCTGCTTCCAGACGGTCCCGGGAGTACATCCGAGAACAATACAGGGGCAGTTTGCGGTTTTCCAGAGAGGCAAACAGATCCACCTGCGGCGTTCCCCAGCGATCGAAAACCTCGCGCAGGACTCCGGCGTTTAGGGACCACTCGTGCGGCTGCAGAAGCCGACTGAGTTTGTCCGCCAGACAGTTCAGTTCTCCCTGGATGTAGACCGCCCGAAGGAAGATGTTCCGGGAGACCGCCCATTCCCAAAGACGAAGCGCCTCTGAGCAGAGGGGCCAAGACCCCGTCCCACCTTGCTTGTTCACATAGTACATCGCTACTTGGTTGTCCGTCCGAACGAGGACTACCCGATCTTGCAGTATGTGGTCGAATGCACGAACCGCCAGAAAGATGGCACGAAGTTCCAGCACGTTGATGTGACAGCGACGGTCTTCGGCAGACCATAGGCCCTGCGTTCGAAGACCGTCGAGGTGGGCTCCCCACGCGTACTCCGAGGAGTCTGTGGTCAGAACCTTGCGAAAGGGAGGGGTGAGAAACAATAAACCCCCTGACAGATTGGAAGAGTTGGTCCACCAACGCAGCGATCTCCGCAAAGGAGGAGTCACCGCAATGAGACGAGACACCGGATCGTGATCCTGACGCCACTGAGAAGACAGGGTCCACTGAGCAATCCTCATGTGCAGCCTGGCGAACGGAGTGACGTGGACCGTCGATGCCATGTGGCCCAGCAGCATCATCATGCGCTGGGCCGAGACCACCGATTGTTGAGAGATCAGACGGCCCATCCGCACCAAGGCTTCCAACCGCGGAGGCGGAAGGTACGAGCGCAGGCGCACAGTGTCCAGCACTGCGCCTATAAATTGAAGAGACTGGGCCGGGGATAACTGTGATTTGGGAAAATTTATCTCGAACCCGAGTCTCTGCAGGCAGACGATAGACTGTCGGGTCGCTGAGATAACCCCCTCCCTGGTCGGGGCCTTGATAAGCCAATCGTCCAGGTACGGGAATACATGCAGCCCACGAGATCTCAGAGCTGCCGCGACCACAACCATGCACTTCGTGAAGACTCGAGGGGACGAGGCCAGGCCGAAGAGCAGGACCCTGTACTGAAGGTGCAGATCTCCCACCTGGAACCGTAAAAACCTCCGGTAGGCGGGGTGCACCGGAACATGGGTGTACACTTCCTTCAGGTCGAGGGAGCACATCCAGTCCCCTTCCTCCAAAAGAGGATACAAGATCGGGAGAGACAGCATTCGAAACTTTTCCCGGACCAGGAATTTGTTGAGCTTCCTGAGATCCAGAATGGGGCGTAAGTCCCCGGTCTTTTTTGGGACTAAAAAGTAACGGGAGTAAAACCCCTTCCCCAGCTGATCTTTGGGGACCGGTTCCACCGCCCGAAGCTTCAACAGAGCCCTGGCTTCGGCCAGAAGGATGGGAAGTTGTGCTCGGTTGGAAGAGGTAGCCCCCGGGGGTTGATCCGGTGGCGCGGACACAAAGTTGAGCGAGTAGCCCTCGGAGACGGTCCGGAGCACCCAAGCGTCTGATGTTATCTCGGTCCAGGCCACATAGAAGGACCGAAGACGCCCCCCTATGGGAAGGGGTTCCTGTGAAATCGCGGAGGGGAACCCGCCCCTTCCGCTCAGCCCGTCAAAAGGAGGGCGCGGGTTTGGAAGGACCCTGCGCCGGGGCTTGGGATTGTCCCCCTCTGCCTCGCTGAGATGGACGTCTCGGCGGTGGCCTAGAAAAAGCCGGGGTAGACTTCTGAGGATATCGGCGCGGCGGAGGACGGAAGGGTTTCTGCGGCGGGGGCCTAGGCTTGGGGCAGACCAGGGAGGCTAACGAGCGCTCCTGTTCCGACAACCGTTTGGTCGCCGCATCCAAGGACTCGTCAAATAACTCGGACCCCACACAAGGCAAGTCTGCAAGACGTTCCTGCAGGTTTGGGTCCATATCGAGGGTGCGAAGCCAGGCCAGACGGCGCATGGCCACTGCGAAAGCCGACACCCTCGAAACCAGCTCAAATGCATCGTACACCGCATGGAAGAGGTACAACCGCAATTGAGACAGGTTAGACATAAACTTATCGAATCCTGCTCTTTGGGAGTCCGGTAGGGAGTCTCGATATTGAGGAAGGTCCTTCACCATGCCACGCAGATATGAGGAGAAGGTGAAGGCATAATTTAGTACCCTGGTGGCCATCAGGGAATTAGTATAGAGGCGACGGCCAAACTTGTCCAGGGTCCGCCCCTCCCTGCCGGGTGGAACCGCCGCAGAAACCCGGGAGGGCTGTGTTTTCTTAAGGGCAGACTCCACCAGTAGAGACTGGTGGGAGAGTTGCGCCTTCTCAAACCCCTTAGGGGGCACTGTCCTGTACTTCGCTTCCATCTTGGATGGGACAGACGTGACTGTAAGGGGGTTAGCCAAATTCTTCAGCCAGGTCTGCAGGAGGATTCTATTCAAGGGGAGCCGAGGCACCTCCCTAGGTGGGGTGGGAAGGTCCTGCTCCTCCAAAAATTCTTTGGAATATTGAGAACCCACCATGAGGTCCAACCCTAGAGCTCGGGCCATGTCCTGAACAAAGGTGGAAAATGAGGACGGCCTGGCGGGTGGAGAAGGGGTTCTCGACCTCCCCACCGAGGAGAGGGGAGAGGCCTCGTGGGAATAATGAGGATCCCTCGCCGACCCCGAGCCCCAGGATTCCCGCTCCAAAGGCCCCGAGGGAGAAGGAGAAACTCTCCGCCTCGAGGAACCCTTGGGCGAGGACCCCGGGGTCCGGGGGAGCCTCTCCCCCTTCCTCGGCGAGGCGGCACGGGAAGTCCTTCTAGGAGGAGATCGGAGAAGCCTCGGGTTATCGAGGCGCAACTCCGATACCTGCAGAGCCTCGCCCCCGAGCGGCGAGGAACGATCGTGCCGCCGAGGAGAGCCCCGCGGGCGCTTCGGCTTCCTCGAGCGGCGCCCCGTCCGAGGACGCGTCGAGGGCGAGGCGCCCCGGGAAGAACCCGAGGAGGAGGAGGAAATGCGGCGCACCCGGCGCATCTTGTCCTTGGGTCGCACGCTCTGCTCAGGTGGCACCCCCGAGGCCGAGGTCGAGGGCAAGACCGGGGCCGAGGTTAGTGGAGCCTCAATACCCGAGGCCGAGGCCGCCGAGGTTGGGGCTTCCGAGGTCGAGGCAGCCGTGACCGAAGCCCGTTGCAGTACTTCCAGGGCCCCCGACAGCTCCGATGAAATAAGAGCTCGGAGGAGGTCCTGAAAGGCCGGAATCCCGACGAAGGTCGGGAGTTCCGTGTCCGGAGCACACTCCCTGGAGGGCGACCTCGGTCTCGAGTATTCCCTCGGGGTGTGCGATGCCGGGGTCCTAGGCGGGGCCGAGGCCGACCCACTCGCCTTAGCCGGGGCAGAGGATGGCTTCTTAGCTGTCGGGGATGGAACAGAGGACTTACCCGACGTAGGTTTTCCCGAGGACGCCTTCAATGTCGAGGGTCGAGGCGAAGCCAAGGCCCCCGAGGGCGCCGAGGCCGAGGTCAAGGCCGGGGCCGAAGCCGAGGCCGACGTCGAGGCCTTCACAGGCGCGTCCACGGCAAATAACTCCGCCATTCTGGCCCTTCGGCGGCGGAGGGCTCTGGGCTGAAGAGTAGCACAAAGGTCACAAGAAGCTGTCGGATGATCCGAGCCCAGACAAACAATGCACCACCGGTGGGGGTCGGTGATAGAAAGCAACCTCTCACACCGGCTGCATTTCTTAAAACCCGTCACAGGACGGGACATGTACGGAAAAACAGGCCGGGAACGACCGACGTCCCGCGGCCACGGCTGCCGGGAGCCCCCGGAGCCCAATGAAAAGAAAAATATTTTTTTTTTTTTTTTTTTTTTGTAAACGAAGGAAACTACACTAAAACTAAACTAAAGAGCACCGCGATTCAAAAAAATACTCAAACGCGGCGGCAGAAAGGCAGCAAAATTGGAGCTCAAATCCACAGGGCTTTCTGGCTCCGCGGAAAAAATTGAACTGAGGACCACGAGGTGAGATGCGCCCTCTAGTGGGCGAGAAGGCATGCACATGCGTGGTGCAGTGTGCAAACTTGAAACTTCAATCAAGTTTGCTTGAAAAGCTGTCCGCGCTGGGGCTCCGTAGATGACGTCACCCCACATGTGAGAATATCATGCCTGCTTGTCCTGGGATAAAAATTTTTTAAAGTAATACATGCACATTTAAAGTGAATCCTAAGACAGACCGGAAGCCAATGAAGGTTTAAAAGCAAAGGAGACACACGATCAAATTTAGGTATAGTTCAACCCACAAATCACAGATTAGATTAGATAGTAGTATCAAACATTTTATTCTTTGCATTCTTATTAATCAGCTATGGAAGCAACAAATGCTGAATCAAGGCTCAACCTGAGGGTCAATACTGGAATCCACCAGCTCTGGTATGTCGCTACAGTGTTGGCCAGTGGGTTTACAAGCAAATACATACTCGAAAGCATTGGACTGCACATTTTTTCACAAATCTACAACCTTAGATTGAGGTTTGCACCCCCACAGCGGTCAAGCTAACACTCTAATTGATTTTTTCACATTTCTGATATCAGGCCAGCATCGGCTTCAAGGACTGTAGATGCAGAATTATAATGCTATTCTTAAACTCATATAGCAATTAAGTTAAAAGGACATAATTCATTTTGCTCACATTTCAGATTTGCAGACTACATTTGTGGAGGCTCAAAGCAAAAATGTTGTTAACTAATCATATGAAGGCCGCTTTGATAGCAGGAGTAATGTTCCCCATTGTGCACTGGACATATGAAATAGTTATTTTACTGTCATTTGATGTTAAAGGGTTGCACAGAGATGAAAATCACACACTTAATGTTGCCAGTTCTGTTCAGATTTTGTATGCAGCAATTCAGTTAAACATTACTGTATCATTTGTATTCCCATTCCACCTGCTGCTAAGAAAAAAAAATAGCACCAGTCATAGTAATACCTTTGAATGCTTCTGAAATTCTGGGGAAATGATTAAGCTGGGATCCCTCTGTTACTAAATGCAATTACAGTAAATTTGAGAATGATACCTGGACTGCAAAGGGATTAGATTCCTCTAAGTCAGTCTTAGTATCTTATGATACCACTTTGATGGCAGAATGGTGTTTTCAAGGATGTGGAAATGTATATTTGGGAAATATCACATTGCAATGTCAATATTTACGATTATGTAATGGTTCACTTATTACACAGTGGTTAGGGACATATGTTCCCATAGTAGTTGCGATTGGGAACTTTTTTTTTTTTTTTTATAATTCTGATAATCTGATTCATGGTCAACAAGTCGATAAAGCCATCCGTGCAATGTGCGGTGGCAGCGAAAAGGGCGAACAGAATGCTTGAAATGATTAAGAAGGGGATCACGAACAGATCGGAGAAAGTTATCATGCCGCTGTACCGGGCCATGGTGCAACCCCACATGGAATACTGCATCCAGCACTGGTCACCGTACTTGAAGAAGGACACGGTACTACTCGAAAGGGTCCAGAAAAGAGCAACTAAAATGGTTAATGGGCTGGAGGAGTTGTCGTACAGCAAGAGATTAGAGAAACTGGGCCTCTTCTCCCTTGAAAAGAGGAGAATGAGAGGGGGCATGATTGAAACATTCAAGATAATGAAGGGAATAGACTTAGTAGATAAAGACAGGTTGTTCACCCTCTCCAAGGTAGGGAGAACGAGAGGGCACTCTCTAAAGTTAAAAGGGGACAGATTCCGTACAAACGTAAGGAAGTTCTTTTTCACCCAGAGAGTGATGGAAAACTGGAACGCTCTTCCGGAGGCTGTCATAGGGGAAAACACCCTCCAGGGATTCAAGACAAAGTTAGACAAATTCCTAATGAACTGGAGCATACGCAGGTAGGGCTGGTCTCGGTTGAGGCACTGGTCTTTGACCTAGGGGCCGTCGCGGGAGCGGACTGCTGGGCATGATGGACCACAGGTCTGACCCAGCAGCGGCAATTCTTATGTTCTTATGGCCAATATGTAATAGTTAGTATAGAATGGAAGTGGATTAGGTACCCATGAACTATATAATAAATATGGTAATGTTAAGGATAATGCTTCATATATGTATAATAGAACTAAGTATTAGTAGGGCATTATTTTCTTTGTGGGGTTATAACTAATAGAACAACACACAACAAAACCCAATTATTCCACAATAAAAAAGGAAAATCCCAAAACACACAAAAACTGTGAAGCAGATGTTCTTGATGAAAATGTTAATTATCCACTCATAGGATTAAGCATCCACACGGAAAGACAATGTTGTAAATCCAAGCTCATCCAAAGCAAAAATCAATGATGCGGACCCAACACAGTCAGCTTGTGAAGCCTTCTTAAGGGGTCTCAGATGGTAGGTGCACAATGATTAAAAGCACTAAGGATAAGAAAAATATTGCATATCCTAATCGATTCATTGAGACAAACTGGCAATTGGTGAGACATTTTTAATCCATGGTTTTTGGGCCTTGAGGAAACCTTTTGCGGACACTAATTGGAATACTCGTATTTATAATTGTTGCTATCTCAATTTGTTGCATTTTATAATGTCTCTTAGCTTTTTGCCATTGACTTTAACCACAACTACTACTAGGACAATCTTTTTTCATTTTGAGTTACTGGTGCTGAAAACCCATGGCCCTGTAATGCTAAGTTAGGCACCTAGTTGGTTAGATTCACGATCCAGGTGCCTAACTTTAGACATCATTTATAGAATCATACGAAGGGGGACTGAAAAGTTCTCAGCCCAACCAACTTCCTAAATTCTGAGAGTTATTTTGCCACTTTAGCTGAAAAGAGTTTTATTTTGTTTTGCAATGTGTGAGTTTGCAGAATCATAATGCCACAGTATGTTTTGACATTGTTTCAGATCATTGATTGAATCATGTCAACAAAAAGTGTGGAATTTCAAGTGTGGAAATCCGAGCTGTCATGAAGTTCCAATTCCTGCAGAAGAAAACTCCAAAGGAAATCCATGAATGTATGTTGCAAACATTGAGTGACAAATGCCCATCATACTCCACAGTGAAGAAGTGGTGTGCAAACTTTCAGCATGAAAATTTTGAGACCAAAGATGCAGCAAGGTTTGGGAGGCCTCAAACGATGTCAGATCCTGAAATAGTTGACCATGTCCATGATCTGATTTTGGCAGATCGGCAATATCAGATAAAAAATTGCTGAGACACTACAGATATCCAGGGAACGTTAGGTGTATAATCCACAAGCAGCTGGGTATGCAGAAGCTGTCAGCCAAGTGGGTGCCAAATGTTTAAATGCTGATGAGATACAGCATCGAGTGGACACTTCCAAGTTGATTTTGCAGCATTTTCAGCGAGCTGGAAAAATTTCATTTTACAATGGAAGTAGGAGAGAAATTGAAACAGATGAATGGGCCTACCCTGGCGGATTGAGGAAAGTAGATGATTTTTGTATTTTGCATCACTCCTCTGAGTCAGAGGATGACGTCCAGGTGAGTCAGTCAGGAGAGGTTGCCCTTATCTCTGCATTAGCAACACCCCCCTGGTTTCTGGACTTAAGGACGGAGATGGTGGTCATACGCCAGGATGTTCAATCAGTGCAGGCAGAAATTAAGGCTAAGGTGTGGGAGTTGGGGGCCCAGGTGGTAACCTCAGAAGACCATGTGGCAAAATTGTCAGCAGAGATCACGGAGCATAAACTTTCAGTGACTTCTCATGACACTATGATCAAGGAGTTGCAAGCACAGGTGGAAGATCTAGAAAATAAATCTAGACGTTGCAACATCCGCTTCAAGGGAATACCTGAAACGGAGGCCTACTGAGACAGTGTGGCAGTGGTGAGAGATATTTGTGGAGCCCTTTTGGGAATAGAGGATGAAGCAGAACGTGGTCGGCTACACATCCAATGTGCCCACTATAGCCTAGGATTTCCTAAAGGCACGAATGTACTTTAAAGCACTGAATTGTAGTTCTATCCCTCCATTCCTTGTGTATTGATCAGTCTGTAAGTCTGTTGGTCTAACCCATCATTTTTAAATTTTAAATGGTATGTCTAAATATATGTTTATATTTTTATTGTAACTCGCTTAGTAAATCTGAATAAGTGATTCATCAAATTAAAATAAAACTTGAAACTTGTTTTGGGGACTTTGGGACCAAGGAACGTGTACTGGTGATGGCACATGTCTCACCCGACTGGTGCTGGAAGGATCTTAAAGTGGGCATTTTTCAAGACTTGGCCTGGGCAATGCTCTAAAAAGAGACAAGCTTTTTGGGATGTTACTCGGCTTCTCCAGATAGAGGGGCACAAACACCGATGGTTATTTCCTTTTGGTCTATGGATTACAATTAATGGCAAATCAAGAAAGACTCAAACAGTGAAGGAGGCATGGAAGGCACTTCGAGAATTGGGGTGTCATAACATCCCAGTGCAGGAGTCCGGAGCAGTGACACCAGTAGAACCCTGACCAGATGGGGCATGGCAAACAGTGTTGAACCAAGGGAAATCTGCCTACAAGACAGCCACTTGCAATGTCAGAATAAGGGAGCAGTTACTGCTTGAACATGAGTGGGTAGAGTGTATGTGTGCATTAAGCAAAAGTATGGGTGGAGAATGAAAGTGAATGACTCTAGGGAGCAGACTGGGTAGAATATCATTTCTTATAGGAATGTCTGGTCCTGGAAGGAAAAGACCAGCTTATGCTATAGGGAGGGGGGTGGAGGGGGACCTGGGAGGGACAGGGAAGGGGAGAAGAATATTGGGAATACTGGACCAGCTCAGTTTGGATGCCATTGACTTTAAGATTGGGTCCTAGAATGTCAATGGCCTTAACAATCCAGGCAAATGGAGCATTGTATTAAAAGGAAGTGCTGCGCTTGAAATGGGATATAGCGATGTTACAGGAGACTCATTTGAGGACTAGGGATCATCATTTGTTGAAACACCCAGGATGTGAATTGATGGTGACACATCAGGCGGGGGGGGGGGGGGCAGAAGAAGTGTGGACTAGCAATTCTAGTATGAAAAGGAGTGGGTTTGGTGATAGAGAAGGAATACAAAGACAAGGCCTGTAGGTATTCACCATCATTAACATTTATGGTCCTAATTCTCAACAGGCGATTTATTATAGGTCTCTTGTCAGGCATTTGCTGGATTTTGTGAAAGGGGTGGTATTTGTGGGAGGGGACATCAATATTACTCCAAGTGCAGTTCTGGATCATTCTAAGGGGGACCATGGCTATGGGAAGTGTCACAGGAAAGCATTTCAGAATTTAATGAAAACCTTAAATCTTTTTGATTGCTGGAGAGCCTCACATGGCACCCAAATAAATTATACCTTCTATTCCCATGCAATCCAAACCTATACAAGGCTTGATAGTATATGGGCTCATTGTAACTTATGGGGGATCTTGGCCACGCCGAAATAAAGGCTATACAGATCTCAGATCATGCCCCTGTTTGGGTTTCTTGGAAGGGGTTTAGTAAATTTGAGAGGAGAAAGTTCTGGAGACTTAACGAATCCTTATTGGAAGATCCCCAGGTGTTTGAGGAGATACACACTACCATATCACGATATCTGGTAGAGAACAATATGAGAGAGGTGAGCGAAGGGACTTTTTGGGATGCTCTAAAAGTTGTGGTGAGGAGGGTATTGATAAAATAGGGGGCGAGGAAGAAAAGAACCAGGGTTGCTAGGATCTTGCACTTAAAGTTAGAGTTAATACAATTGGAAATGCAACACAAGACCAGCCTGGATCCAGGGGTAGCAGTGCAATTGCAGGGTAGTAGAGCAGAATTACAGAAGTACCAGCTAGAGGAAGTTGCCTTCTTGTAAGCTAATTTAAAGTAGAGTCTGTTTGAATTAGGAAAAGGAGATCCTTAACTATGATACATGAAATAAGGGGGTCATGGGGGGAGTTCCTATCACACAGACCCAGAGATTTAGGCTGATTTTTGACAATATTATACCAAGCTCTATCAGGGCAGTTCTAACCTCTACCACAGCAGAGGCTATCGAGGCCTTTCTGGGGCGGTTGACTCTTCCTCAATTGTCTCCACAGGATCAGTTGAGATTGAGTGAACCAATCTCGTCTGAAATAACAGGGGTCATAAGGTCTTTAAAGCCAGAAAATTCTCTGGGGCTAGACGGTTACACTGGTCTGTTCTATCAAAAGTTCCAGGACATATTGACTGACCCATTGGTGCAGGTAGCTAATGGGGTTCAGGAGGGGGTGCCTTTTCAGGGTCTATGGGAGAAGATGGGGTCACAGTGCTACTCAAGCTGGGGAAAGACCCTACAGATGTGGAGCTTATAGACTCATATCTCTATTAAACGTAGAAGTTAAAATCATAGCAAAGGTCCTGGCATTGAGGCTAGCAAAGGTGCTAACGAAGCTTATCCATGTTGACCAATCGGGATTTATTCCTAGGAGACAGGTATGAGATAACGTGCAATGTACGTTACATCTACTGCGGAATGCCCAGAGGCAAAAAGAGAAGATAGCAGTGTTGGAAATCGATGTTGAAAAGGCATTCGACAGGGTCCACTGGCATTTCTTGTGGGCAATCATGAGTAAAATGGGATTGGGGGGGGTAACATTTTGTTCCTGGGAACAGGACTTGTAAGCTCGGCCAAGGGCCTGTCTCAAGAGTAACAGATCTTACACTAATTTTTTTCAGATAGATAGCGGTACCATGCAGGGATGCCCACTATCCTCATTGCTATTTTCCATGTCTATAGAATCTCTAGCTGCTTGTATCAGAGACCATCCAGATTTGAGAGAAATAAGGATTGGGGATCTTGAACACCGAATTGCATTGCTTGCGGATGATATTTTGCTATACAATGACCCAGGGTTTACACTTCCAATTCTTTTGGATGTCTTTCATATATATGGGGATCTAGTGGGGTTCAAGGTCAACATGGATAAGGTAGAATTAATGGCAGTGTACCTAGAAGATGAGGAGGAGCAGAGGCCATCTCATTTCATATAGCGGGGACTCATCTTAGGGTATCTGTGGATCAATATACCGTGTAATTTGAGCCATTTGTACAAGTTTAACTATGCACCACTGATCTTATTGATGCAAAAAGATCTCCAGCAGTGGAGGGGGCTTTGGTTATCCTGGTGGGGCAAGATAGCAGTACTGAAAATGAACATTCTCCCACGCTTACTGTTCTTATTTCAAACACTTCCTATCCCAGTCTCCAGGATTATGATACAGAGCTTACAAAGGTCATTCTCAAGATTTATATGGGGGAATAAATCTCCTTGCTTGGCAAAACAAATTTTGTGGGCTTCTCGAGGACAGGGAGATACAGCTGTCCCCAATTTAACCTGGCATTATCAGGCAGCTCAGTTGAGGTTTATTTTGGCTTCATCGATTGCAGAGGACAATCAGAGGGTGCAACTGGAGCAAATATTTATAGAGCAGCCCCTGAGGGAGTGGCTGTGGGCCTCTTATTCTACAGAGAACAGACAGAGTGGTACTGAATCCCTTTGTCCAACATTTATTTGTAATGTGGGTACTCTTCAGCATAAGTGGGATAGGGAGGGTAAGACATCTATGTTGGCGGCCCTTAGGGGAGAACCCACTTTTGAGGTGGAGCAAACCTCTGGAGTTTTGTAAGATGGAACAGGTTGGGAATAAGGGTTTTCAGGGATGTCTTACAGGGGGCCAGGATATTATCTTTTGTTACACTCCAGGAGAGATAATCTCTCCCAACTGGAGATTTTTTATAATACATGCAACTTCATCATTATATAAGGGCCCAGGGCTGAATGACATCTTCTCCAGTGTCCAGAGAATATTTGGAGAACTTATGGTTATTGTTGGGCAGGGTTCCCAGACCCAATTCTATCTTCTACTCTTACCTGAGGGACTGGGAGAAGCCAACCGAGCATGGTTAGGGGGCAGATCATGGACATGTTTTACATGTAGGCACCTGTTTTGGACTTGGGCATTGGCAGGCACCTAACTTAGGGGTCCTTTTACTACGGCACGCTAACCGATTTAGTGCACACTATATGCTAAGGCATCCATTATTTGCTATGGGCGCCTTAGCATTTAGCTCACGCTAAACCAGTTAGCACGCCTTAGTTAAAGGACCCCTTAGACATACTTATTTATGTCAGGGTTTGGCCTATATAAGGTGCGCCTAAGGTTAGGACGTCTATTGATGCCTAAGCTCCACTTTGGATGCTGCTAGGTGCGATTCTACAAAGTGCATCTAATTTTATAGAATCGTGCTTATAGAACCACAATACTCATTTATGAAATCAGGCCCATGGTGTACATGTGCACAAAAGAGTGTCCTCTCTTTGAAAGCAGTGTACATTCTTTGCGATGAACTTGAGTAGAGTGTGGTGCAGTGGTTAAAGCTACGGCTTCAGCACCCTGAGGTTGTGGGCTCAAACCCAAACAGCTCCTTGTGACCCTTGGCAAGTCATTTAATCCCACCGCCATTGTACTAGGTACATTAGATAGATTGTGAGCCCACCAGGACAGACAGGGGAAAATGCTTGAGTACCTGAATAAATTCTTGTAAACCGTTCTGAGCCCCCCTGGGAGAACGGTATAGAAAATTTAATAAATAAATTAACTATTAATAACATACAACCCCCCCCCCCTTCCCACACACACACAAAATGTCATTCTTTTTAGCTTGTTCTCATTTGTCAATGTCATTGACGTTTCCCATGTCATTTCAAATGAATGCCCATTCCTGCTAATCTATTCAAAACAATGAGTTGTTTTGCCTGCTTTTTTTCTGCTTTTCTTTGCCTTTTTATGTATGCATCTCAATCCAAAGAAAATTTGTCAAGGCTGGCATAAGCTATGCATATACTTATAGAAGGACATTGCTGGATATCTCATTGCATTGACCTGTAAATATAATTCACATTTTATGTGATCCACCTTGTGCTTTCCCTTGGAAAAGCCAGAATATGACATGAATACAAATAGTTTAATTATGCATTTGTATAACATATGTAGAATGCAAGTTTTGGACCTTCTCTGTAGCAAACTATTTTTTTTTTCCAAAAGGCTGAAGCATATTTTTAAAAAGGCACAAATGTCAAACATTTCAGCGCTTCTGCACATTTCAAGCCATGCTGCACATTTTTATGTGCATTTTAGCCTTCTGTGAAAAGAAAATTTGCAGATTAGTAGACTAGGGTGTCGATCAGAAAACAGCTAGAGAAGTTGCTGGAATTCACAATTCTTTTCCACCCGTACCAGTGAGCACAGACAAAAAAAAAAAAAATCAATATCCAGCCTGAGAAAATTAATACAAATTTACAGGCCCTTGCTCAGAGGAAGGTACTGTAGTCACTGTATTACCAGGACGGTCCCCCTCTTTTACTAAGGTGAGCTAACCGATTAGCGCATGCTAAACGCTAATGTGTCCATAGATTAACATGCACACATTAGCATTTAGCGCACGCTAATTCGATAAACACACGCTAATCTGTTAGCGCACCTTAGTAAAAGAGGGCCTGTGTGTTTCTATTTTGCACACAGTATAAAACCTACATTTGACACAACGCACATGCATTCAGGAAGTCCTCAACTGAAGTGCTAAGGCACCTCAAATGTGTTTTTCAGCATTTTACTTTTTTTTTATATAATAATCTACAATGGATCGCTGTTTGTTTTTTAAAAGATGCCTATCAACGTGGGGAAAAAAAGTCTCCCTCTTGTTATTCCCTATCCTTCTATCCTTCCTTTTTATTTTTATTTACACACTGTAATTAAAACTTCCCTATCCCCTAATTAAAACTTCCCTATCCCCTAGTACCTTTCGTCTCTAATAAGTCTTAATATGTCATAGTTTTAGTTTTACCCTCCTCTTATTTTATTTCAGCTAAATCTTTTATTAGATTTTTATAATTTTTAATATTGTAAACCATCCAGATACATGTGATGGTCGGTATATCAATTACTGTATGACTGAAATGGATTGGAACCTCTACAATGTAGACAACAAAACAAAAACACACAGGTTCCACATGCAATTGCAATAATCTTTAAACAAGAGGAAAAGACCTCAGAAGCCTGCACCATAAAGAATATTCAATTCTAACAATGGTAACTCAGCAGGACAGGTTCTCTATCATTGGTCTTAAAAACCTCTTGTAACCGATTGCAAAAAAAAAATTTTGTTTTACAATTTTGTCCTTAACACATAACTTTTCATCGGTAATATAATGCACTTATCTGGATCAGTAATCCAGATAAGTGCATTATATTACCGATGAAAAGTTATGTGTTAAGGACACAATTGTAAAACAAAAATTTTTTTTTTGCAATCGGTTACAAGAGGTTTTTAAGACCAATGATAGAGAACCTGTCCTGCTGAGTTACCATTGTTAGAATTGAATATTCTTTATGGTGCAGGTTTCTGAGGTCTTTTCCTCTTGTTTAAAGATTATTGCAATTGCATGTGGAACCTGTGTGTTTTTGTTTTGTGGTCGGTATATCAAGCCATAAATAAACTTGAAACTTATTTCCTGACATTTCACACCTTCTACTGTTCTCTGCAGATCTATATTTTTTATCTTCTCCGAGAATCAAGTTTGGTATCATTCCATAGGAAGAGAGCACTTGATGTTCCACAGGGCATTTTTGGTATCTGACTCATTGAGATGAGGTCATACTACTCGAGGGATTTCTAGTGTTGCCAAACACCAGGTGTGTTTGAGCCAACAGAGAACCAAATTATTCTAGAAAAAAGAAGAGCAGCACATTCATGCAACAAGAACTGGAAAACGAGGAGTTTGGGGTTGGAAAGGAACCACAATATTTATCTTTGCAGACAATGTCATGCCTCAACAATTTGTCCTTGTTATGCAGTCCCTTGATCTCAAACTTGTTGATGACAGTTGCTGAACTGAAATTGATCTGTATTATCTAATCTCTCTCCCTGTGTTTACTGTTCATACCTAGATTCTCCAGTTCTCCAGTGCTGCGTAATCTAATAGAGCAATACAGACAGTAAGAAGTAAAATAGTAGAAGTGTTGCATTGTGGGAGACAGGGGGCTGACGATGCCTGAAACTGAGATGGTCAGGTCACCTGTCTGTCATTCTTGCACCGAATTTTATAAACTATTTGTTGTCTAATAAAGAATCATAAATTAAACAGATATTGGAGTAAGAGAATACAGATTGTTAGGAATTTTCTGGAAAATTCTAGTTTGCCTAAAGGTAGGCACCTACATCAGAGCGCCCAGCTGATGTAGGCATAGGCAGCAGAATGTTTTAGTGTTTGGGGGAGGGCCAAAAGCTCCACCACAGACCACACCCAAGCTCTGCCCAAGCCCCGCCCCATAATAATAGCACTAATTGTAATGCCATTTCTTCCATTCATTTTTTATGTACACACAATATAATCTTATTAACAATACTAAACTAAACCTTATATACCGCATCTTCTCTATAACAGTAGAGCTCGGCATACTAATCTAATCTAATCTAAACCTTAATTTTATATACCGCATCATCTCCACGGAAGTGGAGCTCGGCACGGTTTACAAGAACTTAAATATAAGAGAAAGGAAAAGGTTTACATGAGCTTATATATAGAAAGGAAGAGGTTTACATGAGCTTATATTTAGAAAGGAAGAGTAAGGGGGAAAATAGAATTACATGTTAGAGAAGAGCCAAGTTTTCAGTTGCTTGCGGAATAGTTAGAGAGAGCCCAGGTTCCGCAGCGGGATAGTAAGGTCGTTCCAGAGACCTGTGATTTTGAAGAGAAGAGATTTTCCCAGTTTACCTGCATAGAGAATACCGTGTAGAGAGGAGAAGGATAGTTTATATCTTTGGGCGGGTCTGGTGGAGTCAGGATTCGAGGAGTTAAAGGATAGTGGGATTAGGGGAGGAAGAATGCCGTAAAGCACAGTTACTTACCGTAACAGGTGTTATTCAGGGACAGCAGGCAGATATTCTTTACGCATGGGTGACGTCACCGACGGAGCCTCGGTACGGACTTTTTTAACTAGAAAGTTCTAGTTGGCCGCACCGCGCATGCGCGAGTGCCTTCCCGCCCGACGGAGGAGTGCGTGGTCCCCAGTTAAGATAAGCCAGCTAAGAAGCCAACCCGGGGAGGCGGGTGGGACGTAAGAATATCTGCCTGCTGTCCCTGGATAACACCTGTTACGGTAAGTAACTGTGCTTTATCCCAGGACAAGCAGGCAGCATATTCTTTACGCATGGGTGACCTCCAAGCTAACAGAGGGGGAGGAGAGGGATGATTGGCCATTAGGAAAATAAATTTTGTAACACAGATTGGCCGAAGTGTCCATCCCGTCTGGAGAAGGCATCCAGACAGTAGTGAGTAGTGAACGTGTGAACTGAGGACCAAGTGGCAGCCTTGCAGATTTCCTCGATGGGCGGGGAACGGAGGAAAGCCACAGAAGCAGCCATAGCTCTGACTCTGTGGGCCGTGACAGCACCTTCCAGTGAGAGACCGGCCCGAGCATAACAGAAGGCAATGCAGGCAGCAAGCCAGTTGGAAAGCGTCCGTTTAGAGACAGGACGGCCCAGACGGTTAGGATCGAAGGTCAGAAAGAGCTGAGGGGACGAGCGGTGAGCCCTGGTATGGTCAAGGTAGAATGCCAGGGCACGCTTACAATCCAGCGTGTGCAATGCCTGTTCCCCAGGATGAGAATGGGGTTTAGGGAAAAAGACAGGCAACACAATGGACTGGTTGAGGTGAAAAGCCGAGACCACCTTGGGAAGGAATTTAGGATGGGTACGCAGAACCACCTTGTCATGGTGAAAAACAGTGAACGGTGGATCGGCGACCAGTGCATGCATCTCACTAACCCTCCTGGCAGAGGTGATGGCAATGAGGAAAAGCACCTTCCATGTTAGAAGTTTGAGCAAAGTTGTGGCAAGAGGCTCAAAAGGGGGTTTCATGAGGGCTGATAAAACCACATTCAGGTCCCAGATGACAGGAGGAGGCTTCAGAGGTGGTTTGACATTGAAGAGGCCTCTCATGAACCGGGAAATCACTGGATGAGCCGTGAGAGGTTTTCCGAGGATAGGCTCATGAAACGCAGTGATGGCACTGAGGTGGACTCTGATTGAGGTAGATTTGAGGCCAGCGTCGGACAGAGAGAGCAAATAGTCCAGAACAATTTCCACCGCTAATGAGGTGGGATCGTGATGATGCAGTAGACACCAAGAGGAGAACCTGGTCCACTTCTGATGGTAACATTGGAGGGTGGCCGGTTTCCTGGAGGCATCCAAAATGCGACGGACAGGCTGAGACAGATTCTCTGGAGAGGTCAGCCCGAGAGAAACCAAGCTGTCAGGTGGAGCGAAGACAGATTGGGATGCAGTAGAGACTGACGTTGCTGCGTAAGTAGAGTAGGAAACACAGGAAGAGGAATGGGCTCCCTGGAGCTGAGCTAAAGTAGGAGGGAGAACCAGTGTTGGCGAGGCCACCGAGGGGCGATGAGAATCATGGTGGCCCTGTCCCTGCGGAGTTTGGCTAACGTCCGCAACATCAGAGGTAGTGGAGGAAAGGCATAGAGGAACCGATCCGTCCAGTCGAGCAGGAATGCATCTGGGGTCAGACGATGAGGAGAGAAGAGTCTGGAACAGAACTGGGGCAGCTGATGGTTGTGAGGCGCTGCAAAGAGGTCCACCTGCGGAGTGCCCCAGCGAGCAAAGATGGAGTGGAGTGTTGAAGGGTCCAGAGTCCACTCGTGAGGTTGAAGGATGCGGCTGAGATTGTCGGCCAGAGAGTTCTGTTCGCCCTGGATATAGACAGCCTTGAGGAAGAGATTGCGGGCCGTGGCCCAGGTCCAGATGCGGAGAGCCTCCTGACAAAGGAGGCGAGATCCGGTGCCGCCTTGTTTGTTTATGTAGTACATGGCGACTTGATTGTCTGTGCACAGGAGAAGAACCTGAGGGTAGAGAAGGTGCTGGAAGGCTTTGAGAACATAGAACATGGCTCTGAGTTCTAGGAAATTGATGTGATGTTGGCGCTCCTGAGGGGTCCAGAGTCCCTGGGTGCTTAGATCCCCTAGGTGAGCTCCCCATGCATAGGGGGAGGCATCCGTGGTTATGATCATGGAGTGAGGGGGTAGATGAAAGAGTAGACCCCTGGAAAGATTTGAGGAGTTAAACCACCATTGAAGAGATTGCTGAAGAGACGATGTCACAGAGATGGGATGAGAAAGAAGATCCGTGGTCTGCGACCATTGGTTGGCAAGAGTCCATTGAGGTGTCCTGAGGTGGAGTCGTGCCAGAGGAAGCACATGTACCGTGGAGGCCATGTGGCCTAGGAGGACCATCATCTGTCGGGCAGGAATGGAGTGATGAAGGAGCACCTGACGACAGAGGTGGAGCAGGGTCCGTTGACGATCGGAGGGGAGAAACGCCCTCATTAGTGTGGTGTTGAGAACTGCTCCAATGAACTGAAGTCGCTGTGTAGGAAGCAGATGCGACTTGGGGTAGTTGATCTCGAACCCCAGAAGATGGAGGAGCGAGATGGTGTGATGAGTGGCTTGTAGCACAAGCGGCGACGTAGGAGCTTTCACCAACCAATCGTCCAAGTAGGGGAACACCTGGAGGTTGTGAGACCTGAGGAAGGCCGCCACCACAATAAGGCACTTGGTGAACACCCTGGGCGATGAAGCGAGGCCAAAAGGTAGCACCTTGTACTGATAGTGACGGTGCTGTATCTGAAACCGTAGGTAGCGACGTGAAGTCGGATTGATTGGGATGTGAGTGTAGGCCTCTTTGAGGTCCAGGGAACATAGCCAGTCGTGCTGAGAGAGAAGAGGTACAGCGTGGCAAGGGAGAGCATTCTGAACTTCTCCTTGACCAGACACTTGTTGAGGTCCCTGAGATCGAGGATGGGACGAAGGTCTCCTGTCTTCTTGGGAACCAGGAAGTAGCGGGAGTAGAATCCCTGACCCCGTTGGGCCGGAGGCACCTCTTCGATGGCATTGAGAAGAAGGAGGGATTGAACCTCCCTCAGGAGGAGGGGGGTTTGGGGGGAGTGAGAAGCAGACTCTACGGGAGGATTGTTTGGTGGAAGAGTCTGGAAGTTGAGAGAGTAGCCGTGGCGGATGATGTTGAGGACCCATTGGTCTGATGTGATGACCTCCCAACGGCTGAGGAAGATTTGTAGACGTCCTCCGATTGGTTGAGGAAGAGGCAACGAGGGAGGAAGACTGGCTAAGCCCTGGAGAGAGGAGTCAAAAGGGCTGAGAGGGTTTCGAAGGAGGGAGAGGCTTGGCAGGTTGACTAGACTGAGAACGAGCCTGAGTGTGTTGATGTTGCTGACGGGACCGCCGAGGTTGCTGTGAAGGCGGATTGAGGGGTCTGGCAGAGAACCTGCGCTGATACGAGGACTGTGGTCTGTAAGGGCGAGTAGGTGGGGCCTTTTTCTTAGGTTTAACAAGAGTGTCCCATCTGGTCTCATGGGCCGAGAGCTTCTGGGTGGTTGAGTCTAGGGACTCCCCAAAAAGTTCATCCCCAAGACAGGGAGCGTTGGCTAGGCGGTCTTGGTGGTTGATGTCCAAATCAGATACCCTCAACCAAGCCAGGCGGCGCATGGCAACGGCCATGGCAGATGCACGGGAGGTGAGCTCAAAGGAATCATAAATAGAGCGCACCATAAATTTCCGCAGTTGAAGAAGGCTGGAAATTTGCTGCTGGAAGAGTGGAACTTTGCGTTCCGGAATGTATTTTTGAAGGGCGGACAGTTGTTGTACCAGATGTTTCATGTAAAATGAGAAATGAAATGTGTAATTGTTCACCCTGTTGGCCAGCATTGAGTTTTGATAAAGGCGCTTGCCAAACTTGTCCATCGTCTTGCCTTCTCTGCCAGGAGGGGTGGAGGCATAAACACTGGAGCCCTGAGTTTTCTTCAAGGTAGACTCAACCAGGAGAGACTCATGGGGCAGCTGAGGTTTGTCAAAACCCGGGATCGGGATGACCCTGTAAAGGCTATCCAGCTTACGGGGGGCCCCGGGGACGGTGAGTGGGCTCTCCCAGTTTTTATAGAAAGTTTCCCGCAGTATGTCATGTACGGGTAACTTGAGAAACTCCTTGGGAGGCTGTTCAAAATCCAAGGCCTCCAGAAAGGCCTGGGATTTTTTGGAGTCAGACTCTAGAGGGATAAAGAGAGCCGCTGACATCTCCCTGAGGAACCTTCAGAAGGAGGATTGCTCAGGCTTAGAAGTGGTATCGGGCGCTGAGGGCTCCTCGTCCGATGACGATGCGTCCTCCTTGGTACCGGGAGGGGAGTCTTCCCATAGGTCCGGGTCCCTGACATCAGTGTGCGCATGTCGAGATATCGGGGTGGAAGGCTCAGTATGGTGGGTCTTAGACAGAGACTTGCCAGAGCGCACCGAGACATTACCGGGAGAGGAAGATCGGTGCTGGTCACGGTCCCGGGAAGAACGGTGCCGGTCTCGGTCCGGGGAGGACCGGTGCCCCGCCTGGTACCGAGGAGGATCGGCATCAGCGTGGGTATGACCTACGGGGTGGGCACGAAGGTGTTCAGCCGAGAGAATCGGCATGGAAGAGTTAAGGGGCACCGATGGGGTGGATACCGGTTGGACGGCACGAGGCTCGGGCCGGTCTGGTACCGAAAGGAGCGGTGCCAGGAGGGTCGGTAACAGGTGCTGGAGTTGTTGCTGCAGCTGTTCCTGTAATTTGTCTTGGAGGATGGTCGCGATGCGGTCATCCAGGGGTTGCACCGGAACCTTTTTTTTCTGCTTCGGTTCCTTAGGTGCCGCTCCACGCCCCGGCGATGACGAGGCCGATGACGAGGCACTCACCGAGATCGGGGTGGAGCGTTTCCGGGGTTGGCGTGAAGCCGGTAGGGCCGGTGTCGCCACTGTGGCCGGAGGGCGCTCAAGGGAGGTGGAAGGCTTCTTAGCCGGCTTACCTGGCGCCAGCGACGCCGATTAAGGATCGGGCGTCGTAGTGGTGGGTGCCGATTTTGGCGGTACCGTAGTCGAGGGAATTGGCTCCATAGCAGATGCGGTACCGAAGAGGATGTTCTGCTGGATTTGTCGATTCTTCAGAGTACGTTTTTTAAGAGTGGCACAGCGGGTGCAGGAGTCCGCCCGATGCTCAGGACCCAAACACTGTAGGCACCAATTGTGTGGGTCAGTGAGGGAGATCGGGTGTGCACACCGCTGGCACTTCTTAAAACCCGGCTGCGGGGGCATGAATGGAAACACGGCCTCCGCAAAATCAAACCCGGAGGCCTGTATGGTGACAACAGGCCCCGCCGGGGCTGGATCGAAAACAAAGTAAAAAAAGCAAAAAAAATTTTTTTTTTTTTTTAGGAATGAAATAAGAAAAAACCCGAAGGGCAAAAGAGAAAAAATAAGAGAAAATCGCGAGCGGGAAGGCAAAAAGTTAGATTCAACGATCGTTGAAATACACGAGTCTTCGCTCCGCGGAAACGAAGAAACTGGGGACCACGCACTCCTCCGTCGGGCGGGAAGGCACTCGCGCATGCGCGGTGCGGCCAACTAGAACTTTCTAGTTAAAAAGGTCTGTACCGAGGCTCCATTGGTGACGTCACCCATGCGCAAAGAATATGCTGCCTGCTTGTCCTGGGATAAATGATCTTAAAAGCCAGGCAGGAGCATTTGAAATGGATTCTGCAAATCACTGGGAGCCAATGAAGATTGGACAGGAGTGGGGAGACATGGTCAGATTTGCGTTTTGCAAAGATCAACTTGGCTGCAGTATTCTGGATAAACTGGAGTCTTTGAAGACTTTTTTTTGTTAGGCATAAGTAAATGGCATTGCAGTAGTCAAGTTTGGAGAGGATGATGGATTGGACGAGGACGGCAAAATGTTTTTGGCGAAAGTAGGATCTTACTTTCCTCAGCATGTGGAGGCTGAAATAGCATGATTTTGCCAAGGAGTTGGTAACCACATAATTAAGCTACACAAAGCACACTGTATGCAGAGAACATTTTAATTAACTATCATTTATATTCTGCTTTTTTCAGAGGTCAAGGCAGATGCAATGTCACCTCAGTAACTGCTACAGAAAGCTCCCCTTCAGTGCCAAAGAAGTACATCAAGAAGTAATATAAAACCCTGCAAAGAGCATAAAAATAGCAATAAGGGGTCAGACCAATGGTTCATCTAGCACAGTATCCTGTTTCCTTTTTTTTGTAACTATTTAATTTTAATAAACGACATACATCGCACAAACTGCGAAGTGTTGTGAGTTTTTCAATACCCACTCTCAACACATCACTGCAAAGGTACAGTAGGCAGTAGGCTAGTGCTCTTCACTAATTTTTAAGTTGGGCTGTTTCGAGTCCAAAAAAGCTGAAGGAAAGTCAACAAATATCTTCCTACTTGGGGCCACGACACCAACCAAAATTCTAGACTTCCACCAGAACACCTGGCTTTAGTCACATATGCAGAAAACAGAAAAAGCCCTTTTCAAATACAAACCCACAAACAAAAAGTACTATTGTACACAAACGATACCCTAATATGCCAGACTGTGCACATAGTACACCACAAGAGAAATAGAAATGCATTTCTTCCCGAACATTTCAAAATATAAAAATAACAGATGTAAATTGAAAATAAAAACATTTTCCTACCTTTATTATCTAGCAATCCTTTTGCGTTACATCCATCTTTGGCACTGATTTTCATATTCAGTTTTGTTCCATTTTTCTGCCTCCATCTCAAATCTAATTTTCCATCTTTTCCTCTCTCCATCCCTCTGCTCTCTTCCCTCCATCTATGTGCACTATCTCTTCCATTTCCTCTCTTTCCCACCCATCCTTCCATGTGCACCATCTCTTCTCCACCATCTCTTTTCTCTCTTCCCCACCCATCCATCCATGTGTATCATCTCCTCTCTCTCTCTTCCCTCCTCTTCCCTTCCCCTCCATCCATGTGCACCATCCCTTCCTTCTCATGTGCACCATCTCTTCCTTTTCCCTCCATCCATCCATGTGCACTATCATGCATCATCCCTTCCCTCCTCTTCCCTCTTGCCTTCCCCTCCATCCATGTTCCACTATCTCCTTCCCATCTCCTATATCCATGTGTACAACGTTCCTCTCCTTTCTGCCCTTCCTATTCAGCATCTCTCCCTTCTTTCGCCCTCCCTCCCCACTCCTGCATTCCACCAAATAACCTTCCCACCTGGTTCCTAAGCTCCTCTCACCTCAAAAACTGCAATGAGATTGCCAACCGTGAGAGTGATTCTCTTGCCCTACCCGCGGCCTCCTCTGCACAGTTCATTTGTCACGGTCCACCCAACTGGAAACAGGAAGTTGCTTCACAGAGGAGGATGGCAGAAAAAGTGCAGAGAAGGACCCCAGCAGCGCAGGAGAATCGGTGCCACGCCAGTGCCCTCCTTGCGGTTTTTGAGGTGAGGGAGGCCTTGGAACCCATCATGGAGCTATGAGCAACACGAAAGGTTGTTCCAACGCCTATGGATATAGGGGCCTAACTTAGGCCCCCTTTTATCATGTTACTAAAGGGATTTTCATCGCAGGCCAGTATGGTAAAAGTTCCAATGCTCATAGAATTCCTAAGAGCGTCGGAGCTTTTACCACAATAACCAGTGATTTAAAAAAAACCTTTATGCAGCTTAATAAAAGGGGGCCTTAATTAATAGGCTTAATCAGTTCTAATAATTGGCACATAACACCTCATAATTGATTTTAATTGGGAGGAGAGTGTGATGCAGTGGTTAGAGCTACAGCCTCAGCACCCTGAAGTTATGGGTTCAAACCCCTTGCTGTTCCTTGTAACACTGGGCAAGTCACTTAGGTCTCCTTTTACAAAGGTGCGCTAAGTGTTTTAGCGTGCGCTAACCACGCGCTAAACGCTAAAGCATGCATGTTAGTATATTTAGCGCACGCTAAAAACACATAGCGCACCTTAGTAAAACAGGGGGTTAGTTTTCCATTGCCCCAGGTACATTAGATAGATTGTGAACCCACTGGGACAGAAAATGCTTGAGTCCTTGTATGTAAAACCATTTTGAATATGATTGTGTAACTACAAAAAGATGGTATACATGTCCCTATCCCTTAATTGAAAAACACAATTCTGATCCAAAGCAAATACTTTCAAGTGGGCGCGGTTAGAGGCAGATCTTGTGCATGGTTTCAAGTCAGATGACTCTTCGAGAATTAGGCACCTAACTTACCTCCTCTTTTACAAAACCATAGCACAGTTTTTAACGCCACCGCAGCAGAATTTCTAGGAGAGACAGAGCCGTTACCGCCGCTGCCAGCGCTAAAAAACGCGCTACGGTTTTGTAAAAGGGGGGGGGGGGTTAGTCACAGATATTTAGATAAAGAAAATTAATTGGGCGCGCCTAAAGCCAGAATTCCTAGCAATGCCTAAGCCTGCTTAGGCAGCACTAAGTGTGATTCTGTACAGTGCACTTAACTTTTATAGAACTGCTCTTAGCACCGTACTAGTCGGCATCAATTTTTTAGGCAAATTATAAAAAATTGGGCCCTTTGCCCTTATGCTTTGTAGTAAATGGTACTCAGCATCTCTTAAAATGCTTCAAATAATTCTAGTGCACAATCTATTGGAATTGCAAATATAACTGAGCTGAACTGAAAACACAATGCACTGGAAGCAACCAACATTAATAGGAAAAAAAACTTTTTTTTTTTTGATAATTCAGTTTGTGGTTAGATAAGCATCATTATGAAGTCCCTCCTTTTTCCTCTTTGACATTTAATGCTTCATGGCCTAGCGCTAAATTTAGTTCCCCTTACTGAGCTACTGCTCCCACTCAGTGCCAAATTCACAGGCACACAACGGCAGAAAAGTCTGTACATCAGCCCCAATTCGGAGAATTGTGATGCTGATGTTTATCAGAACACTGATTCACATTAACTAGTAAATAACAAGAATAGCTCAAAAGTGGGCTCCAGAATGATTTACGCCGGCAGCGCAGGCCAGCGTGGTAAATGTTCTGACGCCCATCAGAGCATTTGCCGTGTGGTACTCGGCTGCAAGGCTTTGTAAAAGGGGGGGTCTTTATTTGCAGTTTTATTATTTTTATTTTTTATTATATTTTGTATTTTTATTTTCACTTTATATTTTCATTTTTATTCTTACACTGACATAAACCACTTTGAACAACTTTGTTGGCTGCGTAGGCACTAAATCAGTCTTTTAAATAAATGAAAACAAATAGGGGACATGTCATTAATAAAAAAACAAAAACAAAACCTAACCTAATTTATTCAAAAAAGGAAATAAGGAAGGAAAATGCAATAGAACTTAAAGAAAAGGAGACATAACTAGAACAAAAGAAAAGACTTATATAAAAAGAGATTCTAACTTTATAAAGACTATAGTGAAAGTAAAGTTCTTCAGAAGGTCTCGTTAACCCCCCCTCCCACCCACCCCTTTAAGAAGCCACATTAGTGTTTTTTATCGCTAGTCGCAGCGGTAAAACTTCCAGTGCTCATAGGAATTCTATGAGCGTCGGAGTTCATACCACCACGGCCGGCGATAAAAAAACACTAACTCAACTTCATATAAGGGGGTCAGTTTCCATGGAAAGGAGTGTAAAAAACATTCTCTAACACACACACACATACACACCCTTTTACAAAACCACAACAGCGGCTGCCGTGCAGAAAATGCTCTGATGCCCATTAAATCCCCATGGGCAACAGAACAATTACTGCCGCAGCAGCCGCTACTGTGGCTTTGTAAAAGGAGTCCTAAGTTTCAAGCAAATTTGTGTTTACAGTTCAAAATGAACTACACTTATAGCTCATCAGAGGAAAAGTTAAACTGCTTAGAAATGTTCTGAGGAAATCAGGAAACAGCCTCTCTCTGTGGAAATGCATTGTCACATGGGAGTGCTTCTTTCCTACCCAAATACTAAAATAAACCTGGGAGCCTATCTATTAAGCTATACTAGGGGGCTTAACGTGACATATTAATAGTTAATGCAGTGCATTAATTGAGACAATCAGTAAACGGCACCGAAATACTGGCACTGAACAGTATTCTATAAAGGGCGCTATGGGATGGGCACCCTCTATAGAATAACGTGTAGCACCAGAATCCACACCCAACTTTGTATGGGAGCATTTACACCAATTGAAACCGGGTATAAATCCCTGGTGAGCAAGAAAGCTCACAGATCCCCTAAATTCTCTAATATTGTGTGCACTGTATTTTAAGGGAACACCCCTAACCCACCCATGTCTCTCCCATCATTATACCCCCTTTCTTAGATCTGCACGAAAACTTTTAGGCACTGCTCTATATCTGGGCGCATAACTGTAGTTCCATGCAGATCTGCCAATTTTTGGCACCTTCCTTCTGTTACTTTTCCACGTCAAAAAATTGGTGTGGAAATAATGTATAACTCTAGGCTCCATATATAGAATTCCCCTAGCATTGTTTATTACTTATACCTGAGGATTCTCAGCTGAACTAAGGCCCCGCTTACTACCTCCTGGGCCTGATTAAGCAGCCCTTTAAACTCTGTTTTTAAAAATAACCACTGGTCATTCTGATTCCAGCAGCTGATTGTCCCTCCTCTCTCCACCTGAGGATTCTCAGCTGAACTGAGGCCCCACCTACTACCTCCTGGGCCTGATTAAGAAAGAAGAAGCCCTTTAAAAGGCTACGTGTCAGGCAGGCCTGCACCGTCAGCAGGCCCTGCCAAGGGCTGTTCATGCGGCCCAATAGGAGCAAGCTAAACCTCTGCTCAAATTCACCCATAAGTAACAACAGTTCACAAAGTTGTTTAATTGAGGACCAATGCATCCGAGAAAATCACTCTTCGAATCCACCTAAGAGTTTCATGTCCCCAAAATTTGGAACTGCCTCCCAACCTACATACATCAGACCTCCTCCTATCTTCAGTTTAGGAAGGTACTAAAAACGCATCTGTTATCATTATTGTCTTGCAATGATTCATAAGGTCTATGCTGCTAACTTTATTAATCTTATGTAAGCCACAAGGATTCCCAGTTGACATTTGCGGGGTATAAGAAACTATATGGTATAGTATGGTATTCAGAGATTCAGATTATGGTCAGGCCAATATGGTTTACAATATAACAACTAAAAATAGAAAAAAGGAAAGGAACTCCAAAATTAAGATAGGAGAGAATAAAGCTTGCATACTTTAAGAAAAAACTAACTGCCATATTATATACCCACAGGTTAATTCCATTAACTCTACACCTATATATAGGTACTCAGAGAGCACTTGATTGGTGCATATTCTATAAAGGGAAATAGGTGACTACTTTCCTTCATAGAATGCTAGTTGGAAAAGGGGACAATGTCTCAAAAGCAGTATATATTAATGCTTGAAGTATGGGAAACAAGATTCTAGATCTAGAAGCTGTGATGGAAGAAGATGAGCTGGATATAGTGACGATCAGACATGGTTCGCAGAGAACCATGACTGGGATGTAGTTATACTGGGCTATAATCTGTTCAGGAAAGACAGGGTAGGAAGAAAAGGAGGGGGGTAGCGTTATATGTTAAAAATCATATTAAAGCCACACTATTGCAGGATCTGCAGGCAAGGAAGAGGCACTGTGGATCAATTTGGAAACAGAGAATGGTGAATATATTTACATTTGTGTGATATATAGGCCGCCTTCACAGACAGAAGAAGTAGATAGAGATTTAATAGTAGACATTCAGAATATATCTAAAAAAGAGGAATATTTTCTAATAGGTGATTTTAACATGCCGGATGTTGACTGGGGTATCCCTATTGTGGGGTCTTCTAGAAGTAGGGAGATCCTGGATTCTCTACAAGGAGAACTGTTCCAGTTGGTAATGGAACCCACACAGGATGGGGTCATACTGGACTTAATGCTTACAAACAGGGAAACTGTTTATGATGTTACAGTGGGTGATCATTTGGCATCTAGTGATCACTGCATGGTATAATTTAATATTAAGACGGGTATAGAGAGGGCACATTCAAAAGTAAAGGTCCTAGAACAACTCCTATTGCACACCACTTATGAGGTATTCAGGAAACGCCTCAAAACCCACCTAATCCTGAAATACCTAGACAGTTGACCCACTTCCCTCTTTCCCCTCCCTTGCCCTTTCTCCCCATTGTTCCCCACATCCCTTAAGTTAATTCAACTTGTACGTCAACTCAACTTGTACTCCACTAATCTTTTGTAAACCGCATAGAACTTAACAGTATTGCGGTATATAAACTGTTATTATTATTATTATTATTAGACTTTAAAAAACCTAACTATTTGGATGGGGGATTACATCAAGGAATTGTTATCTGGATGGGAACATCTGGAAGGAGTAGAAATGCAGTGGGCAAAACTGAAAGGAGTTATTCTAAGGGCAACAAATCTTTTTGTGAGGCAAGTAAGTAAAGGTAAGAGGAGAAGAAGGCCATTTTGGCTCTCAAAAGTAGTAGCTGAGAAGGTAAAAAATAAGAGGTTAGCTTTCATAAACTACAAAAGATCACAGAAAGAGGAAGACAGGTAAAAATATCTAGAAAAGTTAAGACAGGTGGGTCGAGAAGTCAGGAAAGCAAAGATATAAATGGAAGAAAAAATAGCTGATACGGTAAAACAGGGAGACACAACATTTTTTAGACATATCAGTGATAGGAAGAAGTGCAAAAGTGGAATTGTGAGGAGAAATATGTAGAAACTGATAAAGAAAAGGCTGGAGTGCTTCAAGGTTCTGTTTTTGAGCAAGTTCTTAACATTTTTATAAGCGATATTGTTGAAGAGCTGTCAGGTAAGATTTGCCTCTTTGCGGATGATACCAAAATCTACAATAGAGTAGACACCCCAAATGATGTGAATAACATGAAGAAATACCTAACGAAGCTTGAAGAATGGTCTGAAATTTGGCAGCTAAAATTTAATGCTAAGAAATGTAAGGTCATGCATTTGGGCTGCAAAAAGCCAAAGGAACGGTATGGTTTAGGGAGTGAAGAATTTATGTGCATGACAGAAGAGCAGGACTTGGTGTGACAGTATGTGATGATTTTAAGGTGGCCAAACAGGTTGAAAAGGTGACGGCAAAAGCTAGAAGGATGCTAGGGTGCATAGGGAGAGGTATGGCGAGTAGGAAAAAGGAGGTATTGATGCCCCTGAATAAGACTTTGGTGAAACCTCATTTAGAATACTGTGTACAATTCTGGAGACCACATCTTCAAACAGAAATAAAAAGGATGAAGTTGGTCCAGGAGAAGGCTTCTAAATGGTGTGTGGTCTTTGTAATAAGGCGTAGGGGACAGACTTAAAGATCTCAATCTGTATACTTTGGAAGAACGGCAGGGGAGGGGAGATATGATAGAGATGTTTAAATACCTACATGGTGTAAATGAACATGGGTCGAGTCTCTTTATTTGAAAGGAAGCTCTGGAATGAGTGGGCATAAGATGAAGTTAAGAGGTGATAGGCTCAGGAGTAATCTAAGGAAATACGTTTTTACAGAAAGGGTGGTAGATGTGTGGAACAGTCTCCTGAAAGAAGTAGTGGAGAATTGTGTCTGAATTTGAGAAGGTGTGGGATAGACATGTGGAATCTGTTAGAGAGAGGAAGAGATAACGGTTACTGTGGATGGGTAGAATGGATGGGTCATTTGGCCTTTATCTGCCATCATTTTTCTATGTTTCTATGTGTAACTGGATAGATATGCACGTAGGCATGTAGGTGAAAGCACTTATGCCAGCCAAAGAACTGGCATAAGTGTGTGCAACTATGTTCAAGAGATACACAAGTAACTTATAGAATTTTATAAGGTATATACATAACTTTGCACCTCACCCATGCCAAAGCTCTACCATGGGTATGCCCACATGCAAATTACACACTATCAGAAATATGTGTAATTATAATATATCAGAGATATGTGTAATATATACCACATACAACTATGCAGTTTACATATCACGATAAAATGTAGACACCAGCACTAATCTGATAAAGTATATTAGAATGAAGACACTGTATACTTCCAGACTCAGCTGAGGGAAATTATCTCGCAGCTTTGCTCGACTTCATTCAGCTAAAGTTAAGACTTAATGTTCACTGGCCCTCAGCGGGCCACCACACACTCGAAAAATCTCATTGTGCATGGCTTTACGCTCCCACTCGTCATTGGAACCAGCACGTATTTTCAATTTTATAATAATTTTCAAATAGCTAGTTATAAATACCAAAAGTACTTAGCTTTTAGTAAGACGCTCAAGAGATGTTACCAGCTACATTCTGCATTATTAGTCACAATATTAATGCACATAGCAACCATTGCTCTGCATTAACTGCATTCCTCAAGTGCTAGTAACAGTCCCAACAGTTAACATAGATATTCTGTACTTTACATGCCTTGACTTTGGCTATTAGTGCCTGTTAGTTGGAAAATCTTAGCACAATTTTGTAAATAGGCCTCATAATGTGTTCCACAAATCAGGCACCACCGAAATAATTAGAAGCAGTAGAGAACAAGAAAGCTTTGCAGCTTTCTAGAGACCCTGAGTTCTTCTCAGAGTAGTACACTGGCCATTTTTATGCACTATCCTATTGCATGAATGAATGCATGCATTCTGGTTAAAACAGTTACTAATTTTCTGTACCACAAAGAGAACTGTTCAGTTCCAAAGTACATCATCAACAGGTCTTTGATGGCCTTTCATTTCATTGTCTTGGGATATTTTCAGAATCCAGTTTTCTGGCAGTTTGACCTAAGTTCAAGTTTATTTGGATTTGTTATCTACGCATTATCATATATTTCAATGCGTATAACAATTGTTTTAAAATAACAATTAAAAGAACAATTTAAAAAAAATTGGGGAGGACAAAACAAGATAATATAAACAGATTTTCACATTCTATTACAGACTGGTACAAGAGGCAAAGGGGGTAAACTACAATTTTTTAAGGAAAGAAAGAAAAACATTTAAGGAAAAACACATATGGTGGGATCACATAACCAAAATATAAGATAAAATAAAAAATATTTTGGCGACCTATTCATATAACTCATTAAAAACTAGGATTTAGTATTTATAGATAATGTTTCCTATGTTTCGAAAGCGTCCTTGTACAAAAACTTTTAAGGGAGCGTTTGAATTTTTCTAAAGAAGGTTCAGTACGTAAATATAGTAGTAAATTGTTCTAGAGCTGGGGTGCTATGACCGAAAAGATAGTGGATCTCCTGGTCCCTATTATTTTTAAAGAAGGAATATTTAGTAGATGTTGTTGTGTTGATCTGAGTGTCCTAAATAAAGAATATGGTATCAAAAGACGGTCCAGAAATAACGGTGCATGTGATTGTTGAATTTTAAATGTTAACAGTATGATTTTGAAAGTTATTCTGTATGTGATTGGTAGCCAATGAGCAGTTTGTAAAAGTGGTGTAACGTGGTCATATTTTTTTTAATTTGTTATAATTTTTATTGCTGTATTTTGTATTATCTGTAGTCTTCTTATTTCTTTATTGGTTATGCCATGGTATAAAGTATTGCAATAATCTAGCCTAGAAATGATTAATGAGTGGATTAAAGTGTTGAGAGCTTCAGGTTTTAAGACTTTTGAAAGTGACCTGATAAGCTGTAGCTTATAAAAACAGTTTTTGACTACTGAGCTAATTTGGTTATGGTATGAGAGTTCCTGGTCTATTGTTATTCCCAATATTTTTGTTGTAGTTGCTATTTGGAGAGGGGTGCTATTTAGGAGTATCTGTGGTGAGAATTTAAGATCTTTTTTCCATGGGAAAAACAGTCCTTAAGCCATTTGCTGATTTGTTTTAATTTATTATTTATGGTTATTATTTCCTTTGGATCTGCTGAGTTAATAGGGTACAAAAGTTGAATGTCATCCGCATATGCGAATGAGGAAAATCCAATAGACTGACTGAGGATTAGGAGAGGAGAAAAGAAAATATTAAATAAAAGTGGAGAAAGAATTGAACCTTGTGGGATCCCAAAAGAATTAGTGAAATTGTTGGATGATGAATTATTAAAGATGACTTTAGCTGAGCGTTCTTGAAAGTATGACTCAAACCACTTTAACTCTTGGTCAGAAATGCCATTTGAGGATAGTCTTTTGATAAGTAAATGATGGTCTATGGCAGGGGTGCCCACACTTTTTGGGCTTGCAATCTACTTTTAAAATGACCAAGTCAAAATGATCTACCAACAATAAAATTAAAAAAAAAACAAAGCACACTGTACGCATAGAAAATGTTAATCATCATTCCTATTCCAGGATTTTTCAAAGAGGTCAAAGCAGATGACTCTATGTACTGTCACCTCACTAACAACCATACAAAAACAGACAAATACCCCCTCCCTTTTTTACTAAACCACGATAGCAGTTTTTAGCGAAGAGAGCTGCGCTGAATGCCCAGCGCTGCTCTCGATGCTCATAGGCTCCCTGCGCTAAAAACCTCTATTGCGGTTTAGTAAAAGGGGACCTTAGTGTAAAATATAGACAGCAGATATAAATTCAGATACATTTTGATCACTAAATTTAAAATAAAATCATTTTTCCTACCTTGTCTGGTGATTTCATGAGTCTCTGGTTGCACTTTCTTCTTCTGACTGTGCATCCAATCTTTCTTCCCTTCTTTTAGCCTGTATGCTTCCTCTCCTCCTGACCTCATTCCCTCCTCCCCCACAACGTTTTCTTCCTCTCTCCCTGCCCTCTCTTTCTTTCTCTCTTCATGCCCCCTTTCTTTTTTTCTGTTTCTCTTCTTTCCTTCTGTCTCCCTGCCTGCCCTCTTTCACCCTCCCTGCCCTCCCCCAAGCCATTGCCACTGCCGCTGTCATCGGATAACAGGCCGCCAGCCAAGCTCTCCCTGCTTCGGCAGAATTGACGTCGGGGAGAGGAAGGCTGATCGGCCCAAGATTGACCTATTGGGAGAAATGCTGCCGGGTCCTGCCTTTGAGGAAACAGAAAGTAGGCAGGACCTGGCAGCAAGAAGAGCAAATCGCAAGCTTCACTGACCTATCTCCCGCTTTAGCCCGCGAACGGGGCTCTAAAATGTGCGTGCCGGCTTCCCTTCTCTCCCCCCTCCCGACATAACTTCCGGTTTCAGAGGGAAGAGAAGGGAAGCCGGTACAAGCACACGTTAGCCCCCGGAGCATAAGTTCTCCAAGCCGGTTTTTTTTAAATGTTGAGCAGCGGCGGCAGCAGAATTCAGGAGCGGGCCAGTCAGGAGGGGAAAAAAGAGAAGGGAAGAAGGGAACCCGCTCTGCGATCGACTGGCGTCACCTGAGTGAGCGACCTGTCGATCGCGATCGACGTATTGGGCACCCCTGGTCTATGGTATCAAAAGCCGAGGATAAATCAAGTGAGATCAGAAGAACCGATTTATGATGATCTAAATGGTACTGTATGTTAGTTGTGAGTCCTATCATAGAATGTTCAGTTGAATGATTTGATCTAAAGCCTGTCTGATTGGGGTGTAATGTGTGGGTTTTTTCTATGAAGTTAGTTATATGATTAAAAACAACTTTTTCTATTAATTTGGCAAGAAAAGGAAGGTTGGCTATAGGTCGGTAGTTTGATTCGAGTGATATTGCTTCTTTTGGATTTTTTATAATTGATCTGATAATTGCCTCTTTCCATTCTTTTGGAATGATTCCGGTTGTTAGACTAGTTTCTATCATTTTTTGAATGAAAGGGCCAAAAAAAGAAAAATATTATTTTAGAAAAGATGGAGAGATTGAATTAATGACTGTACCCTTTGTATTGATGTTCTGTAAAAATATTTTAAGACCTTCTAATGTTGGTGTATTGAATTTAGCACATTTGGAAATAGGTATTAGTTCTTCTTGTAATTCATCTAGGCTAGAATTAGTATTAGGGTTGATGCTATCTCTAATTTGATTTATCTTGTTAACAAAATAATTGGCAAGTTTTTGGGCATTAGGTCTAATTTCTAATGATGGATCTTCAAAGCTTTTTGGAGCGGTGAGATTTTTTAATATTGCAAAAAGAGCTGATAAATTTTTTGCACTGGCTATTTTGTTAGAGTAGTATGTTTTTTTAGCTAAATTTATTTTATTTTTATAGTATTGCATTTGTTCTTTATATTTAACTAAGTTTTCTCTTGATTTAGTATGTCTCCATTTCCGTTCTAAAGATCTAAGTTGTTTTTTGATAAGCAGGAGTTCATCTGTGAACCAAGGGTTTTTTATTTTTTTTTTTTTGATTGATGGTTTTCGTACATATCGGGGCCTCTGTGCATAATTAGCCAGTTCTGAAAAGTAAGGAACCCTAAGTTATACTGTCCAAGAAAAAAATGGGAAAAATCACTCTTAACTAAGGTGGAAAATTAGATAAGCAAACAGACAATTATCTATCCTCCAAAGAAAAAAGTTTATACAAATAATTTTCCACCCAAAAAGTGCCTTTTGGGGATTGTAGTTTCTTCAGCAATATTCCATAACATCATTTTTTGAGGATTGTTCTTCCTGAAGCAGCTGGAACAAAACATGGTCCATTTTAGGGACCAGTGACTTGTGAAAAGATGGCTTGATGGATTTTTAAAAATTATTATTATTTCTTATATATTGCTTATATCCTAAGCGGTTTACATTGCATAGCAATCAGATACTCTATAACACTAGTCTCAAACTCGCGGCCCGAGGGCCACATGCGACCCGCCAGGTACTATTTTGAGGCCCTCGATAAGGGCTCCTTTTAGAAAGGCACACGAGGGTCTTAACACGCGGAATAATGTGCACTAAAATGCCACACGTGCTAGCCGCTGCCGCATCCTCTCCAGCAGGCGGTAGTTTTTTGGCTAGCAAGCGCTATAGCACGCGCTAACCCGGTGCGTGTGCTAAAAACGCTAGCGCACCTTTGTAAAAGGAGCCCATAATCACAAAAAGTAAAATAAAACAGTTTTTTTGATCATATGTCTCTTTAGCTATAAATTATAATATTATTAAAACTTAGCCAAAAGGAAAGATTTATAAACTATAGTTTTACCTCATGCAAAATTGTCATTTCTTTAATAAGACATTAACCATTTTTTCTGAGGCCCTCCAAGTACCTACAAATCAAAAATGAGGCCCTACAAAGAGTTTGAGTTTGAGACCACTGCTCTATACGGTGTATGTGTAACTTTGCATCCTACTCACACTGAGACTCCATCCATGGGTACACCCACATGCAAATTACAGACTATCAGAGAAACATATGTGTGTAATTATAGAATAGCACTTAGGGCTCCTTTAACTAAGGTGCACTAGCGGTTTTAGCGCTACAATACCGCACACGCTAAACGCTAACGCCTCCATAGAGCTTGCGTTAGTATTTTTCGGTAAGCGCGTGGTTAGCGCGCGCTACTCTTTACCACGCGCAAAAAACGCTAGCGCACCTTAGTAAAAGGAGCCCTTAGGCTTTGACACTGAATATCCGTGTGAAATGTTCATATAGACTGAGAATTTAAATCAAACTGCAATTTGAAGCGTGTACTACAGTGTCATAAGTGCTGCACAGCTTTCAGATAAATAATGTACTTTGAAGAGGATTACATTTGACCAGTATTGTTTTTTGATATTGAACCTTTGGCCTCCTTTTATCAAATGGGTTAGAGCTGTTTACCACAGGCCCTTTAGTTTGTTACCAAGGGGCACTTTAGTTTGGTTTTTTTAAAGACCTTTCAGCACTATCATAGAAAAACTGGCATGTGTGATGATGAAAATACAATAGGTGGTCAGGTATGACACTGCCATCTCTGTTTATGAGCAAACACATAAAAATATTTTACAGCATTCTTTTGGAAAATTTATATAAACATGTGTTGAATAAAAGGTTTTCTTTGGAAGCCTGATAATTTTTTGTTTCTAAGTTGTACCTTAGCAAGTCAAAAAAAAAAAAAGATGCATGCTTATTTCATTAAATAATTTATTGCAGGGGCGTCCAATCTGCGGCCCGAGGGCCACATTTGGCCCCGTGAAGTATTTTGTGCGGCCCCGGTCGAGGGCGATGCAGTGTTTTTCTCTGTTGATCCCGGGTGTTTACCATCTTGCCAGCTCCCTCCTCTGTCTTGCTGCAGGGTTTGCGCGGTCCCGGAAACATTTTTTTCGGCCAGGGAAGCCAAAAAGTTGGACACCCCTGATTTATTGCATTATTTTTTAAAATTTTTTAAAATGATGCATGCTTAAACAAGTTTAAACACAAAGCTGAAATGACTTACTCCGATATGCAAAAAAAAGATACAACCTTCCCGCAGACATGTTCCAGAATGTCTCTCAAATGAGGAAGTCAGTTTGCATGCGGCCCGGAACGATCTCTTAAGAAGTTTACAGTTATTATTGCCATTCTTAAACACCCATCGGTCTACATAGCACATTCATCTGATCCATCCCTCACAGTGCAAATCCTGACAGTAGCAATCCTTGAAAATAGAAATCTTCTAGCTTCGGTTAACTCAGCAATGTCTTCATGAAGAAGAAGGGATGTGATCTTTTAGGTTTTCTACTTCAGCATGCCTTTAGCATCCTGCGCCACCCTCATACTTTTTTTTTTTAATCTTATACGCTAAACCACAACTCAGTTCCTATGAAAGGCTTTGTGAAAACTGAGGAAGGAAGTTGCAGAAAAATATGAAGACAGAATGACTTTACATCTCACCAGTAGCCTGCAGCTTCAGTTCTATCTTCACAAGAGAATGGAAGAAGCATTTTCTTTTTTTTTTTTTTAAGAATATTGACAGCAGGTTAAGTGCTCCTTTTATAAAGCCCAATGAAAACTACTGGGTCAAACTTAAAACTATGTCTCCCAAAAAAGCAGAATCATACAACAAAACTGGAAAGGAAGAACTAATAAAGTAAACTTCACTTGGATATATAAACTTTCAACCAAAGAGGTGCTCAGAACCTTGAAAAACAAGGTGGAATAAATGCTAATGGGGACAAGCCCCTATAGACATTTCAGTGTTCTATCATTGCATCCTCTCCCGTGTTAGAAAAAATATAGTGAAACAATTTTTCCAAAAAATTGAGTTAATATCCCAAAACAATCATGTGAACAAAATAATAACTTCAGCGTTTTTTCAGTGAACTTAGCTTGCATGGGTGCTTTAGGAAGCTGTCTCACTCTAGCGGGCTCTAACGCGTTTCGCCGCAAGGCTTCTTCAGAGAGACGCCAAACAAGCTGGAACTGAGTGAAAACTTCTTCCTTCCTCGTGATCAGGAAGTGATGTAATCACGGGTGACGAGGAAGGAAGAAGTTTTCACTCAGTTCCAGCTTGTTTGGCAGCTCTCTGAAGAAGCCTTGCGGCGAAACGCGTTAGAGCCCCAAACCTGCAGCCCCCAGTACCTTTTTTTAACTGGTATCGTCAGTGATGGACAGCTGCCTTTCTCCCTGCAGAGCGATGCACAAGGCAGGAGCGCCCTTTGCGTTTCCTGCCTGGTCTCGCTCCGTGATTGGCATGCCGTCAGTTCTCATGAATCACGAGACCTGATGGCAAGCCAATCATGGAGCGGAGTGGGACCAGGCAGGAAGCGCAAAGGTCCCTCTGTAGAGAGAAAGGCAGCCGTCCAGCACCGACCACGCCAGTTAAAAAAAAAGATACCGGGTGCAGGAGGGGAGAGGTGTATTCACTCCATAAGATGCACTCACTTTTTGGGGGTGGAAAAAGTGCTTCTTATGGAGCGAAGAATATGGTAAACACCCGCACTTTTACAAGTTCTTTTGAAAAAGACATCTGCAGCAGTGGCGTCACTTAGTGACAAAGTTAAAATGTGCTTGCTCAGTGTCTGCTTTGATTCAGCGCCATCTTTGAATTGAATAGCATTAGCAGAAAAGCTGCTTGCAGTAAGTACATCTTGGTTAAATGTTTTAACAACTTTTGATCTGACATAGCACAGTTACTTACCGTAACAGGTGTTATCCAGGGACAGCAGGCATATATTCTCACATGTGGGTGACGTCATCTACGGAGCCCCGATGCGGAAGCATTTTCAAGCAAACTTGATTGAAGATTTAAGTTTGCTCTGCTGCTCCACGCATGCGTGCATTCCTGCTCCACTAGGGGGTGCATCCCCTCGTGGTCTCCAGTTCACTTAACTAGCCAAGAAGCCAACCTCGGGGAGGTGGGCGGGTTGTGAGAATATATGCCTGCTGTCCCTGGATAACACCTGTTACGGTAAGTAACTGTGCTTTATCCCAGGACAAGCAGGCATGATATTCTCACATGTGGGTGACCTCCAAGCTTACTGAAGAGGGATGGAGGGAAGTTGGCAATTTAAGCAAATAGATTTCGCAACACCGATTGGCCGAATCGGCCATCGCTTCTGGACAGGGAGTCCAGACAGTAGTGGGAGGTGAAGGTATGAACCGAAGACCACGTGGCAGCCTTGCAGATTTCCTCAATAGGTGTGGACCTGAGGAAGGCTACGGAGGCTGCCATCGCTCGGACTTTGTGTCCCGTTACTTGACCATGCAGCGCGAGACCAGCCTGAGCGTAGCAAAAGGAGATGCAATCGGCCAACCAGTTGGACAAGGTGCGTTTGGAAACTGGGTGACCTAACCGGTTTGGGTCGAAGGACAAAAACAGTTGTGGGACTTTCCGGTGTGGCTGAGTGCGTTGGAGGTAAAAGGCCAACGCTCTTTTGCAGTCAAGAGTGTGGAGCGCCACTTCTCCGGGGTGAGAGTGGGGCTTGGGAAAAAACACAGGTAAGACAATGGACTGATTGAGATGGAAATCAGACACTACTTTAGGTAGGAACTTTGGATGGGTGCGGAGTACCACCTTGTCGTGATGGAATACCGTGAAGGGTGGGTCCGCTACCAGAGCTTGTAGCTCACTAACCCGCCGTGCGGACATGAGCGCGAGTAGGAAAATTACCTTCCAAGTGAGGAATTTTGGATGGCATTTGTCTAGGGGCTCAAATGGAGGTTTCATTAGTTGAGCCAGAACCACGTTAAGGTCCCAAACCACCGGGGGAGGTTTGAGAGGGGGGTGGACGTTCAGCAGACCCTTCATGAAGCGAGTGACTAAGGGATGGAGCGAGAGGGCTTTCCCTTCCAGGGGCTGATGAAAGGCCGCAATCGCACTGAGGTGTACTCGAATGGAGTTGGTCTTTAGGCCGGAATGAGATAGTTGAAGTAGATAGTCCAGGACCAGGGGGACGGGGACCGACACCGGGTCCTGGCTGTGGGAGGAGCACCAGGTTGAGAATCTGGTCCACTTTTGGGAGTAGCAGGTTCTCGTCGAGGTTTTTCTAGAGGCCTCCAATATCTCCTTGACTGATTGAGACACGGGGAGAGCAGTCAGGGGGAGAGAAACCAAGCATTCAGATGAAGAGATTGAAGATTGGGATGTAACAGTGAACCCTGACCTTGTGACAGTAGAGAGGGAAACAGAGGCAGAGGCAGTGGATCTCTGACACTGAGTTGAAGCAGAAGGGAAAACCACGGCTGGCGTGGCCAGCGAGGGGCAATCAGGATCAGGGTGGCTTGTACTGTTTTCAGGTGGACAAGGGTCCGCAGTATCAGAGGAAACGGCGGGAACGCGTACAGGAACCTTCCCTCCCAGTCGAGGAGGAAGGCGTCGGCCTCGAGTCGGTCCGGGGAGTATATCCGGGAGCAGAAGAGAGGCAGCTTGTGATTGTGAGGGGACGCGAACAGGTCTATTTGAGGCGTCCCCCACCGTTCGAACACTCCTCGTAGGGCCTGAGAGTGTAGTGACCACTCGTGTGGCTGGAGGAGGCGGCTGAGTCTGTCCGCCAGGCAGTTTTGTTCTCCTTGTATGTACACCGCCCGAAGGAAGGTGTTGTTGGAGATTGCCCATTTCCAGAGGCGTAGGGCTTCCCGACAAAGGGGCCAAGACCCTGTGCCCCCTTGTTTGTTTACGTAGTACATCGCTACTTGGTTGTCGGTTCGGATGAGAACCACTCGGTCGCGGAGCAGATGTTGGAAGGCTACAGCTGCGAGGTAGATGGCCCGAAGTTCTAGCACGTTGATGTGGCAGCGACGGTCTTGTGCTGACCACATTCCTTGGGTGCGTAGGCCGTCCAGATGGGCTCCCCAAGCGTACTCCGACGAGTCCGTGGTGAATACCTTGCTGTGGGGTGGGGTGAGGAAGAGCAAACCTTTGGAAAGATTTGAAGAGTCGGCCCACCAGCGGAGCGATCGTTGCAATGAAGGAGTCACTGTCACGGAGTGGTCGATCGGGTCCCGGTCTTGACGCCATTGGGACGCCAGGGTCCATTGAGGGATTCTCAGATGGAGGCGGGCGAATGGTGTGACATGGACGGTGGAGGCCATGTGGCCCAGAAGGGTCATCATCTGTCGAGCTGATACTGAGGTCAGCCGAGAGATCCTTCGGCTCAGACTTACTAACGCCTCCAGGCGCGGAGGGGGGAGGAAGGAACGGAGGCGAACCGTGTCCAGCGTGGCCCCGATGAACTGTAGGGACTGCGAGGGGCGTAGTTGAGATTTTGGGAAGTTTATTTCGAACCCCAGACTTTGTAGGTAGGTAATAGTCTGTTGGGTCGCTTAGATAACCCCTTCCTTGGACGGGGCTTTGATTAGCCAGTCGTCCAGGTAGGGGAATACCTGGAGGCCCTGGGAACGTAAGGTTGCTGCTACCACCACGAGGCACTTGGTGAAGACCCGAGGTGATGATGCTAGTCCGAAGGGGAGGACTCGGTATTGTAGGTGCCAGTCCCCTACTTGGAAACGCAAAAACTTGCGGTGAGCGGGGTGCACTGGGACATGTGTGTACGCCTCCTTGAGATCGAGGGAGCAGAGCCAGTCGCCCTCGTCGATTAGGGGGTAGAGTGTTGGTAGTGAGAGCATCCGAAACTTTTCCCGTACCAGGAATTTGTTGAGGCGTCTCAAGTCTAGTATTGGGCGTAGGTCTCCCGTTTTTTTCGGTACCAGGAAGTAACGGGAGTAGAAGCCCTTCCCCCGTTGGTCGGGGGGGACCTTCTCCACTGCTCTCAGGCGAAGCAGGTCTCGAGCTTCGGAGAGGAGTAGAGGTAGCTGAGTCCGGTTGGGAGGGCAATTCCTTGGGGGATTGTCCGGGGGAATGGCCCGAAAGTTGAGAGAGTACCCTGATGAGATCACGCCAAGGACCCATGCGTCCGACGTGAGTTGTTCCCAGCGAGGGTAAAAGGCTTTGAGTCGACCTCCGATGGGAAGGCGGCCTGGGACTATGGCGGAGGGGGCCCGCCCCCTTCCGCGTGTCCCGTCAAAAGGACGGGGATGGTTTGGTGGTCGCGGGCGGTTGAGACTTGGGCATGGCCCTGTGATGGGCTTGCGGACGTCTGGGTGGGGGCCGCGAGAAAGCAGGGGTGGACTTTTGTGGGTAGCGGCGCGGAGGGGCCCTGTATGGCCTGGGCGCTGGCGGTTTGGGCTTTTGCCGGACAAGGGAGGCAAATGAGCGTTCATGTTCGGAGAGGCGTTTTGTCGCCGCCTCGATAGTGTCATCGAACAATTCCTTTCCCACGCAGGGGAGGTTAGCCAACCGGTCCTGTAAGTTGGGGTCCATGTCGACCAGGCGCAGCCAAGCTAGTCGGCGCATGGCGATAGCGAAGGCTGCTTCTCTGGAGGAGAGTTTGAAGCCATCGTAGGCCGCATGGAATAGATGAAGGCGCAGGTTGGAGAGGGACTCTAAAAGCAGGCCGAACGTTCCCTGCCGGGAGGCCGGTAGGTCAGTCTCAAAGGCTCTCAATAGTCCAATGAGGTGTTTGAGGTATGATGTGAAGGTGAAAGTGTAGCTTTGCACCCTAGAGGCCATCATTGCGTTTTGGTATAGTCTCCTGCCGAACTTGTCCAGGGTTCGGCCTTCTCGGCCTGGGGGGACCGCTGCTGAGACCCGGGACGGGTGAGCCGTTTTCAAGGAGGATTCCACTAGCAGCGATTGGTGGGAGAGCTGTGGTTGCTCGAATCCCGGGTAAGGTACTGTGCGGTACTTGGCCTCCATTTTGGAGGGTACGGCCGTGACCATGTAGGGGGTCTCCAGGTTCCTGAAGAAGGCCTGTTGGAGTACCGGGTTAGGTGGTAAGCGAAGGGACTCTCTGGGCAGTGATGGCATATCCAGCTCCGCCAGGTACTCCTTCGAGTATCTGGAGTCGGACTGGAGGTCTAAGTCCAATGCGTGGCCCATGTCTTGGACAAAGCGAGTGAAGGATGGGCGAGATGTCCCCGGGGCCCCGTGCGGGGTCGGGGAGCGAGACCTTCGTCGGGTGGAGAAGGATAAGGAGGCTTCCCTCGAGTATCGAGGTTCATGCTCTGATCCATGCTCCGAGGTTGGGGAAGCACTGTGAGAGTGTTCCGGGGTTGTCGATCTTCGGCGTCTCGAGGAGCCCCTCGGAGACGATGCCGGGGTTAGGGGTACCGATCGATGTCGGATTGGTGACCTCGATCCGGACTCCCTCGGAGAATACGTCCGAGGGGGAGTTCGGAGGATGCGCGGGTTGGAGAGTGATAACTCAGCCACCCTTAGTGGTCCCGTACGAGGTGTGGGAGAACGGCCTCGTAGGGTTGGTGAACCTCGGGCCTTCTTGGAGGTACGGCGGTTCGAGGTTTCTGTCGTTCTAGCCCGACGTTTTGCCCCTCGGCGGTCCGCGGAGGGGGAACGTCTCGGGCGTCTCGGCGAGGAGTCCGAGGAGGATGGGATGCGGCGAGGATTGCGCACCTTTCCTCGAGGTTGTTCGGTGTGAGGCCCAGGCTGGTCTGGCACATTCGAGGTCGAGGCCGATTGAAACTGGGCCATTGCAGTGGACAGCTCCGACGTGATCATCGCTTGGAGTAGGTCCTGGAAGACGGGCACGGACAGCATCGAAGGCATGTCCACTGCCTCGGTGCGCTCCACCGGGGGCAACCTCGTATCAGAGTATTCCCGTGTGGTGGAGGCACGGCCCGAAGGCTTGGAGGGCTTAGACGGGGCTGTAAGCATGGGGCTTCCGCCATGCGTCGCCGTTGTCCCCGAGGCTGGCTTCTTCGCTGTTATAGAACCTGAAGAGGGAAGAGGGGACTTACCCGGGGCCGAGGACTTCGGGGTCGAGTCTCGGGGCGATGCCGAGGTATCCGGGGCCGAGGTCAAGGCCGGGGCCGACCTCGAGGCCGAGGTGGAGGGTTGGTCCAGGGTGAAGAGATCCGCCATGCGGGCTTTTCTTCGGCGGAGGGCCCGGTTTTGGAAAATAGCGCACTGGGGGCAGGAGTCGGTTGGATGAGTCGCCCCCAGACAGAGGATGCACCGGCGATGCGGATCTGTAAGAGAAAGGAGCCGCTCGCACCGGGTGCACTTTTTAAAGCCGGTCAAAGGCCGGGACATTAAATCGAAAGTAGCCGCGGCTCGATTAGCCACGCGGACACGGGGACCCGGAAGCCTCCGGGTCGTTGAAAACGAAGCAGGAATCAAGTAAAAAGGTAAGGAATTCGCGCACAGCGACTTAATCGTGAAAAAACAAGAAAAAAATCGCGGTGCTAGAAGGCAGTTGGGGCAGAGCCTGAAAAACACGGCTTCTAGGCTCGCAGAAAATTTTGAACTGGAGACCACGAGGGGATGCACCCCCTAGTGGAGCAGGAAGGCACGCATGCGTGGAGCAGCAGAGCAAACTTAAATCTTCAATCAAGTTTGCTTGAAAATGCTTCCGCATCGGGGCTCCGTAGATGACGTCACCCACATGTGAGAATATCATGCCTGCTTGTCCTGGGATTAAAGTAAGATTTTAAGTACACCTTTTTTTGGTTTGTAGCATTAAAAGACCCCTGAAGAAGCTGAACATTTCGGCAAAACAGACGCCGTTGGGCTACGGGCTACTTTAAGATAAGTGTGGGTGTTTAAATGCACATTTTTTTCAATCACATATGAGTTAAAGTTTGCACATTAGCACTAAGAATTTACTCAACGAGAGGTTTTTGATCGATAAAAGAAAGCTTGACCTGCTAACAAACGGTCGTCATTGACATTAATCAGTGCAGGCATCTGAGATCTTTTCCTCTCTTAATAGATATGACAATGCAAGGTGTGTTATGAAACCTGGTTGCCATCTTTCAATTTGAAATTTTGAGGTTTAAGGCCAATAATTAGTTATTTAGTATTACACTAGAGTAGGAGAAAGTTGTGTCATGAAACCTGGTTGTTGTCTTTCAGTTTGCTCCTACTCCCCATGACACTAGGGACCCCTGATAAAAGCCAGGGGTAGGAGTGTGAGTGGAGAGCCTTGAGAGCCTTAAACACACAGGCCCGGATTCTCTAGTCTAAACGATGCCAGTTTTTCACCCAAGCACAGTGAAAAATGCAGTTTACATGACGTTTTAAACTGATTTTCAAGGCACCAGAATAGGCGCATTACAGCACCTAATGCCATTGTGGCATTAAGCGCACCATAAAGTGCCTAAGGAAGCGCAATTCACCTCAAAGGTAGGTGCTAGTAATGTAGGCTTGGAAAGCCCTGGCCTACATTTCTGGTGCCTACTTTTGAAGGAGGCACAATTCTCTAAACGGTGCCGTCGCATGATTGACATGCGATTGGTGGTCACTTTTAAGGTGGCTGCCAACAATAGCGCCGGTTAGAAAATCTAAGCCACAGTTCTACATCTAGTTTATAAGAGGCTTTATTTTTGGCAGAGCTTCTAAACTACTGTGAGAATTCTCCACACCCTGACACAGATGTGCGTCTTTGTGTAGCATCTAAAATCTGCTTTCACATCTAAACATGTATGACCCAAAGGCGCAGCATGACATGAGACCCAAGTTGAAAGGACAGGAGCACCATAGAACACGTTTACGGAATGTGACGTGATCCTGTGAACTGTTTGGCTGCAAATTTGCTAACTGCTTAGTTTAATTTTTCCAAAATGAAAGGAAACTCCCAACTTTGTTACAAATGAACACATGGTTTAATGAACACATGTTTTAGAGTGCATATTTTGTGGCAGAAAATGTTTGTGTGAAGGTTGTGTTATGTATAGAGATGTTATCTTATCTTCACTCAATTTTAAGGGGTGTAACACCTATAGCTGTACTTTTTTATGAGTCCAATAAATGAATGTTACAGTTTACAAAGCATCCTGATTTTTTTTTTTCCTGACCAGTATACCATACTACCAAAAAGGAAACGGGTACCAAATCAGCAAGATACACATGTGTGAAATGTCTCCCAGATCTGTGACACATATTCTTATAGTGATAAAGGATGCGGCCAAGTCAGTCATGATCTCACCATGCCTTTCATAAGAACCCAGAAAGGGTCATGCTAAGTGAGAAGAATGGTACATCAAGCCCATCATCTTCTAACAGTGGCCAATCTGGGTTACTTGGAAGCAGAGATGGACTTCCTAATAAGTACAGTAGGCAATTTCATATGGATGGCTCTCTTAGAACCATTGGCTCCATGCTAGTAGAAGCAAATTCTGGTGACACAAGGAGAGATCCTTCTTGGGCCAGCTGTAACTATGGACATAGACTATCCAATCCCACTGGCTGGAGGAAGCAGCCAGTTGCCCATGCCAACAACAGCCAAAGGGATAGATCACCACTGTTTGGAACTATACACCACATTCTAACAGGGATATGATGATTCAATGGCTCTCAGCACAACAGTGGAAATGACTGAAGAATCTTGACATCAGCTCAAATACACTAAGCAAATTCTGATAGCTCAAAATACTGGAGATTTCAGCAGAATTTGGGAACATAGGATATCAGGTACGTAAGTGATACAGATGATAGACATAAGAACATAAGGATATAAGAAGCACCATACTGGGAGAGACTGAAGATCCATTGAGCCCAGTATCCTGTTTCCAACAGCGGCCAATTCAGGTCACAAGTATCTGGCAAGATCCCAAAAGAGTAAAATAGATTTTATGCTGCTTATCCTAGAAATAAGCAGTAAATTTTCCCAAGTCCATCTTAATAATGACCTATGGACTTTTATTTTAGGAACTCTTCCAAACCTTTTTTAAACCCCGCTAAGCTAACTGCTTTCACTACATTCTCTGGCAGTGAATTCCAGAGTTTACCATATATACTCGAATATAAACCAAGATTTTTGGACCACAAAATGGCCCAAAAATGGGGGTTTTGGTTTATATTCAGGTCAGCGCTGAACCTCCCCCCCATCCCCACCCCGAAACTGTTGCAGGCCTCTATTGGGCCTGCCGTGAGACCTGGTGGGCCAGCAGTGGGCCAGGACAGGAGGAATCCCTTTCATCTTCTGGCCTGGCTGACTCTAATAACTTTTACCTCCCACCACCTCGACGGTGTACCTTTTAAATCCCTGGTGGTCCAGCGGTGGGACAGGACAGGAGGGATCCTTCTTGCCTTCTGTCCCAGCCGATTCTACAAATTTTTATCTCCCTCTCACCTCCCCCGCATACCTTTAGAATCCCTGGTGGTCCAGCTGTGAACCGTGGCAGGAGTGACTTTCCTTCACTCCTGCCCGTGCAGAGCCATTAGTTGACTGGCTGCACGAGTTCTTGGGGGGACTGTGAGAATTCATGGCAGCTAATCAGCTAGCGGATCTGCAAGGGCAGAGTGAAGGAAGGTCGCTCCTGCCCATGCAGAGCCACTAGCTGACTGGCTGCCTTGAACTCACGGCTGCCAATCAGCTAGCGGCTCTGCACAGGCATGAGCAAAGGAAGGCTGCTCCTGCTGCGGTTCACTGCTGGACCACCAGGGATTCTAAAGGTATATGGGGGAGACGGGAGGGAGGTAAAAATTCTTAGAATTGGCTGGGACAGGAGGCAAGAGGGATTCCTACTGTCCCAGCCCACCACTGGACCACCAGGACTTACGGTAGGCCTGGTGGAGGCCTGCAAGGCATTGTGAGGGAGGAGAGACAGGGTACAGAACCTGGCAGGGCAGGGTGTAGAGATTGGTAGGGCAGGGAGAGAGTGAGTGAGGGGGCTGGATGCAGAGCCTGACAGAGCAGGGAGGGAGGGGGAACAGGGTGCAGAGTCTGGCAGGGCAAGGCACTGCACTTGAATATTAACTCTTCCTTCCCCCCCCCCCCCCCCCCCCGTTTATATTTGGGTCAACCTTTTTCCTCCTTTTTGGGGGGAAAAAAGTTACCTCAGTTTATATTCAGGTCAGTTTATATTCGAGTATATACGATAATTACACATTGAGTGATTTATGTGTAACCATTGCACAACACTCAGTATTTTATAAACCTTTATCATTTCTCCCTTCAGCCATCTCTTCTCCAAACTGAAAAGCCCTAGTTACTTTAGCCTTTCTTCACTGGTAGTAAGTAACAGCATAGATGGAGTCAGTCACACACAGACAAAAGTATGCAGGAGACAATGCTGATAGTAACAGATGGATTCATTCACACACTAAAAGGTACATGAGATGATGATAATACAACTGGAGTTCATCACACCCTACAGGCTTAGGAGACAAAGATGACAGAAAAATATAGTAGTGCTTACAAAACCAGTCTCAGAGCCAGATTCTCTAACATTCGTGCTAAAATTCAATGGTGCTTTCGTGGCTATAAATGTAACGATTTGAAAAAGATGAGTCATTCTCTAAAAACTGCGCATACAAATGAGGTTCATGGAGAATCGCTAAATTTACATGGTATGAGTTGCTGGTGATAGCAATTGGCTGAATACACCCCACAAATTAAAAAAAGAGACCCCCCCCCAAATTGAAGATCGGCAGGAGGGATGCCCATTCCCTCCCATACTGCCACAGCTGGGGTCATCTCACAACCCAACAGCTGACACCCCCAGCAACAGGAGGGATGCCCACTCCCTTCTGCCGCCACTGCAGCTGCCATACCCCATCCCCCAACACCCGACACCCACAGCAGTAGGAGAGATGCCCACTCCTTCCTGCCATCGACCCCCCCCCCCCTACCTTTAGCATGAAGGCCAGCTAGAGGGATGCCTACTCCCTGCGGTCGGTAGGCCCACCTCTTCTAAATGGTGGGCCTTCCTCTACCCGGTGCATCCTAGGATGCACCAGGGAGGGGCTTAAGTCTCTAATTGGTTAAGGTGCTTAAGCCTCTTCCCATAGGAGGGGCCTTAAGTACCTGAGCCAATCACAGCCTTAGGCCCCTTCCTAGTGCATCCCAGGATGCACCGGGGAGGGGAAGGCCAAATAATGCTACAGAAAAAAAAAAGAAAGAAAGAAAATCTGAGAGCTGCAGTAAAATTTTCATTTTCAGCAAATGCAGAGATGAGTGTTTGTCTGTCTGCTGACATTGTCGATTTCTGACCAAAGCAATGTAAATCTACATTCCTGTGCCTATTTAGATTAGAATTAAAAACAGTTTGTGCACATGACTTCTACTTTAGTTGTCTGTAAAATATTCAACAAATAAAAATATAGTTTTTTTAAAAAAAACATCAAAAAGCGGTACACAAGATCATCTGCCATGTCAGTCCAACTATTAGAAGAATGTAACACATAAAAATGGCATTTAACACTGCTATTATAAAGTGCAATTTGTGGTGAATTGAATAGTGTGCAGTTCTGATGAGTAAGAGAAAAACGTGCAAAAGAGAAAAACGTGCAAAAAGTGGCATTTGGATATTTTGTTTGCTTAAACATCCAAATTGCCATTTTTGAAACACATTATTTAGACGGTTTTTATGCTTTTTGTCTGCAGTGAGTCTAAATTAGAGAGCTGCACGGGAATGGGGACGACGGGAATCCCGTGGGTTTCCCCTTCGGGTTACGGGGATCCCGTCAGGACGCCCCCTAGGGTCACGGGGATCCCGTGGGGGCGCCCCCTAAAGTCGCGGGGTTCCTGCAGGGTTGGATGCACTCGAGCCACGAGGCTCGTCTTCTTTTCCCTACCTGCCCTGCCGCAGCACACAGCTGTCCCGGAAGTCTTCCACAATGTCAGTGCTGACATCGGAGGGAGGGCTTAAGCAAAGCCCTCCCTCCCTCCGACGTCAGCGCTGACATCGGGAAGACTTCCAGTCGGCTGTGTGCTGCGGCAGGGCAAGTAGGAAAAATTCAAGGCAGTGGCCTTCCAAGGGGGGGCAGTCCACCTCGGGGCAGTCTTAGGGGGGTGCAGAGCCGGCCAGATCCCCTTACCTTCGTGGCGCTTTCCCCCGACCAACCGACAACAGGCCTGGTCCGACAAAACTCCCTGCCCTGTAGCCGCGATTCTAAATTACCTTCTTACAGCAGCTGGATTCAGGGCAGGGAGGTTTGTCGGACCGGGCTTGTTCTGTTGTCTGGCGGGCGGGGAAGCGCCATGAAGATAAGGGGCAGGGAGGGAGAAAGGGAGGAAAGGTGGAGTGGAGAGGAAAAGACGCTTAAGGGAAATGGGTAAAACTGAGGGGGGAGAAGGACGCTGAAAGCATTGGGGAAGACAGAGGGGGGAGAAGGACGCTGAAAGGACATAGGGAAGACAGAGTGGGGAGAAGGATGCTGAAAGGACATGGGGAAGACAGAGGGGGGAGAAGGACACTGAAAGGACATGGGGAAGACAGAGGGAGGAGAAGGACGCTGACAGGACATGAGGAAGATGGGGGGAGAAGGACGCTGAAAGGAAATGGGGAAGACAGAGGGGGGAAAAGGACACTGAAAGGACATGGAGAAGACAGAGTGGGGAGAAGGATGCTGAAAGGACATGGGGAAGACAGAGGGGGGAGAAGGACGCTGAAAGGACATGGGGAAGACAGGGGGAGAAGGATACTGAAAGCACATGGGGAAGACAGAGGGAGGAGAAGGACGCTGACAGGACATGGGGAAGACAGGTGGAGAAGGACGCTGAAAGGACATGGGGAAGACAGAGGGGGGAGAAGGATACTGAAAGCACATGGGGAAGACAGAGGGAAGAGAAAGATGCTGACAGGATATGGGGAAGATGGGGGAGAAGGATGCTGAAAGGAAATGGGGAAGAGAGAGTGGGGAGAAGACGCTGAAGGGAAATGGGGAAGACAGAGTGGGGAGAAGATGCAAAATGTAACCCCTCCCTCTTCAAAACTCCCTATTTTCAGTTTCTTAAGAGGAAAAAGTTAAACATAAAATCTAAAATTACCTTTAAAAAAAAATACAAGAAGTAAGAGTTTTTGTTATTTTATTATTGCAATTCTAAAAGATATATATCCAAATAACTTTAACATAAAATCCCAAATAAACTTTTCATCATAGAATTTAGTCCTTTCAAAAGATTTTTCTCACAGATTTCAAATGTAAAATTTTCTTACAGGACACCGTTGTTTATTTTACACAGCCGTTGGGTACCAGCGCTTCTTTTTTTCTTCTTTTGGGATTCCGTTTTGATCAACAGCAAACCTACTTCCTAACTTAAAGAAATCAAAGGGAGCAAAACCCTAACACCCTGAAAAATATGTTTGTTGCTTTAATTTTCTCTAACTACTCATAGAAAAGAAAAAATAATTGAAATTCCCTAACTTTTCCAACCCTGATGTATTTTAAACTATTCTCAAACAAACCCCAGACCAACCTGTCTTTCAAAACTGAACTCTTCCCAACTCTTTTTTCTCTCCCTGGCAGTTATAGAATCCTGACTTGCACTGCTCACTACTACGTGATCTCATCAGAGCTGATGCAGACATAAACATTCTCTCAGGCAGGCAAATACAGCATTAAATTACCCAGCTAACAAACAAAACTTTTCACTTCAAAATAAAAACTTCTATTTCAAACTTATTTTTGTAACCCATGGTTACACTTGCCCTTGCTGAAAAGAAAAAAAAATTTTGTCTGTAGACAAAATTTTTTTTTTTTACATCTACAATTTCTTTAAAATTGTCAGTATTCTAACCTTAAATAAAAAATTTTATCATACACAAAGTCTCACAAACTTATTATACCAGATACCTATTTCCTTTACAAATTTTCCATAAATAACCCCTAAACTATCCTTTGGAATCAGAGCCTTTTCGGAACTTCCATAATGCAGTCCTTCTTTCTTCTGAGTCCATCTCCTTCACCATTTGTTTATTTTCTCTATTTTACAGTATCCCATTGACTGTTTTTGACTTGCTTATGAATCTGTTTTAAACAAGTCACTTCTGTACCACAGCAGACTCTTCTTCCTCTTCTTATAATTGTAATTCTGTTTCTCACAGTTTCTTTTACTTGATCTTTTTGAATATCTTGAAAGAATCTCCAGTCGGGACTCCATATAACTTGGTTTATCAAATTTCCTCCATTTTACCGTTTGTTTACTCCTACTTGTTTCACATGATAAACCCATCTTTCTTTTGATTTTCATAGCAGGAACTATCTTTATATGTGTCTTGAATATCCTGGTTTTATCTGGTATATCTTTCGTCTTTTGTCGTTCTCTTTTAATCAGAATTGACTTTTTCCTCCTTGAGCTTCCATTTAGCACAATTTTCTTCCATATATACTCTTTGTTTTCTTCAAGGTTTTTCTCCTTCTCTTTCTCGACTCTTTCAAAGTATTTATCCAGCCCAACGTCCTGCTCAAAATCTCTGTGTTTCTCACACTCTTCAATAGGAGACATTTTCTCTTCAGCAGACTTCCCTTGGCAAAATCAAGAGAGCTTCTTCTGCTTCCTCCTTTTTGCCATTTTTATGGTTCTCTATCACCTCAGGATTCTTGCTATTCTCTAGGCTCTGCTGTGCAACAACATTCTGTTCATCTTTGGGCTTAATCAATACAGAATCTGTGATTTCCATAATTTCACCTGTTTCCAGATCATCACCATCAAAATCCAGTGTGATGGCATCTTCAGTTTTAATTGTAACTATAACGTTATAATTCTTCACTTTTTTCACAAATGTGCTAATAACTCTTTCTTCAGGATCTACCTACTCAGTTTCAGCTGCCAGTACTTCAGAAGGAAGTGGTTTAGATACTTCTGGTATATCATCACCAGAATCTGCTGTATCCTTATCATCCACCTCGTCCGCTTTATCAACTGCTATAAAGCTCTCATCATTATCAACCTTTTCTGGTTCATCAGCTGTTAGAAAATCTTTATCATCTTTTGTCTCCTCTTTTAAATTACCCAGCTAACAAACAAAACTTTTCACTTCAAAATAAAAACTTCTATTTCAAACTTATTTTTGTAACTCATGGTTACATTAAGGGAAATGGGGAAGAGAGACTGGGGAGAAGACGCTGAAGGGAAATGGGGAAGAGAGAGTGGGGCGAAGACACTGGCAGGGAATAAGACAGAGATGCCAGACTATGGAGCGGAGGGAAGAAGATGGGTTCCAGACCAATTTGGAAGGGGGGAGAAAGGGAGAGGCACAGTAACAGAGCAAATGGAAGACGCAGAGAGAAAAGAGATAGTGGATGGAAGGAATTGAATGAGAACATGAGGAAAGCAGAAACCAGGCAACAAAGGTAGGAAAAAAATTCTATTTCTTTTTTTTTTTTGCTTCAGGATAAAGTAGTATATTTGTTGTGTTGGTAAAAATTTATAAACATTAGAGGCTCTGCTAGAAACCCGTTTACAAAGTATGTATTCTTCCCAATTAATATTTCCAAATTAATAAAGTCTCTTTGCTTATTTGTAAATGGGTTTCTACCAGAGCCTTTAATTCAGTAGCATAATTAAATGAAATAACTATTTCTGAAGTTTATAGGGATGGGTGGGGACGGAGGGGATTCTTCGCGGGGAGGGGTGGGGGACGGAGGGATTCCTCATGGGAACGGGTGGGGACAGGTGGTTTCCTCACGGAGACGGGTGGGACTTTGACGGGGACGAATGGGGACGGGTGGGATTTCTGTCCCCGCGCAACTCTCTAGTCTAAATCTTAAGGAGGCGTGTTTTGGGCTGGATTAGGGCAGACTTATGATTTGAACATTTTTCTGCAATAGTAGAACATTACAGAAAATGTCAAGGGCAAAACATGGATGTTTGAGGCTAGAATGCTTCAATAACGAGCTAGTTGGTGCCCCACACCACATGGCATGGTTGCAGGCAGGGCGAGACCAGGGTTACAAAAAAATGGTACCCAACATGGGGTATAAGGAGGGCGAATTCCAGGAGAAGACCTCAGTGGAGATGGCCGACTTGAAGAGGCTATAGAAAAAAGTCCTCACTACGACCCACCATAACCTGTGGAAGATGAGAGAAGAAAAGGGAGAGGAAAGAGTGAAATGCCAGACGATGGGGCTGGGGTGTGGAGAGGGAAGGGAAGGAGAGGAGAGGAGAGGAGAGGAAAGAGATGCCAGACCATTGGGAGAGGGGAGGGAAGGAAAAAAGATGAATGCCAGACCAATGGGGGTGAAGGGAGAGATGGAAGGGGGAGGCAGTCAGTTTCTGGAAGCGGCACAAAAGGAGAGAAGATGCCATATAGAAGGGGCAGAGAGAGAGAGAGCAGACAGTGGCTGGAAGGAAGAGAGTGATGAGAAGATGAGGAAAGCAGAAACCAGAGAAAACAAAGGTAGAAAAAAATGTTCTTTTTATTTTTTTGCTTTAGGATAAAGCAATATTGTAGCTATGTTGACAAATATTTATATAAATAGAAAATGGAAATAAGGTAATCCTTTTATTGGACCAAAACCCCCTTCCTCAGGTCAGGACAGGATACCGTAACAGCAGTATACTTTACTGACCTGAGAAAAGAGGTTTTGGCCTCTGAAAGCTAATTGAAAAATGCATTAGTCCAATAAAATAATATTATCTTATTTTCCATTTTTGTTTTATTCCCCCCCCCCCCATACACACACACACACTTTTGGCCCCCTTTTATAAAGCCGCATTAGGCTTTTTAATCGCCTGCCGCTACAACATTAACGCCGGAGCTTTTACTGCCATTGCTGGCAAGTCACTTAACCTTCCATTGCCCAGGTACCAAACTTAGATTACCGTAGGAGCCCACTAGGGACAAATAAAGCACCTGAATATAATGTGTAAACCTCTTTGATTGTACCACAGAAAGGCAATATATCAAGTCCATTTGACTGTTTCATATTTGTATTGTTTGGGAAAGAACTAGTAAAGTGTTATTTTTTAAGGCACTATTGGGACTAAGGACAGGATTTTCAAAAACCTGAGTTTAAAAGCGACAGTCTGCTAACGCAGCCGTTTTGATACCAAATCTAAAAACCCGAGACATTCTTTAAAAATTGTGCATGCAAATAAGATCGGCGGACAGCAGCAAAGATTTCCTACATTTTCATGTGCCCATCACTGATGGGCACATGTGCAGAAAAAAACGCTGTTTTAAAAAAAAAAAAACCACCCAGACTTTTATTTATTTATTTTTTGAATCTTTATTAATTTTCAAAGCTAATACAAAGTGCCATGAATTATATATACATTAATAACAAAATAAGCACTTAAATTCCATTAATAACAATGCAGAAAACAAATAGCCCTCCCCTCCCATCCAACAATTTAATCAAGAAATGAACCAGAAAAATATCCCCCCCACGCACCCACCCCGTCCTGGATACATATAAAAATAAACTAAATTTTAAACAAAGACAACTATATTGAATTAACAAAGGATGTCAATGGGCCCCAAACCAATTTAAATAATTTGCTATTCCCTAATATATCTGCATTCATCTTTTCATATTTGTAACCTACACATAAAGTTGCCCACCAAAATGGAAAGTTGAAGCAGTAGCAATTTTTCCAATTGCGGGTTATCATTTGCATACCTACCCCTGTCATAATCAAGAAAAGTCTGCATTTGTAGCGATCCATGGGAGGCTTGATATGCAGCAATGTTCCATATATAATTGCCTCATACGTCAAGGGGATTGTTGATTCCAGTATGAGGTTAATCTGTCCCCATATTGACTTCCAGAAGTTGAGTATGAAAGGACAATAGAACAACAGATGATCTTGCGTCCCTATGTCTCGATGACAGCACCAGCATCTATTAGATTTAGAACTGTCTTACTTATGTAACCTAACAGGGGTCCAAAAAGATCTATGTAACAGAAAAAACCATGTTTGTCTCATAGATGCTGACGCTGTACATCTCATCCTCCAAGTCCAAATTCGTGGTCATCGAGACGTAGAAATATATTGCTTTATCTCGATGCTCCAAATGTCCCTAAGACTTATTTTTCGGTTTTTTATTCAAGAATTCAGAAATTAATTTATACCACCGGGCGGCCTAATGCCCTAACAAATCTGTCTGGAAGCTCAGTACCTGCAAGCTATAATGATTTTTGAGATTCTGCCAATCAGGGAACCCACTCTGAATGGCCTGCTTAAACTGCAACCACCTATAAGTTTGAGACTTTGCAATATTGAATGATTGTTGCAGTCGTGAAAAATCCAGCAGTTTCCCATTAGATATAACATCCAATGCTTCCAGACGATCCCAGACCCTCCTAATTGAACCCTGGAGTTTAGCCATAAGGATTGATAAGTGGATTTCTCTACTGGAACATCTGTTAATTTGTTAATAAATTTCAATGTTTTCCAAGTATCAAATAAAATACTATTGTCCTTAACATATCTAGGTAACTTGATACTCAGCACATGAAACAATCATAATGGGGACAGCCAATCCGGAAGATTTTCCATAAGCTCGGGGAGGATCCAATACATATCTTGGCGCATTATATAGGCTTGATGGTACCTATAAAAGTTTGGGAAATTTACCCCACCCTCTGCAATTGGTTTTTGTAAAGATACTAAAGCAATTCGAGCTGCTTTACCCAGCCAAATAAATTTGGTAAGTATACTATTTATTTTTTTTATAAAAAGACCCCTGAAAAAACACTGGCAACATACCCATTTGGTAACAAACCACAGGCAGAATCATCATCTTAACCGTTTGTATTCTCCCCCACCAAGACAGATGTAAAGGGTTCCTTCAGCAATAAAGATCTTTCATTTACTTTTTTCTGGGTTTTTTTCTGTTACATAAAGCATTATGGACCCCTATTTGATTACAAAAATTGGATAGCTCTAAGTCTAATAAATGTTGGCACTGTCATCTCGAAGCAGGGACTTTAGATCATTTATTATTCTATTGTCCATTTATTATGAATTTCTGGAAATCAATTTGGGACCAAATTAATTGTTTATTAGATAACCCAGTGGCATTATCATATGATACTGTGCTATTTGGTATGGCAATGAGAGCAAAAAGTCAGATTTCTACAAATAATAACAAATTATTACTTATAATGACTGGGATTGCCATTCAACAAATTACGTATAATTTGAAAAATTGGAGTAGATTAAATTATAATTTCTGGTGGAATTCCTTATGTCATGTTTGTAAAATGGAAAGATTTATTGCAATACAGCGCGGTTTTTTCAGGAAATTTCAGGATGTGTGGGAGCCATTTACAAAGTATTGTACCGATTAGATGACATTTTATTTATTTTTTTTCCCTTAAATTTACAAGTTTGATTGTGAGGGGGAGGGGAGGGTAAATTTATTGTTACATATTGTATAAGGTATTGATTATATGATAAGAAAGGGTGGGAAGGGTGGGAGATAAGAGCATATTATTTGTACCATTGATGATTATTAAGTGTTATATTTATTGTTAATTTGTTTGGATATATTGTTACACTTATTGTAAATTTGAAAATGAATAAAGAATTTAAAAAGAAAAAAAAAAATGTAAAATTTATCAAGACCCACAGCCAGAAACACAAAAGACAAGGGTATCATACATGCACTCAAAGAAGAAACATTGGCTTTTAACAAAATCGCATGAAACCTGCCTGGTCTCTCCCAGAAACTCAAAAAGAAGCGTGATTTTACTACCCTCCACTTTAAAATATATTAGATACACTTTTTTTTCATTAGCCACAGTTAAAACACAAGTGCTGGCACTGTAACGGCACCCCCGGACCAGTCGCTGTTTTCTTGTTGCCAAAAGCCAACGCAAACTCTTCGAAAATGCCTCAGAGGGTTCATTTCAATGTTTAAGAGCACATTTGCATGCCTTTGTCAGAGACTAATATGAACCTTGCTAAAGACAGAGATAATTAGTTTTTGATAATCTGCCGCTAAAATGTGTACAGGCTAAACTGTCGGAAAACAGTTTAGCAACAGCGTTAAAGTTTTGAGAATCTTGCCCTAAGTCTATTTTCTGTGGTGTAGAATGTGGTGGTTAAGTCTGGTCAACAGGGGGCCTTGAGGTTGAACTTCCTCCTTCAACCAGGACCCCGGAATAGGAAGTAGAGAATGACACGGTGACAAAATTCATCACCGTTCCCATCCCCGCGGATAACCGCGGGAAACCATCTTCATGTCATTCTTTAAGGAGAGAGGGAAGAATCAGAGTATAATTAGGCACAACCACTGACCCGCAAGCTTTGCTTTGAAGAATGCTGGTGTAGAAGGACTGAGGTTGAAATAGACACTAGAAAATGACATGGGATTATTTCCCACGGTTATCCGCGGGGACGGGAACGGTGATGAATTTTGTCACCGTGTTATTCTCTAATAGGAAGTTCAGCCCATCCTTGCCTCTTCCTGTAACACTGATGAGTTTTCTACATATACCATTTCTAGACCCCTGTTATATATATTAGTGAAGGAAAGTGAGGGGGAAGGGCGACCTGTATGAAGCAGCAGTTACAACCCTAAACAAAGGCATGAAGGGGTACCCTGTATGGAATGGCAGTTACAACCTTGAAATGAAGGCATGGGAGAAGAGGTAATTTGCAAGAAACAGCAGTTACAACCCAAACAAACTTCCTGGGCAGATTAAATAGGCCATTTTGGTCTTTATTTACAGTCATCTACTATGTTTCTATTACTAGTACTGTATCAATGATTTTATTCTGAATATTTTGACAGTTTGCTTTTGCTTCCATTCTTTTTTAACTGGGACAAAGTCAATGGAGAAAACACCATACAATATGTCAGCGCCTATGAACTACGAGGCCCTTTTTACTAAACTGCAGCAAGCACTAAAAAACTCACTGCCATGGCGGTAGTTTAGGGATCAGCGTGAGCTTGTTCAGACCAATATTCAGCAAAAGGGGGGGAAAAAAGACCTCAGAGACCTTTAAAAGCCACAATGCTGCTTAGTTTTTTTGCAATTGAAGCAGGTCATGTCTCAATCGCTGGTCAAAAACCCGAATGCTTTAAGCGCTTCAGTGCAAAGTAAATTATCATTTAAATAAACGCTCAATCCAAAATAGATAGCGCTCGTAATTTTAAGAAACAGCACTTATCTTAGAGATGCCACAACAAGACGCCAGCACTGTTCGTTTAAGCCCTACGGGGCCTCCGTTTCACCGAGATAACCCAGGCTTCTTCAGGGGAAGTGCTGCAGTACTTTGTATCAATTTTTCATTGAGAAAATGTCATTTAAATCCTGGCGGCTAAGTCTTTCTCCTCCCCTGAACATGCCTACTTTTGTGTTAGACACCTATCTTTAGCAGAATCGCGCCTAAATGATAGGTACCTATCTCCCAATTAATTTAATTTTTTTTCAATTCATTATTGAAGCCAATTTACTAATTAAGTTAGGCGTCTAGCTTTAGGCACCTCTTATAGACTTTTCCCCACACTAATTGCCACATGTTAATGGGGAAATTAGCATGTGGCCAATAATGGAAAATGGGGCCATTTACACTGAAAGTAGCCTCGGCAAGCAGGAAAGACCGTTGTTGAGGATAGCACTGGCCACTTTTTAGTGCAACTTAGTAAAAGGGCCTCTACATTCCTTACCATGCAGCCCAAATCATAGCAACAGAGAAAAATGAAGGCAGATAAAAACCATATGGCCTATCTAGTCTGCCTAACCATGCCATCCACTATCCCCTCCTCTCCCTTCGAGATTCAACATACTTGTCCCAAGCTTTCATGAATTCAGATACACTTTTTGTCTCCACCACCTCCACCAGGAGGCCATTCCAAGCATTCAACAGAAAGAGAACAAGTGGGCAGTGGGATAGAACACGTCAACAATAAGACAAATAATCTTTATTTCTATAAATTTAAAACAAAATACATGTATAAAAAGTCCTATAAAAGTGATGTATTTCTACATGTATTTTGTTTTAAATTTATAGAAATAAAGATTATTTGTCTCAAGGTTGACACGTTCTATCCCATTCCCCACTTTTTCCCTTTCCTTTTGTTCTACATTCCAAGCATTCACCATCTTTTCCGCGAAAAAGTATTTTCTAAAGTTAAATGTCTCTATAATATCGCCCCTCTCCTGCCTTTCCTCCAAAAGTATACATATTGAGATCTTATGCCTGTCCACATACACCTTATAATGAAGACCACCAACCATTTTAGTTACCTTCCTGTGGACCGTTTCCATTCTTTTTATATCTTTTTGAAGGTACGATCTCCAGAATTGTACACAGTATTCGAAATGAGGTCTCACCAGAGTCTTATACAGGGGCATCAATACCTCCTTTTTCCTACTGACCATACTTCTCCCTATGTTGCACCCAAACATCTTTTTATCTTTCACCACCATCTTTTCAACCTGTTTAACCACACCCAAGTCCCGCTGTTCTGTCGCGCACATAAGTTCTTAACCCCCCCTAAACTGTACCGTCCCCTCAGGTTTTTGCAGCAAAAATGCATGACCATAAAATCTTAGCTGCCAAATTTCAGACCATTCCTTGAGCTTCCTCCTGTTCTCTACACCATCAGAGGTGTCTACTCTGTTGCAAATTTTGGTATCATCCGCAAAGAGGCAAATCTTACCACACAACCCTTTAGCAATATTGCTTACAAAAATGTTAAAAAGAACAGGCCTAAGAACTAAACCTTGAGGCATACCACTGGTAACATCCCTTTCCTCAAAGCGATCTCCACTGACCATTACTCTCTGTTGCCTGCTGATAGGGTGTTGTTTTTTTCAGTATGGGCCTGTTAGTCATGCATGATTTGTCATGTTCACCCAGTTAGTAATGTTACTGTGATGGAGTATAGATCTCTAGATCAGAAATGTATGAATTTTTTAGAAATTTGTTTGATTCTTTTTTTTTTTTTTTTAAATATTATGGCACACAGCAGGACAAATTTCATCACACTTGAACCAGGTCTCATAGCTTTGAATTTCTAAGGTTCAAAAATCCTGCAGACAGGCTGTGGCTAGTCAAAAGGTTTACAGACAGTGGCGATCAGCCCAAGCACAGTGAAAGCAGCTGCCGGCAGGAAATGCTTGTGGTTTTCGTGAGGAAGACAGAAGAGAGTTAAAAAAGCAATAGCAGCAGAATAAGAGAGTGAGAAAAAGGTTTCTATATTCATAGAACTTGTGAGTATGTCTTGTAAGTAATCAGCTGCTTTATTTTCTTTTCATTTTTGGTCTTTTTTTTAATAGAGTGAGGCAGAAGTGTTACTAGGTTTGGGGCTCTACCAGGTCGAGGCTCTCTACCTGAGATTTTGATAATAAACTCGACCATTGTAGTGTCCCCTCACTCTCCAAGAACAATTCTGTAAAAACAGAGAACAGGAATGCAACAGACATCCTGTTGAGCTGATACCAGCTTGTTTATAAACAGGATGTCTATGTGAAAAGTTTGAAAAGATGCTTTTTTAAGTCTAAAGGCCCTGATTCTATAAAGTACACCTAAAGATAGATGTCTACGTTGGCACCCCTAGCTGATATACCATCTGAACTACCCAGTTGCTCAGCCCTTTGAGGAACCTAGAGCTGATCTACTCTGGAACAACTTTACAATCCCAACCTGGCAACAATTCTGCACGCTCTACTCAAAATACGCCAATTCCCACTGCAAACTAAACTGTTGCCCACCTAACGTAATGAAAGTTGCCCCGCTCACCTTCAAAGCCAAGTTACACACTTGGCTCTCTTCCCTTTTACAGTCGGGCATTTTTCCTGAGGACCTAGGCCAGATCCTAATCTCCCCGAATGTAAAAAATCCCAAAGAACCCATCAACCTGACATCAAATTACAGACCCATTGCAAACATCCCCTTCTTTTCAAAGTTAATGGAAGGTCTGGTCAACCAAGACTTAGTAACCTATCTGGACAAATTCAACATTCTAAACGACAACCAGTCAGGGTTCCGACCCGGTCACAGCACCAAAACTATTATTGCTTCTCTACTAGATTCCCTCCATTCCCTGTTTAGCCAGGGCACAAGTGCACTAGTCCTTCAGTTTGAATAAGTACTACCTTCGACTTAGTTGATCATACCATCCTCTTAGACTGTTTGGAGTCAATCGGTCTCTCGGGCAATGTTTTAAAATGGTTCCAGGGTTTCCTAAGTAAAAGATCATTCCAAGTTTACAGTGACAATACACATTCCTTCAGCTGGGTAAACGCATGTGGAGTCCCGCAGGGCTCTCCCCTGTCCCCCACACTGTTCAACATCTACCTGGCCGTACTAGGGAACCTATTGCAAAGCTTGAAAATCAAATTCTACATTTTCTTTCCCCTAACCAGCGTAACTCCTGAGACAAAAAATCACCTGGCATCTATCCTTAAGCAAATCGAACTATGGATGTCCGACTTCAAATTGAAACTTAACTCAGAAAAAAACAAATTCTTCCTGGCTAGTCCGAACGACAAAATCAAAGATTCAACAATCTCCTTGAACGGTCAAGTCTTTCCCATCACAGATTTCATAAAAATTCTGGGAGTGACACTAGACCGCAACCTCACCCTTGAAACTCACACCGACTTACTAGTCAGAAAAGGCTTCTCCACCTTATGGAAACTAACCATCAGAAAATACTTCGATGCATCCTCATTCCGCTTACTGGTGCAATCCTCCATTCTGAGCTTACTCGACTACTGCAACATTATCTACCTGGGATCTTTCAAAAAAAACATTCAAAGACTACGTATCATCCAAAATTCGGCAATTCGACTGATCTTTGGGCTAAAAAATTGGGAACACATAACTCCCTACTACCAAAAACTCCACTGGCTACCCCTGGAAGCAAGAGTGCAGTTCAAGTTTGCCTGTCTCTGTTTCAAATCCATTCATGGTTCGGCCCCCTTATACTTGGTTCCCCATTTTACCTTAGATTGTCCATCCAGACCCACTCGCAGAGCTCCTCTCTTCAGCCATCCAACTCTAAAGGTCTGCCGTTACAAAAGATGCCTGAACAGAACTCTAGCCTTCCAAGTAGGTCATCTAAATGATTGGCTGCACAATATTATCTCATGTTCCTCTTCCTACCTAAACTTCAGAAAATTATTAAAAACTAACCTATTTAACCGATTTGTAGCCTAAGACCCCTTACCCGACCCTTGCCCCCTAAGATCTCTTTTTTTCATACCTTTGCTTCCTACTCACCGTACATTTGACCCCTTATATTGTCCCTGTTCCATGCTTACATATATTAATTGTATCTGTATCTACTGATTGTACCCATTCGCTGATTGTCCAGCCCTTCTTTATTGTAAACCGCCTCAAACTACTACGGCGTTGGCGATATATAAGAAATAAAATTATTATTATTATTATTATATAAGTGTCTAACTTAGTTAACAAGCTTAATTGGCACTCATTGAAAGTTAGGCACACAATTTGCTAGGTGCGATTCTATAATAGTTAGGCTCTTAGTGCAAAACACATAGGGCTAGATTCACTAAACTTACCTATCCGATCCGATCCATGGCCTAGTCTTCCCAGGACCGATTCACTACGCTTCCTCATGCAAATTAATGCAATCGGAGGCACGCCCCACAGCGACCCCAGAGCAATCCTGCAGAGTGATCCTGACCTGTAGATGGTCTTCACATGCGCTTGCTCTCCGCACGAGCGAGGAAGGAAGGGGGAAAGAAACCAGGCACTGTTCATATCCCCAAGACCCAACGCTGTGTAGGGCAAAGACTGGTTGGGGCCAAGGTTGTTCTGACCCGGCCCGTGCCGTTGTTTGTTGAGTCAAAGCACAAAAAGGAAACAAAACTAACAAACCGTGCTGAGCAATTACAATCAAGGTCTTTTCGGGGCGCCCCGTCAGAGTGCACATTTCCATAGTTTGAGATGGAAGCGCCATGTGTCCTGCTGGCAGCTGCAAAGAGGGACAGTCTAGCACAGAACAGAGCATGCCGTAGTGCAGCACCGCTTTAAACCCCGGATTAAAACCACAGGCTCAAACTACAGGGAAGGGTGGCAGAGAGCAGAAGAGTCGGCAGAGAGCAGGAGATGTGTTTAGAATGTTTTATTTTGTTGTTTTTATTTTTTGATACTGGGATTTCAGGGCGGCAGAGAGCAGGACAGTCGGCAAGGACGTGAGCGACAGGTCCTCAGCAGCCGCTCTTTTTGGATCAGCCAGCCCAATCGTTTGTTCCTTCTTCAGTTTAGTGAATCGCTGCCTTCCTACTTTGCATGCCATTTCCCCTCATTTGCATGTGCAGATCAGATCGGACAGACAGTGAATCGGGTTGGGGTCGGAGAAGGCTCGCAAACTGGTCGGAGAAGGCTCGCAAAGCTTAGTGAATCTAGCCCAGAGTTAAAAGTGAGCGTTGTCTGCTTTTGAGTTAGGCGCCGCTGTGCTCCTGCCTTAGACACAGGTATTTGGGCCAAGAAAACCCTGGCATAAATACAGTGCGCCTTAAAGTTGTGATGCCTAGTGACAGCTAACGTCGCTCAGGCGGTGCTAAGCGTGATTCTATATAGTGCCACACTAGTCAGTGCCGATTTTTTAGGTAACCTATATAGAATCAGGGCTTTCTTTTTCAAGATGCATTTAATAATTAAAAGAACTGTCTAGGAGTTTCATTTTATCTTCATATCTTTTGAGATTCTTTCTTCTTTCCCTCCTATTGTTTTTAACCTTAAATGTCTTTCCTTCTATTAAGCAGATTGTATTTCTTTTCCCATTCTTTCCTCATGTTTTATTAGGTGTATAAAATTAGTCTTTATTATATTTTATAAGATTTAGTTTTTTTTGCTAGTTATGTTTGTCCCGTCCCCCCCCCCCCCCCCCCCAATTTTGTGATTTTTTTGGATTTGTTCATCGCTTAGAATTTGGAATAAGCGATTAATCAAATTTTATAATAAACTTGAAACTAAAGTGCTTACGGTATGTGCCTTTTTCAAACACACTCCTAAAACCAACACCAGCACCAAGTACATGCTAATGCTCACATTTACACCTGCTGAAGAATGGGTGAATCTTGTGTGTACTTAAGAACATAAGAATATAAGAGTTGCCATACTGGTGCAGACAGAAGGTCCATCAAGCAACAGTGGCCAATCCAGGTCAAAGGTACCTGGCAAGATCCCAAAAGAGTAAAACAGAGCTCATGCTGCTTATCCCAGAAATAAGCAATGGATTTTCACAAGTCCATCTTAATAATGGTTTATGGACTTTTGGCACTTCTTCCTTGAGCAGAGACGCCGACGCGCCACAGCATATAATTTGCAGAAAGCTTAAGTCCTTTATTGTTCCCTGAGGAAGGCGACGCGGTCACTGAAATTTGGATCCTAGTCAGGCCCACTTTTATATTACATATCAAGGACTTGCTTTTGGACTTTTGAAAAAAACTGCTAACAAAAGTATTTGTAACTGAAAGTTGGTTCAGACATCTCCTGTGCCTCTTTTTTGTTGTTGTTGTTGTTATGGACTTTTAGGAAATTATCCAAACCTTTTTTTTTTTTTTTTAAACCTTGCTAAGCTATATACTTTCACCACATTCTCTGGCAATGAATTCAAGGGTTTAATTACATGTTGAGTGAAGATATATTTTCTCTAGTTTGTTTTAAATCTACTACCTAAGGTTGATATCACTGCTAAATTGTGAGGCAAAATTGTTCATCAAAGTTCTGGCCAATCAATAAGTCAAAGCCCTCTCTAAGTTAATAGCAAGCCCAAAAATAAGTTTTGTTCCTTCTAGGAAAGCAGTTAAGAATATGCAGAGATTGTTGGCTTCCCTGGAATCAATTCCCTGGAATCAATTGCTTGGTACCAATTGCAGGGGGAAATAAAAATAAAATAAAATTATGGAAAAGGAAGAAACCAAAAATCAGTTCAGACAACTTCTGGGTCCCTAGAGCCAGAAGGAGGTTTGGTCCGCCAGACTTGCTATTTTATAATCAAGCTTGTATGTTGCATCATCCTATTGTAGGATTCTAAATTGGCATTCCTAAAGATTTGCTCAATGACCTGCCTTAGGAATTTGATTATGCAAGGTCCTCATATCGATAGCATGAACCCCCAGTCCCAAATCAATCTCCCAGTGACCCAACAGCCTTTCTAAGTCCCGTGGAGGAGCAATACAACATAATGCTTTATGAAAAAAGGAAATCTGACCACAGTATATCCATTCTTGCCCCAAAAGTTTATTCAAAGGAATATCTATGTGCTCGGCAAGAGCTCTACGATCTAATGAATTAATATACCTCCCTTTTACAAAACTGCATAAGAGGATTTTAGTGCCCACCAGCACGCTAAATGCTCTGTGCTGCTCCGACGGTCATAGAGTTCCTATGAGAGGAAGGGAAGCATACACTCCAACTCGTATGGAACAAGCTCTACTTGCCCCCTGGGACTTAGTATATTTACTGCATGCCACTGTAACTCAGCTGCCTCTAGAGATGAAGCATAATGCTTTGCTGAGATCCTTGTGCCATCTCTGGTACTGTCTAATGTTGTGCTGGGGGCATTCTCCCCTGTGCAATTATATGCTTCCATTGGTAGGTAATAGACAATTTTCTCCAGGTATGGACTAAAACTTATTCAAACTTGGTCTAAGTGGGGCCTTAATTGGGATGGTAATTTTCTAGGCGACGGGGGGGGGGGGGAATTTGATATCTTAACTGTCTTTTAGGGAGAGGCTCCAACCTTCTTCAGGGAGAGATCAATTTGCATACATGCAAATAGCTCGTTATCCCCCCTTTCTACTAAACCGTGCAAGAGATTTTTTTAGCGAGGACATAATTTGAGGTTGAGGGGTGGTAGATTCAGGGGCAATGTTAGGAAATTCTACTTTACGGAGAGGGTAGTGGATGCCTGGAATGCGCTCCCGAGAGAGGTGGTGGAGAGTAAAATTGTGACTGAGTTCAAAGAAGCGTGGGATGAACACAAAGGATTTAGAATCAGAAAATAATATTAAATATTGAACTAAGGCCAGTACTGGGCAGACTTGCATGGTCTGTGTCTGTATATGGCCGTTTGGTGGAGGATGGGCTGGGGAGGGCTTCAATGGCTGGGAGGGTGTAGATGGGCTGGAGTAAGTCTTAACAGAGATTTCGGCAGTTGGAACCCAAGCACAGTATCGGGTAAAGCTTTGGATTCTTGCCCAGAAATAGCTAAGAAGAAAAAATTTAAAAATTTAAATTGAATCAGGTTGGGCAGACTGGATGGACCATTCGTGTCTTTATCTGCCGTCATCTATTATGTTACTATGTTAGCACTGGCTGGGGCGCTGAATGCTCTGCACTACTCTGACACTCATAGGCACTCTATGACTGTCAGAAGGGGGATCGTGGAAGGAGCGGGGGGGGTGGATGCGGAGACAAAGCCAGGGTTGTAATGGCCTTCATTTGCGGCACGTATTTTACAAAAGAATCATGTCCACAGGGGTTCCTACCAGCTCCTAGTCACTTCTGGTGCAAGTTATGCCCATTCTGACCTTAGGTACCGGTACACATCTCTATGGATGGGACATCGGCAGCCTGTTCGGTAGGCACCTATCACTGCCTAACTTTCAACAACCCTACGAGAATCAGGGCCTTGTTTCTCTTGTATTCTTTCTGTGGACTCAGCAGCCTGCTGGGGAAAGTTGTCAGTGCAAGAGCTTGAGAGTTTAGGAAGCTTTGTCAAATTTAATGAGACACTTTTTTCTTTCTACTACATTTGACATACAGCACTTAGGGAGTAATTCTATAAGGAGCTACCTTGTTTTGGGTGCCATGAAGGCAAGTAAAGGGCAGAACTCTAGTCGTTTACATGCATAAGTGGCCATTTTTATGCATAAATGACCTCACAGAATATCTACTAGCAGAAAAGTACATGCCATGGGTTGACGGCACATATTTTGTTGATAGGATGCTCACGGGCAGAGTTTGAGCAGAAAATGGGCAGAGCACACAGCTATGCACATAAATTCTGCCACTTATGCATCTACATGCTAACATTTATGTGCTTGCATTTATACGTTATAGGGCTGGTATAAGTGATTCCACTTCAGTGTACACGCATGTTTTTGCCATCTGCAATAGAATTCTAAAGAGAAATTTAGCAATCTAGTGGGTGTCCTGATATAGAATTACCTTCTTAATGCTAGTTTGTTGAATGCACAGCCTCAGCTGCAGGGTTGTGCTTGAGAGTTTAAAGGTAGTCCTGCTGAATTTAAAAGAATTTTTCATTTGCTGCAACTGAGATATTGACCTTATAGAAAGCTTGCTGAATAAAGGACAATGGGGCCTGAGAAGAAGGCTACCTAACTCCTGTGGGTAGCGCTGACCACCAGTATTCAATGAAGAGCTGTTTCCACTGGCCAGCATTGAATATCTGGTCTGTCTTTGACCAGCTCAAACTTAGCTGGCTAAGGAGACAGCTCATAGAGAAAGATCGGAGCTTTGGTGAGTGGCGGCATATGACATCAGACACTGCCACTGGAACAACTTTAAAAGCCAGGAGTGCCTAAGGCAGGTGACCTTGCAGCGCACAGCCCCTAAGTGTTTTACAATAAAATAGGGGTAAAAACAGAATTAAAAACAACAATATTAAACAGACGAAATATATTCAGACAAATAAAACACAAAGTAAATGTAATAGAACAAGAAGGATAGGGGGGGAGAACTACAATAAATACAGGAAAGAGAACGTATATGGGAAAAAAAGGACTAAGGGGTTCAATAAGAAAAGAATAGTAGTATAATTAGCTGAAGGCATCAATAAATAGGAAGCTTTTTAAAGCGCCTTTAAATATGTCTAAGTTTTGCTCTGCTTGAAGATAAGTGGCCTCTAGTCTCTCCTCATACGTCTTGTCGCAAACCTCCTATCATTTTCGTCGCCTCCTCTGGACCGCTTCAAGCCTTTTTTGTGTCCAGCACTGTTCTGATTGGTTTAAGAAGTCACGTGGTAGATAGATACTTAAGAAGCAGGAAGGACGCCGCCGCCATGTTAGAAGAGAATTGAGACTGGCAGCGAGTCTGATTAGTGGTAAGAGAAGCTAGAGAAGAAATACTACTGGTGAATATTTGAATGCTAAATAATTTATTTATCTTTTGATATGCTTTTTTTAGGGCATCTCCTTGATACAGCTCATCGAAACGTGGTTCCATGTCGGAGTCCCGTTTAAGCACTTCAACCACTTTAAGCTAAGTCATATATTAAATTATTTATTAAGTTATTCAAAAGTATTTAAAATATTTAAAATGATAAAGAAAAATACCATATAAAAGATAGGGGAGAAGGCCAATGAGGAGGCTAGCTACATTTGAAACTCTGTACCTTCAACAGATTTATTCTGTACAGTGAGGCCATATCCCAAAATAGATGAAATCAGAGTTAAGCTATGGAAAATAGTTATAAATGCTATAGGATGGAAATGGAAAAATGAAAATAAATAAACTGAAGGATATCAAAAGACTTTAGAACACTATACATATAAAAGAGGTTCTGAATATATGGATAAATGAGGATTTATTATTAAAGAGTATGGTACAAATTTCCTCATTGAAATAGAGAAAAATATTTGCCAATATTTGATGTATGATTCACAATTACCTTTTGTAAAGCCATGTTGCCTCGGATCCTGTAACCCATTAGATTCTAGGAAGTTCACTATTCTTTCTTTCAGCAACACTTCCATTATTTTTCCAACAACTAAAATGAGGCTTACCGGCCTGTAGTTTTCCGTATCATCCCTGTGACCACTTTTGTGAATAGGGACCACATCTGCTCTTCTCCAGTCCCCAGGAACCATTCCCATATCCAGAGATTTGTTGAACAAGTCTTTATTTAATAGGACCCGCCAAAACCTCTCTGAGCTCCCTCAGTATCCTGGGATGGATCCCGTCCGGTCCCATCACTTTGTCCACCTTCAGTTTTTCAAGTTGTTCATAAACACTTTCCTCCGTGAACGGCACAGAATCTACTCCATTTTCTTGTGTAACTTTGCCAGATAATCTCGGTCCTTCTCCAGGTTTTTCTTCCGTGAACAGAGCAGAAGTATTTTTTTAGCACGTTTGCTTTTTCCTCATCACCCTCCACATATTGGTTCCTAGCATCTTTTAGTTTAGCAATTCCATTTTTCATCTTCCTCTTTTCACTGATATATCAGAAAAAAGTTTTGTCTCCCTTTTTGACATTTTTAGCCATTTGCTCTTCTACCTGCACTATTGCAGGCGTATCTCCCTCTTGGGCTTCTTTCAGTTTCACCCGGTAGTCCTTTCTCTACTTTTCTTCTTGGGTTTTTTAATATTTCAGGAACGCCAACTCTTTTGCCTTTATTTTCTCCGCCACTAGTTTAGAGAACTACACTGGTTTCCTTTTTCTCTTGTTTTTATTGATTTTCTTCACATAAAGTTCCGTAGCCATTTTTATAGCTCCTTTCAGCTTAGACCACTGTTGTTACACTTCTCTTATATCCTCCCATCCTAGCAGCTTTTTCTTCAGGTACTCTCTCATTTTATTAAAGTCCATACATTTGAAATCTAGAATTTTTAGTATCATGCGGCCGCCCTCCACTTTAGCCGTTAAATCAAACCAAACTGTTTGATGATCGCTACTTCCCAGGTGAGCACCCACTCGTACATTAGATGTACTCTCTCCATTAGGACCAGATCCAATATTGCTTTTTCCCGTGTGGCTTCCGTCACCATTTGTCTGAGCAGGGCCTCTTGAAAGGCATCCACAATCTCCCTACTTCTTTCCAATTCCACAGACGGAACTTTCCGGTCTAAATCCAGCAGGTTGAAATCTCCCAACAGCTGCACCTCTTCTTTCTTTCCAAACTTTTGGATATCCACAATCAGATCTTTATCAATTTGCTGCGATTGAGTTGGAGGTCTGTATTTGAACGTCTGAATCATAACAACATTCCGGCTGGAAACTGGCATCAACTTAGGGCTTTTTACAAAGGTGCGTTAGGGCCTTAACGCACGGAATAGCACACGCTAAAATGCCCCGCGCTCTAGCCGCTACCGCCTCCTCTTGAGCAGGCGGTAGTTTTTTCTGCTAGCGCGCACTATAGTGCACGCTAATCCGGTGCGTGCGCTAACGCTAGCGCACCTTTGTAAAAGGAACCCTTAGTTGCTGAAAAAAGGACTACATTCAGCTTTGTTACACTACAATTGTTTTAAGTTTATGTTTATTGGATTCTTGATATATCACCTTTAACATGTGTATTTTGCTACAAATTAAAATCAAACCAGGATCAGCTTCTCCGGGTTAGGTGGTTGGTGATTAACCCAGTTAGAAGTGGGAAACCATTAGGAAATCTCCTTTCTAACCTGTTCTATTCTGGAAGATAATAGTGTTTGTTGTTCTTTAGAATGGCCACTCCCTGCTTCATGACCCTTAGTAAAAAGTAAAGAAGGCAGGACACATGGCAGGTGTGTTTTATTATTAAAAATCAGGCTAAGTGATATGCATAGACAGCTAAGAAGCTCAGAAACAGAGTTACTGCTACACATTCCTTCTCAAACCAAGAAAGGGAGATAGCTCAGATCTCATCTCCATTCCTCCTTAATGAATACATCAGATAACATTTTAAAAACTCACCATTTAACAGGGGTATGTATGCAAGGTCAAAAATGGTCATGTGAGTTTCTCATGCTGTTTACAGGTTTCTTTTTTATTTGGGATTATTGCCCACTCCCTCCTGCCGCCAAGCAACACACCCCGACACCCCCTCCCAGCAGCAGGAGAGATGCTCACTCCTTCCCATTGCTGACATCAAGCAACCCCCCACCCCAGCAGCGGGAGTGATGCCCACTCCTTACCACTGCTACACAACCCTGGTTAAGGGGCCTCAGGCATCTGGCCAATCAGAGCCTTAGGCCCCTCCCCTATGCATCCCAGGATGCACTGGGGAGAGGAAGCCCCACTATTTTGAAGAGACGGGCCTACTGGTCGGAGGGAGTAGGCATTCCTCTGCCAGCCATCGTAAACGGGAAGGGGCGGGGTCATCAGAGGCACAGGGACTGTCAAGGGGTGGTGTGACAGTGGGAAGGAGTGGGCATCTCTCCCACTGCTGGGGGGGAGGTGTTGGGGGGTTGCTTGACAGCAGTAAAATATTCTGATAGGTCTGAGTTGTCAAGCCTTTCCTGTCAGTGCCTGAGCCAGTCAGTGCTTAGGCACTGATCTGAAAGTAAGGCAATGACAGCTTAGGCCTGTCAGCAAATTTTGGCCGCAAATATGACACGAGGTTAGACAATCACTTGGCGATTATAGAGAATCGCTCTGAGTGCTCATTTTAATATTAATGACCTCATTGTACTATATTTACATGGCAGGATTGGAGACTGCTAGAAAACTCAGAAAAGATCGCAGCAAGCCATTTTAATAATCAGCAGCTAAAATACATGCATATGAAACCGGCTGGAACTGGTGTAGCGAGCAGGTTAAAGGTGGATTTTAGTTTTGAGACTCTGCTCCCCCAGTCTAGCTACAATTGCAAGTGAGGGACACTTTTGGCCACATTAAGGAGAAGAATTAATGGGATGTCGAGACTGTTTACAGCAGAATCAGGACTAATGCACTCCTATTTTCCAATACGCATACAAATTTTACCTATAGAAAAAGCAGGTGCAAAAGTCTACAAGTAATTTTCATTTTGAAAATTAGGTAAACAGTCCACAATTTTACATATAGACAGTTTCAGCATTATACACTAAAAATTAATACAACATAAGCTACTCAAGATGAATCAAAGAAAATCAATAACAGCCCCAATACATCCCCCCCCCCACACACACACACACATAAATAACTGAGTAACCTTAGGAGCAGCACTCTAATGCCTTCATAACATACAACTAGAATAAATTGCTAAAGGCGTAATTCACAGAACAGTTTTAAAACTATATGGCATCTGGCCAGTTACTAATACTGAAATGACCCCATTCCCAAGCAAGAAGCCAAAATACACTGATGCAAAACCAGAAAATCAAGAGTAAACCATAAAGCAAACAATGGAAAAATTAATCGTTTGAGGCAATTGTGCCATGCTACGGTGTTTTCTTGGGGGATTCACAGATAGAGAACAGAAAATGGTCGGTTTGTTCATCCAGCTGCATAGACTTGAAACCGAGGTTAAAACAATTCTCTTGCTTAAGGTTGCCAAAGGGGTGGGGCGAAATCAACCAACCCATCAAGCAAATAAGGAACTCAAAAGAAACGCCAAACATAGCAGCAAGTAAGCCACGCCCTTCGCTTCGCAACTGCTGTGGTGGCGGCACGGTGGGGGCAGAAGGGAAACCCACCCAAGCAGCAACTCCACCAGGGAGGATCTAAGCTCTTCAGCACCTTTTTTTTTTTTTTTTTGCAACTTTTAAATCACAAATGCCGGCTGGCTTTCAGCAGCTGGGTGTGGAGTGGTAATAAGCCACTGTAAAGTTATGCAGGGCACTCCCTCTCGGAGCTGTAGGCCACTCCGCAGCAAAACCCCCCACTGTAGCAACGAACAGGTCCAAGGTTAATACTTGCTAGCCGGAATTGAATCCCTGTAAAAGGATTACCTCTAGTCACCTCCTCCTTCCATCCAATGCTTTAGATTTAAGGCTCTAACTGCAAGAAACTGGCAAAATGCCTTCACGCAAAGGTTATGTAATTATATTATAGATGGGGGGGGGGGCGCAATTTCTCTTGGGGGAAAGAACTGCGTCGTTTTAAGAGCCGCCAAAATGCCATCCTTATAACGCGGATATAAGAACGTGTATGCTTTTGCCCCTATATTCGTTCGAAGTAGAGCCAAAATTAAACTTTAAAGCAAACCTTTTATAACCCACAGAGGGACAGGTAGCGTTTACGTTTCACTAAGTTGTAGACATTAAAAAAAAAAAATGCCTTCAAGGTGGTTTCTATTCCATTAAACTTAATCGCAGTGCTGTTTCTCAAATGAATGACACAAAAAAAAACAACTCAGATTCGGCACATACCTTACCGACATGTGCTACAGTGTCCTCTTGGCCATGGTCAAATAGTTACAGAATCCCCCAAAAAATAAATCCGGGCTTAGGATCCTCAGGAGTCCAGAGACGTACCTGTGGTGGATCTGATGCTGTCTTTTGCCTCTGGAAAGATTAAATTGCATTAAACTGAGAAACTAGAGCGAGTCAGATCGCAAAAGGAGAAGTGTAACTTCTGACTTTTTTCACTGTGACTCAGAAGACGTTGTGGGGTGAGGTCCTCCTACAGGTTTGCACACCAATGGCAAATCGTATATTGATATGCAAATTGTAGGTAAACGGTGTGATCTTTGATTGCACAGGGCGACAGAGGACAGGCAGAGAGAGACCCACAGACGCTCGCCCAGCAGGAGAGAAATAAAAGTAAAAAGCTACCATCCCCTTGTCTTTCAGCTTTTCCAATGGGACCGCATGGAAATATATAGAAATAATTTCCCTCCAGTCTTTTCTTTAGTCTTAAGTTTTTGTTTGTCTAGTGCAGAAGTTCAAATGACTCCTCTTCCTTTCTCACACAGTATCAATAACCTCTCTACTTCACATACAGGGCATAGGGCTAGATTCACTAAGGACACCGATCGTGTCCCGACCACTTTGTGACCCGATTGCTCCCCAACCCGATTCACTAACCTTGGTACCAATCAACCTCTGGTCCGATCCGCGCATGCAAATGTAGGAAGGCAGCGATTCACTAAACAATTTAAGGAACACCGACTGGGTTGGCCGATCCAAAAACAAGCGACTGGAGAGGAGGACCATTCACTTGAGCAAAAACCCTGCTCTCTGCGCCGACTCTTGCTGGCTCTCTGCCGCGATTCTCGTGCTTGCCACTCTTCCCTGCAGTGCGAGCCCGTGGTTTTATCCCACTTTAAACCCGCGGGTTAAAATCACAGGCTCGCGAGTACAAAAGTAGATTTAAATTAAAATTTAAAAAACACGGATAGCAAACACATGCGCAGACCATCTACAGGCAAAGTACATGGTCTGCGCATGCATTGGGATCGCTCTCAGGCGATCTGTGCGATTGGATGGGGGGGTGATAAGATCGCCCTCATTTGCATGAGGGCGCTTTGTGAATCAGTCCCCCGACCACGGATCGGATCGGATCTGTGGCCTTAGTGAATCTAGCCCTTAGTCTTCCTTTCTTCTGATTACAATATTCTTTCTGGCAATTTTTCAAAGAGAAGATCAAGTGACAGCAATGCAATGGAAAACACCACAATTATGAAAACAAAAGGAAAATCCCAATGACTAGCCTGTCTAAGAATAATGAAGGAGACAAGGGCTAGATTCATTAAACTTACCTTTCCCATTCAATCATACCTGTCCTCTCTCTATGCCCTTCGGGATATGATAGAGACTTACAAGATCATGAAGGACATAGAGAGAGTAGAGAGGGACAGATTCTTCAAACTTTTGAAAAATAAAAGAACAAGAGGGCATTCGGAAAAGTTGAAAGGGGACAGATTCAAAACAAATGCTAAGAAGTTCTTCTTTACCCATGTGGTGGACACCTGGAATGCACTTCCAGAGGGCGTAATAGGGCAGAGTACGGTACTGGGGTTCAAGAAAGGATTGGACAATTTCCTGCTGGAAAAGGGATAGAGGGGTATAGATAGAGGATTACTGCACAGGTCCTGGACCTGTTGGGCCACCACGTGAGCGGACTGCTGGGCACGATGGGCCTTAGGTCTGACCCAGCAGAGGCATTGCTTATGTTCTTATGTTCTTAATCCATGGGTGATTCATGGCCGGGCAACCGATTCTCTACCAGTCATCATGCAAATTAACCCTATCGGAGGCACACCCTACACTGACCCCACAGATCGCTGCAGAATGATCCTGACGCATGCGCAGACCATCTTCTTGCCTATAGAAGCAGTCCACGCATGCGCTTGCTCTCCGCACAAGGGGGGGGGGGGCTTTAATGGAACAATATGTTGCAAGGGGGGCTTGGCCAGAGGTAAAGCAAGCAATCGCTCCTATGCCTGGTCCCAAGGATTTTGGGGCAGCTGTCAATTAAATATTAGTGCAGCCCCGCTTTTAACCCGCAGCTTAAAACCACAGGTTAAAAACACGGGCTCGCAGAGAGGCAGGGTGGCAAAGAGCAGAGCACTTTTTTGATGATTTCAGGGCTGTAGGGCTGGGATTTCAGGACGATGAAAGTCGGCAAGGACGTGAGCAACTGGTCCACAGCAGTTGCTTCTGTTTTTGATTGGCCAGCCCAGTCAGTGTTCCTGAATTTATTTTGTGAATCACTGCCTTCCTACTTTTGGATTCCCTTCCCCTCATTTGCATGCATGGATCAGGATCGGATCGGGAGGAAGGTTAGTGAATCGGGTCAGGGTCGCAAAATGGTCAGGGCATGATCAGTGGGCTTTGTGAATCTAGCCCAAAGTGAAGTTACTTACCTGTAATGGGAGTTCTCCGTGGACAGTAGGATAAGTCAGCCACACTTTGGTGATGTCATCTGATGCTCCCAATTCAGATTCGCTCTCCATAGAGCTCAGAGGAGGCTTTTGGGAGCCTCCTGAGAATGTGCAGTAAGCCCTTTAAAGGCTTGTACTAGCCCTCTCTTTCTTCAGTGATTACCCTAACTTGAGGATTTTACAGGGTCACCTGCAGGGGAGGAGGGAAGTTCAGTGTGGCTGACTTATCCTGCTGTCCACAGAGAACTCCGGTTACAGATAACTTCACTTTCTCCATGGACAAGCAAGATGAGTCAGCCACACGGTGGCATTCATCTGAGGATAATCAAGGAACTGAAAGGGGCTATAGCTGAACAGCTACAACTAATAGCCAATCGGTCGATAAAATCGGGAAGGATTCCGGAAGACGGGAAGGATTCCGGAAGACTGGAAGGTGGCGAATGTTATGCTAATCTTCAAGAAAGGTTCGAGGGGTGATCCGGGAAACTACAGAACAATGAGACTGACCTCGGTACCGGGAAAAATGGAGGCGCTGATAAAGGACCACATTATTGAGCACCTTGACAGACACGATCTGATGAGGACCAGCCAGCATGGCTTCAGCAAAGGAAGATCTTGCCTGATGAACTTGCTGCACTTCTTCAAGGGAGTAAACAGGCAGATAGACAAGGGTGACCCAGTCGACATTGTATACCTGGATTTTCAGAAGGCGTTTGATGTGGTTCCGCATGAACGACTACTTTGAAAAATTGAGAGCCATGGAATCGAGGGTGAAATACTCATGTGGATTGAAAACTGGCCGGCGGACAGGAAACAGAGAGTGGGGGTAAATGGACAATACTCAGACTGGATAAGCGTCACCAGTGGAGTGCCGCAGGGTTCGGTGTTTGGACCCGTGCTCGTCAACATATTTATAAACGATCTGGAAATTGGTACAAAGAGTGAAGTGATTAAATTTGCAGATGATACAAAGTTATTCAGAGTAGTGAAGACATGGGAGGATTGCGAAGATCTGCAACGTGACATAAACACGCTTGAGAAATGAGCCATGACATGGCAAATGAGGTTCAAAGTGGATAAGTGTAAGTTGATGCATGTCAGTAACAAAAATCTTATATATGAATACAGGATGTCCGGGGCGGTACTCAGAGAGATCCCCCAGGAAAGAGACTTGGGAGTCCTGGTCAACAAGTCAATGAAGCCGTCCGCACAATGTGCGGTGGCAGCAAAAAGGGCAAACAGAATGCTAGGAATGATTAAGAAGGGGATCAAGAACAGATCGGAGAAGGTTATCATGCTGCTGTACTGGGCCATGCTATGCCCTTACCTAGAATACTGCGCCCAGCACTGGTCGCCGTACATAAAGAAGGACACGGTACTACTTGAAGGGGTCCAGAGAAGAGTGACAAATGGTTAAGGGGCTGGAGGTGTTGCCGTATAGCGAGAGATTAAAGAAACTGGGCCTCTTCTCCCTTGAAAAGAGGGGACATGATCGAAACATTCAAGATACTGAAGGGAATAGACTTAGTAGATAAAGACAGGTTGTTCACCCTCTCCAAGGTATGGAGAACGAGAGGACACTCTCTTTTTTTTTGTAATTGTTTATTTAGAACAAAGAATCGCACATCAACACAGCAGTACAGTACCAAAACAGTACAGTCAATCAATCAACAGAATAGCAAACCCCCCCCCGAAAACCACCTCCCCCATCCCACCCTCCCCCCCCCCCCCACCCAGCATACAACACCCATCATCTCCTGTAAGCCAGAAATCCCCCCCAACGGGCAGCTAAGCACCCGAGGAAAGGAAGGAGAAAAAGAATACATAATTAACAAAGAAAAACTCAAAACCAGAACAAAACAGACCCCCAAAACCCAAATCCATATCAGATCCAGCAGGTCAACTGACAGCAGAGTTCTCTACATCCACTTCCTCCACTGCCAGATATCTTCCCCAAAGATCATAATATTGCTGCCAACGTCTAGTCAGCAGGGCCGAAAGCCTATAGCGTTCGCAAACCCAGCCCAATTTAGCTCTCATAAGAGGTAGTGTGGGTATAATCGTGCTTCGCCAATGGCGAGCCACAGTCAGCCTAGCTGCCGTGAACGCCAACTGTACCAGACTATCCTGAGAAGCATCAACCCCACCCGCAGGAAACCCCAATAAGGCCACCTCCGCTCTTTCAGGGAGGGGCACCTGAAGGAGAGCCCCCACATAGTGAAACACCTGTCTCCAGAAATCTTGAAGTGACTGGCAGCTCCACCACATATGAAAAAAGATTCCCCGCTGCCCACATCCCCTCCAGCACAAGGCTGAGCCCCGAGCAGACATCTTGCTCATATGAACCGGGGTCATGTACCAGCGGACCAGCATCTTAAGAGCATTCTCCACTAGTACCGGAGCCACCGCTAAATGGTGTATCCGAAGCGATATAGTTTCCCACAAGGCCTCATCGAACTCCTGCCCCAAATCCCATTCCCAGGCCTCAAGATACGTAGGTTTCCGGGCCCCATCCTTATGCACCCATTTATACAACAGGGAAATGCAGCCTCTGCTCACTGGGAATCCCAACAACTGCTCAAAGGCCGAACAGGAATAAACCGCGGCATCAGCCCGTTTAGCCCTTTGCAAATAACTTTTCACCTGGAGATATGGGAACAGGTCCCTAGATTCTAGCTGATAGAGAGCCTGGAGCACAGGAAAAGCCCGGATAGTCTCACCCTCCAAGAATTGGCCAAAGTACTGCAACCCGTTCCTTGCCCACCTCACAAATATCCCCCCATCTCTCCCCGGCACAAAATCAGAGGCAAAGCGCAATGGAAGAAAGTGCACCCCCTTACTCTTACCTAACAGTTTGTGAGCTGCTGCTTTCCAAACCCGCAACGTCCAGGAAGTGAATGGATTAGAAACAGTCCCCAGCTCCCTCGCCCCCAAATCCCCCCACAGCAGCGACCCCAGGGTCCGAGCTCCCCCCGAATCATCCAGCAATCCCTGTTCCACCTGCACCCATAACTTCACAGAGGGTGCATGCCACTCCACACCCGCTCTTAACTGAGCCGCTCGATAATAATGCTCCAGATGAGGGATCCCCAGACCCCCCTCTGCCTTAAACTTAAACATGGCCCACTGAGCCACCCGTCTGCCTCCCCACACAAACCGTAAGAGGCTGCGCTGCCAACGGATAAAATACTTCATAGGAATTTCAATAGGCAAAACTTGAAAAAAAATATAAGAACCTAGGTAACACCAACATCCGAGATACCTCCATGCGTCCCATCCAAGACACATATAATTTATCCCACTGATCCATATCCCGAGCCAGGGACGCCACCAGGGGAATATAATTAAGTTGAAATAAGGACGTCCAATCCACCCCCAGCTGGATACCCAAATATTTGATAGGGCCCTTAACCCAACGAAAGGGCACCACCCGCTTGATACTAGGAATATCAGATTCCGGGACTGATATATTAAGGATCTCCGTTTTAGCCATGTTAGCCTTAAAACCCGATAAAGCCCCATAGGTTGCCATAAGTTCCTGAAGGGAACGAAGAGACTCTACGGAACCCTCTACAATTGCCAAGATATCATCAGCGAATAAAGACAACTTGTGTTCCCTCCCCTGAACCGTTACACCCCGCACCCTAGTTGTCAGTCGAATCTTTTGTGCAAGAGGTTCAATCACCAAGGCAAATAACAAGGGCGATAAGGGACAGCCTTGCCTCGTCCCCCGCTGTAACTCAAAGGGAGAGGAGTAGACCCCATTGATTTTCACACATGCCATGGGTCCATTATACAAAGATAGAATCCAGGACACGTAGCGGGGCCCCAGGCCAACATGGCGTAGGACCGCCTCCATAAATCGCCAATCCACCCGGTCAAACGCCTTTTCGGCACCCACCGCTACCGCCACCCAGGAACCCCCCGAACGGCGGGCCTGCCAAACCAAGTTCAGAACTTTACGGATCCCATCCGCCGCCTGCCGACCCCCTATGAACCCCACCTGATCGGGGTGAATAAGTGTCGGCAGATGAGACGCCAACCTATAAGCAAGCACCTGAGCAAAAATTTTTGTGTCAATACCCAGCAGGGAAATCGGCCTATAACTCCCACACTGGGTAGCATCCTTCCCCGGCTTTGGCAAAATCGTGATCCCCGCCAACCGCATGAAGAAAGGTAATTGAGCCCCGTCTCTCAGATCATTATATAAGCGCGCTAATAACGGCACCACCAAGGAAGACAACTTCTTATAAAACAACCCCGTGAACCCATCTAAGCCCGGGGATTTCCCCGGTTTCAACTGTCGGATCACATTATGCACTTCCTCCAAAGAAATATCAGCATCCAACTCTTGCATCACCGAAGCCGGAAGGGATGCCAAGCCCAAATCCTGAAGATAAGTCTTAATCTCCTCCTCCGACCCTTGACTCTCTGGCGTATAAAGCTGCTGATAAAATTCACAGAAGCGAGCATGTATAGCTCCTTCAGCCGTCAATGTCTGACCCGAACCATCCTTAATTGCCATGATATTAGATTGCGTCTGCTTAAGGCGGAGACGATGAGCCAACAATTTCCCCGTTCTATTACCAGATTCAAAAAACCATAGACGAAGGCGTTCAAGATTGAATTGGACCTCCTCATCCTCCAACTTCCCCAAGTCCGCCCGAACCTCACGAATCCGAAGCCCCAGGGCTGCCCCTCCCTGACCCCGCTTATGTTGATCAACTAGCTGCCTTAAAGTCTCTCTCAGGCTCCGTTCCTTCTGCAAGGTAAGCCGCTTTTTATACGCAGCCATCGATATAAGCTCCCCCCGTAGCACCGCTTTCAAACTTTCCCAGATCGTCATCGGAGAGTATTGGTTAACAGCATTATGCTCCAAAAAATCCAAAATAACCTGCTCCACCTTACGGAGCAGCAACGGATCCTTTAATAAACTATCATTCAATTTCCAGTATCGGTTCCCCACGCGTGACGCCCCCCAGCGGACATCCATCCAAATGGGAGCATGATCCGACCACCCAATGTCCTCGATGCACGTGTCAAGTAATCAACCCCCCCCCACCCCTTATCCAAATACAACATATCTATTCTGGTATAAACCGCATGCATGGGGGAGTAATAAGAATAATCCTTACCCATCCAGTGCTGAGGACGCCAGCCATCTACCACATTTAGAACATCAACAAAATGCTTAAGACGCTGCCTATCGGCCTTAAGCCTGTCTCCCCCAGCCCCGGTAGAATCCCAACGGGGGTCAACCACCAGATTAAAGTCCCCGCCTACCAGCAACGATCCCTTTTTAACCAACAGTACTTTGGCCAATACCTCATCAAAGAAGGAACCCTGTTGAGCATTCGGGGCATACAGATTCACCAATGTAACCACTTCCCCATTGATTTGACTCATCCAAATAACCCAACGCCCCCCCTCATCCCTCCATTCCTGTTCAGGGACTAATTTAAGATGTCTAGTAAATAAAATACCCACCCCCGCCTTCTTCCTCTCCTTCCTATTAGAGGCCCAAACCCTGTCCGGATATTCTTTATATTGTATCAACTTTTCCCCAGTTTTCAAAAAATGGGTTTCTTGCACAAAACTAATATCAATCCTCAACCGCTTTAATTCTTTTAACAATAACTGGCGTTTACGGGGCATGTTGAGACCCTTGACATTAAAGCTGCCCACTCTCAATTTAGCAACTGCCATAACCCCAAATATAAAAACCACACAAGTCTCCTCTCGTTCTCCTCCCCCCGCACCAACCCCCAAATCCCATGCTGTTACCCCCCAACCCCCCTCCACCCCACCCCCCTCTCCACCAAACCCACACCCACCACCTCCGTCTCCCTTCCATTACTTCAGGTGACCCCACCAAAGCCCATGTCCCCATCATGCACCCCCCTGCCAAAAGTACCGCCCAACACACACACACTGCAACCACTCCCCCTACAAGATGCCCCTCACCCACACCCCCAGGCATGCCGCCAAACACAGGATACAGTCCATGCTGTCCAAAAGTCTCAGGTCTCCAGGAGTCCTCCATAGGGTAAGACCGCCACAGTCTCAGCTTCGCCTCAAGTCGCTGGCCCTGCTCCACGTCCCGCTGAGGCCCCTATGCCTTCTCCACCATCTGGCCGTCGTTTGCAGGACTGCGGTGATCTAGCTTGCCACTGGAATCGCTCCGCCGGCTGGCCCAAGGATTTCCCCAGAGGGGGATCCTCCGTGCTCATGAGACCTTCCCTCCGCAGCAGCGCCCCAGCGTCGGACAGGGTTGTGACTCTCTTGTGTGCCCCATTGATGGTAATCAGGAGCCCAAATGGAAAGAGCCAGCGGTATTTCAAATTATGCTTTCTCAGAATCTGCACCACAGGACGAAATTCCCGCCTCCTCTGCAGTGTAATTGCTGAAAGATCTTGAAAAACTTCCACTTTATGTCCCTTCCAATCAAACGTGCCCAGCTCTCTGGCCTTCCGCACCATCCGATCCTTGTCCACAAAAGCATGAAGGCAGGCGATGATATCTCGAGGACTATCATCCTTTTTGGGTCCCAGAGCCCGGTGGGCCCTGTCCACCTTCACCGCCCTTGCATCAACCTCTTCCCCCTCCTGCGGGCAAAGGGTCCCAAAGATCTCCTGGACCACATGTACCGCATCCTGATACTCAGTCAGCTCAGGCACCCCTCTGATGCGCACATTATTTCTGCGGGACCGGTTCTCCAAGTCCTCAAGGCGGGTAAAACAGTCCTGCCAGTCCTTCCGAGCTGCCGTGAAAGCCCCACTCAGATCTTGCACCACCACCTCTTGGTCCCCGATACGCCTCTCGGTCTCCTCCATTCTCCCCAGGAGGTCAGCAAAGTCCTTCCGGATTTCTTTTACTGCGTCCTTAATCTTACCCTTCACGACTGCCACCTCTTGTTTAATGTCTAAAGCCCACTGCTGAAGATCTGCTTTGGTGACAGCCGCGGCGCATTCCTGCCGTCTCAATCTCGGAGAGGCGCCCTTCTCCGACTCGTCCTCCGATGCGCTTTCCCCTGACTCGCGCTCAGGCGCTCTGGAGGCCCCGCGCACATGACGCAGGCCGCACTGCTCACTGCCCGTGTCGGGCCGACGCCCCTCTGCAGACTGCTTTTTTGATGGCATTGTTCACATGCGATCCGCTCTGGACTTATAATAACTGGGTTCCGGGCCAGGAGGAAGTGCCAAAGCACCCTTGGGAAGGAGGTAAATGCCCATGGAGGTCAGAGCTCTTACTCTAACCGTCCACCATGCTTCGTGACGTCACCGGAAGCCGAGGACACTCTCTAAAGTTAAAAGGGGATAGATTCCGTACAAAAGTAAGAAAGTTCTTCTTCACTCAGAGAGTGGTGGAAAACTGAAACGCTCTTCCGGAGGCTGTTATAATGGAAAACACCCTCCAGGAATTCAAGACAAAGTTAGACAAGTTCCTGCTGAACCGGAACATATGCAGGTAGAGCTAGTCTCATCTTGGGCACTGGTCTTTGACCTAGGGGCCACCGTGGGAGTGGATTGCTGGGCACGATGGACCACTGGTCTGACCCAGCAGGGGCAATTCTTATGTTCTATCTGCGGGGTGCAGAGAGGTGAGAGACTGGTAGGGTGAGACTGCAGATTGGGTATTTGAGAAAGTAGGCAAGACCAGGCGATTGGTTTTGCTTGCAGGCGTTAGGAACTTTATTTGATTCTCAAACTTAACCAACTTTATTCGATTTTTAAACTTTACCAACATAGCATGACATATGTTAGGACACAGGTTTTCATATATGCTCATGAAACAAGAGAGTATACTACCAACATGGTGTTTTGATGAACAAATATTCTTGGAATTGTGCCAACGTGACAGAACATAAGTCTATCATTCAAGTTTGTCCGTCTGACTCAAGACTAATATGTGTGGTCAGTTTTAGACAATCGTGGTGCTAGCGTCCATTCTCAGGTTTCTGGCTACCCTCTGTGTGGATCTTGGTAGCCTCTTGTAGGATGTTGAGACCAAAATTGTTGGAAGTCTATAGCGGGCGATCCAGGCAGTAATGTCTAGTAATGGTATGTGGGGTGGACCAGGTAGCGGATCTGCAAATGTCCTGCAGTAGAGTATTTTGGAGGATTGCCAGCATTGTGGCCATAGCCCTCAGTTGGTGCACTATGGCTTTGTTGATAAGGGACAGTCCTTCCTTCTCATAGGAGAAGGCTATGCAGCTGGAGATCCAGCCCGATATGGTGCACTTCCCCACTGGTGCTCCTGGTTTGTTGGGGTCAAAAGAGATGAATAGCTGTGCTGTTTTTCGCCATGGCTGTGGGCGTTTAATGTATAGGCAAAGAACACAGGTGCAGTCCAAGGTATGTAGGAGTTGTTCCATTTTGTTGGCGTGTGGTTCTGGGGAGAAGGAGGGGAGCATTATTGCTTTATTTTTTTTTATTGAAAATTTTTTAACATGAATCCTCAAGTATACATAAACTAGGAATACTATAACAGAAATCAACATAGGTAAATCAATTACAGCTCAAATGCAAGAATCCTATCCAGTCCACATCTGCGGAGAGAAATAACCAATCAATGTAACTTTTCAAAGAAAATTAAAGAAAGATCATTACATCCTTCAAATATCCTGGTGTAAATAAACATTATCTCCTCCATAGTAACTGAAATCTGTCTATACCAAGTACAAAACAATATAACCTAAGAAGTTATTTATCAAATTGACCTAAGAATTGTTCTAATTGAATTGAATCGAAAAATACATAATCTTTATTTTGAAATGTAATCAAGCATTTGCACGGGAAAAAAAACAAAAAAAAAGTACCACCGAGATCTACCACCTTAGACTTCAAAGCCAAAAAGGCTTTCCGTCTAAGCTGGGTGGCTCTTGCCACATCAGGAAAAATATGAATCTTTGCTCCACAAAACATTGCCAATTTATTCTTAAAGTATAATTTCATGATTAATGCCTTGTCACTCTCATTTACACAAGATACCAGGAGACTGGATCTATTCTGAATCATATCCTGGGAATCTTCCAGGAATTGTTTTCTAGGAATATAATAAAGAGCAGAGACAGGTGTTGAATCAAGATTAGTTATCCCCAAGATTTCCCCAAGATATTTCCAAAATAGCATCTCAGGAGAGATCAAGTGGGTAACAGGTAGGTAACGTAGGTTTCTAATCCTTGCTGAATTCTCCATCATTTCTAACTTAGAATGAATAATATGAAAATCTTTTATAGCAGATGTGGAGAATCCTTGAAGGTTAGAGACCTGTTTATCTGTTTTCAGCATACATGCATCCAATACTTTGATATTTGAATCAACATTCTCTAGCTTAACAACAACCTCTTTTGAAAACATTTGAGACTGAGTTATGACAGATTTGAGTAACTTCTCCATCCTCAATTAACCATAAATCTTTTAAAGACACATCCTGCCTAGATTCATCAGAGGCTTCAAAATCAGCTGTAAATGTAGAAATTTGAGGCATGCTTCTATAGGAAACAACCAGATCAGTCTGGGCCTCTGCAGCTTCCAAAGAAGCACCGTTACCTACTTCGGAACCCAGATCAACAGGAAAATCAGGAGGAAGAGGAGGAGATCGCTCTGGAGAGCTCAATGAGGCCCCTGATATCTGAGCAACTTTGTTCACCTGTAAGGTGCTAATACTGCCTACCAAAAGGTGGCAGTCCATTGGGCCTGAAGAGACCGGGGTGGAGGCTTTAACCTTTCCTTTGCACTTCCCTATAAACAAAGAAATAATATAACAGGAAAAATGAATTATACTTGAGCTATATGTAGACCATAAAGTCAAACCTTGCTCCTCTTGTCTCCAATTGGCTCCAAGGGGCTCCTAAGGGGCCACGCGCCACAGGAGCGACAGCGTTTTTGACAAGCCAGATGAATTAGGGCCCGATGATGTCATTGGTGCTCTTCTCCGTGCCTGCCCGATTCGCAGCACTCAGGGGACTCAAAAACAAATGCTGCTGTAGACCAGGGAAACACGTATGAGCAATAAAGCCCCACGCTCTGTCAGCAGACACCACCAACAGCACTTTCTCCCCACTATTGTTTTATTTATGTGGAAAGGTGAGACCATTTTTGGTAGAAACAGGGTGCATTCTCAGCACTGCGTGGTCATGGAGGATTTGCATATATGGTGGGTATGTCACCAGGGCTTGTAGTTCACTGATGCAACTTGACTTGATGGCGAGTAGGAAAACTGTTTTCCAGGTGAGGAACTTGTTTGGTACCTCCTCCAAGGGCTCGAAGGGGTGCTTTGTTAGCCTGTGAAGGATAATACTAAGGTCCCAGCTGGTGGAGGGCAGCAGACCGGTGGGGTGCAGGTTTACCAATCCTTTCATGAACTTGGATACGAGTAGATGTGTTGCAAAGGTCCTAGCTTCAACTTGGTTGTGGAAGGCTGAGATGGCTCTCAAGTGGACTTTTACGGAAGATATCGTCAGGCCCATCGCAGACAGGCCGAGCAAGTATTGGATGATTGCCGGGATTAGGAAGGTGAATGGGTCCCTCCCTTCCAAGGTACACAAGATATGGAATCTCTTCCACTTGAGCACGTAGGATTTTCTGGTTGACGGACATCTGGCTGCTAGTAGGATCTCGTTCACTTCTATGGGCATGTGTAGTGGTCCCAGGATCACCCATTCAGCATCCAAGCCATCAGTGGCAGGGTTCCCAAGTTGGGGTGGAGAATGTGCCCCTGGTCCTGGGTGTTTAGGTCTGGGTGTAGCGGCAGTCTGATTGGCGGTCGTGTTGAAAAGCGTTTTAGAAATAGGAACCACATCTGCCCCAGCCACTAGGGTGTGATGAGGATCAGTGTGGTGGCATCCTGTCTAATCTTCTGCAGTGTTCTTTGGATGAGGGGTAGGAGGGGGGGAAAACGTAGTTCATTTGTTGGCCCCAGTGTTGGCAAAAACATCCTGTGTTTGAGCAGAATAGGGTGCATTTTTGTTGTCCTCAGTGGCAAAGAGGTCCATTTCTGGGGGGCCCCATTTGCAGAAGAAATCCATGGCTATTTCTGGTTGAAAGGACTATTCGTGAGGGTCCAGTTTCTGGATGATGCTGTCCGCTAGGGTGTTTTGAGGCCTGGAAAGTAGTTGGCTTGGATGATAGTGTTTATCGATAAGGCAAGGGACCAGATCTTGTGGGCCTCTCTGCAGAGTGGGAGGGAGCCTGTGCCTCCTTGCTTGTTGACATAGAACATTGCCACCTGGTTGTCTTTTTGGATCAAGATGGTCTTGTTGGAGATCCAGAGGGCGAAGGCTTGAAAGGCATTCCTGATTGCCCTGAGCTCCAGGAGGTTGATGTGGTGTTTGGCCTTGGACGGTGGCCAAGGACCCTTGGTCCATAGATGAAGAAGGTGGGCTTCTCTTCCCAGTTTGGAAGCATCCTTGGTGAGGGTGAGCTGGTGTTGGGGTTGTTGGAAGGGCTTGCCCTTGTAAAGGATCTGTTGATGTGTCCACCACCAGATTGCACTGCAGATGCACTGATCGATGGTGATTTTGTGGAATAGGGGTTGAGTGTCTTGGTTCCATAGTTTTCTGAGGTACCGCTAGAGAGGTTGCATGTGGAGCTTGGCTAGCAGGACAATGTGGATAGAGGCTGTGACTGTATGCACTGATGATATTTGGTGTATCAGGGGTGCATTTCTGCATTGAGGGGTGTGCAAATTCTTGCCCTAATGATTTCCAGTGATTGCAATGGCTGTAGGTTGGATTTTTTGGTGTTCATGAGAAAGCCTAAGGATTGTTGGAGGGATATTGTAGTTTTGATTGCTGTTGTGGTATTCTGGATCGATGGTAGGGAAATACGCATATAGTGGCTGCCACAGTGACACATTTTGTGAAGACTCTCAGAGCGGAGACAGAGTCCAAATGATAGGTATTGGAATAGCTGGGTGAGTGCCTGAAAACAAAGTAGCTTTTTTTGAGAGTGGTGCAATGGTATGTGTGAGTACGCATCTTGGAGGTCTAGTAAGTTCATCCAGTAGTTCTTTTGAATTAGCAGCAGGATGGTTCCCAAGAAGTGCATGCAGAATTTTTCTTTGAGGACATACTTGTTGAGCTTTCATAGGTCCAAGATGGGCCTGAAGCCTCCCATCTTCTAAGGGATGAGAAAGTAGCAGTAGAATCCTTGGTTGAATTGCAACTTGGGTACTGGTTCTGTTGCTCTTGCTTGGAGGAGGGCCTAAATTTCTCTGAGGATGAGCTCGGGCTGAGATTCTTTTACATTTCCTTTTGGTGCGGGGTTGGGTGGTGGGTAGGTGTGGAATCTGATGCAATATCCTTTTCTTATGATTTGTAGCACCCATTTGTCTGCTGTTATGTTTTCCCAGGCTTTGAGGAAAGCTGAGAAGCGGCCCCCGACTGGAAGAGAGGGCGGTGCTAGAGTCAAAAACTGGGACCTGCCTTTGCGGAGGTGGAAGTAGCTGGCTTTTGTTGTTTTTGCTGATAGGGGACATTGTATGATTGTGGTTTCTGCTGGTGAGATGGCCATTTTGTCTGGTTGTCATACTGTCTTGCAGTGTTGTGGTGTCGACGATACTGGTTGGTGTTATGCCATCTTGATGTTAGGGGTTTAACAAATCCATCTGAGGAGAGGGTCTGGAGAGTTGTACAATGTTCTTTAATTGTGTCTACTGCTTCTCTCACTTTGTCTCCAAAGAAGTTCTCCCCTCAGCAAGGTGCATCGGCAATGCATTTATGGGTATCCTCGCATAGGCTCGAGGTTCATAGCCACGCCAGTCATCTGGCTGCTAAGGTGACTCCTGCCATGCGGGTGGATGTCTCAAATGCATCAAAGACTGCTCTAATCATGTGCTTACTGCATTTCTCCTTGTCACGCAGGATGGGAGCTATGCAGGCTTTTCCTTCCAAGTGTAGAGAAGTTATTTCCTCTGCTTTCCTCAGAAATTTATCATTATACAAGATGAGGTGGAAGAGGTGGATATTAGTTCTTGCGTTTAGTATGGAGTTATGGTAAACCTTCTTGGTGGTGGTGTCTAGAGTCTTGTGCTCCTTGCCCGGAGGGTTGTTAGCATGTGGGCAGTTGCTCTTGACTTTCTTGAGGGCAGACTCTACAATGATGGATTGGTGAGGAAGCTGTGGTTTGTCAAAATCCAGTACAGTGGTACCTTGGATTACGAGCATAATCCGTTCCAGGAGCATGCTCGTAATCCAAAATGCTCATTTATCAAAGCGAGTTTCCCCATAGGAAATATTGGAAACTCGCTTTGATACGTTCCCCCCCCCCCATGAGAACCATCATTGCTCCCCCCGAAGGCCATCCCCCCGCGATCCGGCACCCTCCCCCCCGGCCCCCCCCCTGCGATTCGGCACCCCCCCCCCCCGATGCGATTGGGCACCCCCCCCCCACCGCTTCTTACCATCATCTAAGCACCGGCACCGGCATGTCCTGTGCTTGGTGCCGGTGCCCGAAGATCAGCCTCCTCTTCTGCTAGGCCTTGAGCATCTGCACATGCTCAAAGCCTGCGAGTTCACGTGTATAAATGAAAAAGGTTGTTCATAGAGAAGCATAAGCAGGACCTGGGTGGCACCAACATTTACACACATAACTTGTAGAATATTGTAAGTTATGCACTAAAATGCCACTTAGGTCTGCTCATTCATGCCTGCTATTGGCATGGTACAAGTTGATGTGCCTAAATGTAGACACGTCGATGCCAACATTGTGAATATTCTGTAATGGAATCTATCATTGTATTGTCACACACTGCAATTGGGGGTGCTGTAATATAGTACGGAAACTGTACTGGCATCGCTGATTAATCACCTCAACAGCCTATTCAGCTTAGGTACTAGTGCCCTGATTCTTCAAATAGATTTGAACAGTGCCTTCGACTTGGTAGATCACGATTTACTGTTGGGCTGCTTGAATTCAATGGAATCATGGGTAATGTACAGAAATAGTTCCAGGGCTTTTTCAAAAATAGATCTTACCAAGTTTATAATGCAGGTAAATATTCTTCCTCATGGACAAACTCCTGTGGAGTCCCGCAAAGTTCTCCATTATCGCCAACACTGTTCAACATATATCTTGTTCCCTTGGACAATTTATTACAAAGTCTAAATGTGATGTTTTACATTTTTGCCGATGATATCACTATATTAATTTAGTTGAAATTTTTTTCAACTGAATTGAACTTAATTTCAAATGTCCTTAAAAAAAAAAATAGAACAATGAACGATGAAGTCCAAACTTAAACTTAATCCTGAAAAGACTAAGATTTTTCTAGTCAGTCCTAATGACAAACTTATGGTAACTACTATTCAAGTCAATGGCCAAAACTTTGAAATAGCTACTAATGTTAAAGTCTTGGTAGTAACTTTAGACCGTCACTTAACTTTTGAGAATCATACTGATCAAGTGATTTAAAAAATGTTTTGTAATTCTGTGGAAATTAAGAACTATAAAAAAGTACTTTGATTTAGCTTCTTTTAGGATACTAGTACAATCCACTATTTTATCTACCCTAGATTATTGTAACATTATCTACCTGGGATCAACCAAGAAAACACTTACTAGACTGCGTTTGGTACAAAATGCAGCAGTACACTTGATTTTCAGCTTGAGAAAGTTTGATCGTGTGAGTCCTTTCTACTTGCAGCTCCACTAGCTTCCTTTTGAAGCCAGAGTCATCTTTAAATTTGGTTCCATTTGTTTTAAAGCACTCTTTGGTTTATTACCAACACTAGTCTTATAGCCCGTTACATTAACTGTTTATGTACCATACTCCAAAAGCTTGCCGTTTCAAGAGTTTTTTTGGAAAGAAACTTGCTTTTCAAGCTGGAAAAACGAATTCTTGGATGAGCTCTTTGATTGCTCATTCACAATCTTATTATGTATTTAGAAAGTTGATGAAAACTTACTTATTTGAAAAATTTGTACGATAATTTTATTGTTGTATTCTCTGATTTTGTACTTTCACTGAAATGTAACAGTTCTCTTGATGTGAACTGCCCAGAACTATTGGTTGGGCGATATACAAAAAATAAAATTATTATTATTATCTTGACTGATAAGTTGAATACTGTCAGCAATATTTGGAGTCTGGTTATAACCACATATCATTTCCATCATTTTTGGCTTATTGGTGCCCAGATGCAGTTATAGAATTAGGCCCTGATTTTATAAAGTCAGTTTAAAGTTAGGTACCAATATTAGTACTTAACACCCCTTAATGGCTTTAATCGGACTTAATGAAAAGTTAGGCACCTAACTCTAAAAACTTGATTCTATAAAAAAGTAGGTACCTAGCCCAAAGTGGGTGTGGTTAGGACGGATCATGGGCGTGTTTTCGAGTTAGGCACCTTTTTGTTAATTAGGTGCCATTAGGCGCTGATATCAGTGCCTAACTTTAGGCAAAGAAAGCCCTAGCATAAATATGGTGAACAACTTCTATATATAATATGGGAGTGTTATATCATATATCATTTAGTCCTAGGTTCATTAGTAATGCACTCTATAAGTTCCAGAATAAAATTTCTTTAAATCATAATATAAATGTGCATAAGTCGAGTCTCTTTCCTTTGAAAGGAAACTGCAATGAGAGGGCATAGCATGAAGTTAAGAGGTAATAGACTCCAGAGTAATCTGAGGAAATACTTTTTTACGGAAAGGGTAATAGATATGTGGAGCAGTCTCCCGGAAGAGGTGGTGGAAACAGAGACTGTGTCTGAATTCAAGAGGGCCTGGGATAGGCACGTGGGATCTCTCAGAGAGAGAAAGAGATAATGGTTATTGTGGATGGGCAGACTAGATGGGCCATTTGGCCTTTATCTGCTATCATGTTTCTATTTAATCAAACATTTATCATGTCTTCACAACGTCTTTCACATATAAATAATATATTGTGTGGAGTGGTCAGAAAATGGATACACCCTTAGCTCTTTGTGCTATTTCTTATTCAGAGACAAGAAAGCACTATTTTCAATCATCACATTTTTCACAACAGTATCACAAGAGAAGGAAATAAAGTGCACTTATCTTGTAAAGTTCAAAAAGCCTTCTCTTGAAGTAAATGTGGTGCATTTTTCCCAGTGCTGTCTGAAAGTGTTCAAAACTTTCTGTAGTGTCTATATATTCGCCCAATACCCAAAACCCAACTAGGATCCCAATTTCGTCAATAAATGGCTTCTTCGGGGGTAAATTAAAAACAAGGTGAAATAAAATAAAACTTAAACTCCGGTCTTCGGTGAAAATCACATACTTCAGAACTCGTAGTGTTTAACTGTAGGCGGACTTTAGAGAATCAGTGCATCTAGGCACCAAGTTATAGAATTGCTCCCGAAATGCCAGAGAGATATTATGCAGTCAGTCTCTAAATGCTGGCTGCCACATAGCAACTGGCGCTAAGCATATTCCAGACAAGAGCACAATAGCTGGTTTTATGTGCATTTCATTCTTGACACATATAGGATCAGATCCTAAATAAATCTGTTCTTCATATTTTGGCTTTTTCTTACTGCTTTGCTGATGACAGTATAAGGAAAAGCATGAAAGCTCAAATCATCCTCTGCCAGGGTTCACGATGCTCTAGTTCAGGGGTGTACAAAAGGTCAATCACGATTGACCAGTAGATCGCAAGGGCAACACGAGTCAATTGTGGAGCCCATCCCAGGCTTCGTGATCAACTCACGTTGCCTTTGCATTCTCCCTGCTTCCTCGACACCACAAAAGCCAGGTGCATGCAGCCACTGCATAAGTGCCGGGCACACAAGCCTTCCACACACACACCCCTTCCCAATGTCAATTTTGGCATTGGAGAGGAAATTCTGGGCCAGCCAATCACTGCCTGGCTAGCCCGGAACTTCCTCTCTGATGTCAGAAATGATGTTGGGGAGGAAGGCTTGTGGGCCCTGTGCTTGTGCAATGGCTGCATGGGCCTGGCTTTTGTGGTGTTGGGGAAGCAGGGAGAAATCTGAAGCAGCGGCACTTGGGGGGGGTAGGGAGAGAAAAAGAAGACAGAAAGGGGGGTAGGGAGAGAGAAAGAAAGACAAAAAGAAAGCAAGGGGGGGAGAGAGAAAGAAAGAATGAAAGGGGCAGGGAGAGAAAAAGAAAGAAAGGGGAGGTGCAGGGAGAGAGGAAGAAAAAATTGGACTCGTGGAGGGACAGAGAGTGATATTGGTTGGGGAATAGAATAAGATCTGGAGGAGAGGAAGCATGCAGAAGGCATAAAGAAAGGAAGAAATATTGGATGCACAGTCAGAAGGAAGTGCAACCAGAGACTCATGAAATCACCAGACAACAAAGGTAGGAAAAATGATTTTATTTTCAATTTAATGATCAAAATGTGTCCATTTTGAGAATTTATATCTGCTGTCTATATTTTGCACTATGGCCCCCTTTTACTAAACTGTAATAGCGATTTTTAGGGCAGGGAGCCAATGAGCGTCGGGAGCAGTGCGGGGCATTCAGCGCAGCTCCCTGCGTTAAAAACAGCTTTCACGGTTTAGTAAAAGGGGAGGGAGTATATTTGTCTATTTTTGTATAGTTGTTACTGAGGTGACATTGCATATTTTAAAGTCATCTGTCTTGACCTCTTTGAAAAAAATCCCAAATATAAATTATAATTAACATTTTCTCTGCGTACAGTGTGCTCTGTTTTTTTTATTTTATTGTTAGTAGATCATTTTGACTTGATCATTTTAAAAGTAGCTCGCAAGTCAAAAAAGTGTGGAAAACTGGCCAGTGACTATGTTCTGGCTCTGGTTTTTTTAGTTCTGATTTAGGAGAACAAGGAACATAGTGGCATATGAGTCAATAGTCAAAGTGATTAATGGGATAGGAGAAACTCCTGGCCACTTAAATCACTTTTGTGAGGATAACTACTGATATTCAGCAGTTAACCACTTACTGTGCATGTCAGCACTATTTGCTACAGAGAAAACTGGCTATTTTGTGGACAGTCCAAGAGTAGAGTTGGCACTTAAGCAGTCAAGTGCTGATATTTCTTTTCAAAATTTATATTCCACACTATCATTTCAATTCAAGCAGATCACAATGAATAAACAGGTTAAAATAAATATAGAATAATATAAAGCCCAAAAAATAAACACTGGGTTATACTAAACAGTGCTTTCGAGTAGTCACTTCGTTGCTGTTGGCAGAGACTGCCGACTGGTAATTCTGGTGCCTCTGGTCTTTTACATTCACTACTGGTCACCACCAGTCACTTCTGGTCACTCAGCTTTCTTCTGGTTACCACTGGTCATTTTGATCTCCCGGTACCTTGGACCCCACAGACTCTTAGGCACTGATCAATTCAGGTCTCCCAGTACCTTGGTCCCCATGGACCTTCTGGTCACCAGTCAATTTAGGTTTGAGCTTACTGGGGATTAGATGGGTGATAGCATGCATCCCCTACAAGGGTTGCTCTTAGGAGTTCCTGTTGCCAAGAACTCTCCTCACTTGTCTTTCTGTGCTCTGGGTCTTGTCTGCAAGCTCTTCTTTCTCTCGGTGTGAGATCTTCTCCAAAAATTAAAATGAGCTTGCTTTGCTTGGCCTGCTAAGAAGAGCCTATACCCAGCAGGTTTTAGCATAAGGCTTCTCCATGCAGCTTTCTCTCAGAAGTTATTGGGGTGATAGCGACTCTACCCCATCACAGGTGCTAGAGGCTTTTAGCATGGGCCAGCGAACTAAATGCTCATAAGAAGTGTGAAGGCCATTTAATTTTGTTCTGATTCTATCCTTCTATATATGGGTGCTTGCTGTTTATCCCATCTGCTATTGAGATCCATCACTGTTTTGTCCACATCACCTCCTCCAGGAGGGCATTTCAAGCATCCATCACCCTCTCCATGAAAGTGTATTTCTTGATGTTGCTCCTAAGTCTATCACCTGGAAATCTCAAGTCAAGTCCTCTGGTTCTCCCACTTCCCTGTCTCTGAAACAGGTTTGTTTGTATATTAAGACCGCTCAAGTATTTATAGAAGTTGCCAGAACTCTGGTTATTATTTTCTGACAAGATAGGCTTCTGAACCTAATTGTTTCAAATAAGAAAAAAGTAGCACCATATTTTAAAGATGGCATGGAAGTTGCTAATTTTCTCTTAAGCAAAAACCCACAATGTCTTTTGACAGGCTGACAGTCGCAAGGTTCTGAATTCAGTTTGGTTTGTGCAACATACTTGAGGGCTTGAGTTCCTCTTTTAAAATTTTGAAATAGTTCATAGGTTTGGCTTAAAGCCTTCTCACACTTTGAATTGTATAACTAATGAATGTGCATGTAAGATTTTATTATTTATATAAACACCAAAGACTTTATGCCATTCACAGACTCAAAATGAATGGATGTTCTTGATGGGAGCATATAACCCCAATTCTGAAACAACTACACTGGCTGTCTATTGAATTTAGAATTTGGTATAAGACCTTATTGATGGTTTTCAAAGTACTGAACAATTTAACTTCAGTCGTGCTGGCTACTAAATTACATTTATATCAACCATCCAGAGCTTTGAGGTCAGCAGAAATAGCATTGTTGAATGTACCTTCTTTTAAAGCAGTGATGCTGAAGGATTATATGGATTAAATATTCTACATCATGGGTCTGATGTTATGGAATATGCGTCCAGCCTACTTAAGATTAGAGCAGGATGTGAAGGCTTTTAAAGAGGTTTAAAAACCCTGCTGTTTCAGAAGGCCTATCAATCTTGAGAATAGGGATGGTGGTAAATGTTTCTGAATGGATAGTTCTTAACATGTATGATGTGGGATGACCAGTTCTAGAGATTTACTACTGTACTGTTATAACCAGTACAGGTATAACCAGGTACTATAGTTATGACCAGTTTTAGAGATGTACTACTGTACAGGAAGTGGTCCAGTGAAGTGGCCGTTACTTAGGGCTCCTTTTATCAAGGCGCGCTACAGCGGTTAGCGAGTTGGACATTTCATCACGCGCTAACCCCCGTGGCAGCCTAAAATCCTAACGCCTCGTCAATGGAGGCGTTAGGTACTAGCGCGGCAGGTGGTTTAACGTGCGTTATTCCGCGTGCCTTTGTAAAAGGACCCCTTAAGCTAAGTTTTGTTTCTTTAAAATTAAGAAAACTACAAAAGTATAAAGTTTTTCAAAAAATGTAAATAACTTGGTGAAGATGAGAGACCGATGATGAGTTGGGTTGTGGAGCTTTTTACCACGGTTCCATATGACCAATGCAGAGGTTCTCTAACCGCCATATCACTTATACATTAAGTGGGAAATTCTATAACCAGTGCCTAAATTTAGGCATTGGTAGGCACCCTGGCCAGAAAAGGCAGGGTTGAAGCGCCTACCAATGCCTAAATAAATGGCGGCTGAAATTGTGGCTAGGAAGCCGCTTTAGGCCATGCAACGCCAAAGTAGGCTTGTACAACTCCCAGAGTGATGTTAGGCAATCTAAAGTGGCTACCCAGTCGTGAAACCCTGGCCTACATTTCAGCCACCTATTTTTGCCTAGACCGCAGCAGCCGATCGTGGCAGGGAAATTCCCCCCTCTCCCATCAGCTGAGCGTCAGGGATTCCCCAAAGCCGCGATTCTGTAACCAGTACCCAAGTTCTGGGCGCCGGTTACAGAATCGCAGCTTTGGGGTGTCCCTTCGTTCAGCTGATGGGGGAAAGGGACGTCCCCTGCCACGATCGTCTAAGAGTGTCCACGGCAGGGAAACCCTGAGCCCCACTGCAAATCAGCCAGCAGGAGATGCCCTAATTGAGCATTTAAAGTTAAAATATTGGTTTTGTGTTGGAGGTATGGTTAAAGATTTTTCAGGTATAATAAGGAGCAAGTTATGTTGTTCTAGTGCTTCCTGCATTTGTAATTTTATTGTTGATTTTAGGAATTATATGAGCACCAGAGCATTTAATACTCTGGGCATGGTAGAAACTTCTACCGTTGCTTAGTAAAAGAGGTGGGGGGAGGTAAGTGTATACTGCCTTCAATGTTAGAGTACTGGTACATAAATATACATATTACATCTTCAATCTTAAGTTAGGTGATGGTGACAAAGAAGGGATTTGCACAAGCAACCCCTCCCCCCAAAAAAAAAAAACCCTTCAGTTAATTTTTGGATTTCCAGATTTTTAGCTTCTTCATACATTTTTAGGCATAGTAGAATTTTTCAGGATCCACACACCTGCAATTCTAGTTTGTTGTTTGTTTGTTTTTTATTTCTTCAAATTTTACAAGCGTAAATCTTGACATGAAAATAGAATCACAATGCAATAAAGTAAATTCCTTATCCAACTAGGAAAATCACCAGAGTAAATTTAGTGCAATTCTAATTACACCTCATCAATATAAGAAAACTGAAGAGGGGGGGGGGCATGATGTGGAAAAAACAGGGAAATAAAGTAAATTAATAACGAAAAAGCTTGTTGTATAATTGGCGGATTAGCACATTAACTATCTATGTTTCCGCTTCGTTCACATTGGAGGGTGTGGAAACTGCTATTGGAACGAGGTTTCCTCGATTCCAAAAAAATTCTGTAAATGTAAAAGGTCAAAGAATGCAAAAGTTTTATCTTCCATTTTAACAATACATTTACATGGAAATTGAAGGAAAAAAGACCCTTTGAGGTCTAATACCAGAGGTTTTAAAGCCAAAAAGCCTTTCTCCTCTGTTGAGTGGACCTACAAAGGTCAGGAAAAATCAAAACGGAGTTACCCAGAAATTTTACATCCTTAAATCTAAAATACATTCGTAATATCCAATTCCTATCGTATTCTAATGCAAATGTAGCAATAAGGGTAGCTTTATTCAATATTTCCTCAGACTTTTCGAGGAAGCTAGTAAGATCAAAGCCAGCTTCTTGGTTCTGAGCTAAGATAAGTTTTTTCAGTGGACTACCTATATTAATATAGTAAGCTTTAGTAATCGAAGGTATAGATTCGGCAGGTATTTGTAATACCTCTCTCAAAAAATTTTTAAGCATTTCTGTTGGTTGTAGAAGAGGAGATTGAGGAAAATTCAAAAATCTCAAGTTCAAACGCCTTTCATAATTTTCCAATCTTTCCTTTCTCTGATGAATATTCAAATTATCCTTGACCAAAGTGGTTTGAACTTTTTTCACTCTTCTATAACCTTTTCCAATTCTTTGACATGGGAGTCCATTTTAGTAGCAAAGTCCCCTGTTTGCTTAATATGGGATTGTACCACCTCTGGAAGTTGAGTCAATTTAACCTCTAGATTAGTAACAGCTTCCCATACCTCCTCCAATGTAACTTTTTCTGTTGTTCATCTCTTCAACTTCATGGGGGTCTCCATACCAGCCTCTTTAGTTCAGGATACAGTAGGTCCTAGCCTCGGGAGCTCACCCACAGACTGTCCTCCTGCTGCTCCTTCACTGCTCTCCCCGGCTGGTTGTTCCGCCATGGCAAGGAATAGTGAAGTCAACGTCCCAGCTAGGAGGCCTCCAACAGCAACCTCTTGGGTATCTGCAGGGCTTCCCATCGACTCCTCCAATTCACTTCTGGGTTGAGGTGGAGTCTCGTGGTTCTCGGAGCTCAGCGTGGTTCCACTCACGCTGAGGGTGAAATCCCCTGTTAGTTGTTCACCACTGCCCCGAGGATTCTCTAGTGCTAAAGGTAGGAGGAATCTATCCAGCGTCTGTTGTCCCGATACCGGGGAGGGAGCCGAATCGACCAGAAATGTTCGAGGCTTCCCCTTCCTCTTAACCAATTCTAGTTTTATGTGAGTATAATTTATTTTGAATGACGTTTTTTCAGTGCCCAAATGAACCGGATACACAGTAATGAATGTATGACACTTCAAGGAGTGCTCAGAGGAGAGACCTATGAACTTGGACTTCTGCATACTTTTCTCAGTCTTCATCATTGTACTTTGTGTGCACAAACTTGGATTGTAAATCCTTCAAGGCAAGAAATATTGTAATGACGAGATGGTGCACCACTGGTGATATATCAAGTTTTCAAGTTTCAAGTTTTATTAAGGTTTGTTGTATACGCAATATCATATACTTCAATGCATATAACATTTATAAAAAATAGGGGACAAAACAAAACATTTTTTATACAATTGAATACAAATTATATATGTTCTAATACATAACTGATACAGAGGGCAAGGGGGATGAACCACAATCTTTAAAGAAAAGGAAGAACACATATGGTGGGAACACAAAAGAGAAAAAAAAAAAGGGATATAAAGGCAGAAATGATCATTGAAAAAAGAAGATAAATTTACGACCTACTCGTAGGTCTAATTAAGATCTAAAAGATTTAGTGATTGGTAAGTTAAGCTATCTATGTTTCAAATGCGTCCTTGTACAGGAAGCTTTTTAAGGAACGCTTGAATTTTTCTAAAGAAGGTTCATTGCGTAAGTATATTGGTAAATTGTTCCAAAGCTGGGGTGCTATAACCGAGAAAATGGGAGATCTCCTGGTCCCTATTACTTTTAAAGAAGGGATAGTCAGTAAATGTTGTTGTGTTGATCTAAGTGCCCTGAATGGAGAATACGGTATCAAGAGACGATCCAGAAATATTGGAGCGTGTGATTGTTGAATTTTAAAAGTTAACAGTATAATTTTAAAAGTTATTCTATGTGTGATTGGTAACCAATGTGCTGCTTGTAGAGGTGGTGTAACATGATCATATTTTTTTGAATTAGTAATCATTTTTATTGCTGTATTTTGTATTATCCCAGGACAAGCAGGCAGGTATTCTCACTAGTGGGTGATGTCATCCGACAGAGCCCCGATACGGACATCTTGCAAGCATGTCTTGCTTGAAGAAACTCAGAAGTTTCGAGATGCCCGCACCGCGCATGCGCCAGTGCCTTCCCGCCCGATGTACCGGGCGTGTCTCCTCAGTTCTTTTCTTTCCGCGGAGCTGAGAAGTTTCTCTTCATTCTGCGCTGACTGAATTTCAGTTTTTTGCCTTCTTTAACCCGCGTTTTTGTTTATTTCTTTGAATTTAATTCACTTTTAATTTATTTTTTCTAAAAAAAAAAAAAAAATTATTTCTTCCGGCGATTCGGCCGGACCGGCCTCGTGGCTGCGGCCTAGCGCCTTCGACCTTGCAGCGTCGATTTTCCGGCCTATGTCCCGGCCAATCACCGGTTTTAAAAAGTGCAGCAAGTGCCAGCGTGCGATTTCGTTGACGGACCCGCATCAACGCTGCCTTCAGTGTCTTGGTCCGGAACACGTTCCGAAATCGTGCCGGCCTTGTTCCACGCTCACTGCGCGCTCGTTTAAACGGCGCTGCTTGCTCTGGGAGTCGATGTTCAAGATGGAGACTGCCAAGGACATCTCTGCTTCTACGTCTGTTGAGGTTTCGCCGGTCCGTTCGAAACCTGCATCGACGACTCCTGCATCGAGCATCGTGAAGCCAGCATCGTTTGCACCGGCTTCAGTATCGAGTTCAGCATCGGCGCCTGCCTCCGTCTCCTCAGTTCAGGTACCGCCTTCCGCTGTCCCTCCCGTGGTCATCAAAGTGCCTAAAGCTAGCAAGCAGAAGCACTTGGCCACGAAGGAACGCGAAGACCGTACAGGAGGACCCCCTTTCGGTGCGGATCCCTCCATATCGGCTTCGCTTCGATCCCTGCTAGAAGCTCAGTTTGTCGAGCTTATGCAGACTATGGGACCCCGGCTTATCGCCAACATTCAGGGTGACGTTCCGGCCCCGGTTCCAGGGGGCGGTCCCGCCCCCTCCCCCTCCTCCTCGTCGTTCGATCTCCCTGCTCGACAAGGGGGATCGGCGGAGGGCGGCGGAATCCTCCAAGAGGGCTTCCCTTCCTGATATGCCGCCTTTGGAGCCCATCACACCTCCACGACATCAGGGTACTAGGTCGGCCCCTGATAATCGGAGTCCTGGGCATACTGCATCGCAGGAGGAGTTCTTCCGCACTCCATACCAGACTTGGGTGGCGCTGCGTGAGTCCGCATCTCTGCCACCTCTGCGATCCACTGCATCTAGTCCTATCCATTCCTTCGAGTCTTCGAAGGATCGATCGATGCATAGAAGATCTCGTTCCCCGTCCCGTCACCGGGAGGGGCATCGATCTCGGCACTCTTCTCGACACTCCTCACGTCATTCGGAGGTGTCTCCGCAAAAGAAGATGCAGCGTTTGGGATACTCCTCGTCGGATTTATCCCAGCCGGAGGGACCAGAGTATGAGGAACCATCTACCTCCTATTCTCCATGTCGCTCCCAGCTCTCCCTGGAACCGGAGGCTTCCACTTCTTCTAGTCCGTCTCGCCGGCCGGCCTTGGTGGACCAACTGTCTTTTTCATCCTTTCTCCGACAGATGGCGGATGACTTGGATGTGACTCTGGACACTGGGTCTCGATATTCTAAAGAGTATCTGGACACCATGCATTTGCCTCATCCTCCGGCGGAGACACTTCGGCTTCCTCTGCATAAACTGCTGGACCAGACTTTCATGCGTTGTTTTGAGACACCGTATTCCATACCTGCAGTTCCCAGTAAGCTGGATGCTCGATACCGCATCGTTCACCACAAGGGGTTTGAGGGAGCTCAACTTTCTCATCAGTCCCTTCTAGTCGAGTCCTCTCTCAAGCGTTCTCATCCCTCCCAAGTCTACGCTTCCGTGCCTCCGGGCAGGGAGGGGAGAACGATGGATAAGTTTGGTAGACGTATCTATCAAAACTCGATGATGGCGACTCGAGTGCTCAATTACAATTTTTTCTTCTCTTCATATTTGGATTTCTTCTTGCCGGTGCTCCGCAAGTTCATCCCTTTCATCGATGCTCAGGCTCGTTTCCAGTTTGAAGAGGTGGTGGCGACCCTGTCCCAGTTACGACTGCAGCTGATGCAATCCTCCTACGATGCCTTCGAGCTCTCGGCACGTGCTGCGGCCTGTTCGGTCGCCATGCGTCGCCTGGCGTGGCTTCGTACCATTGATATGGATCCGAACCTCCAAGACAGACTTGCAAATGTGCCTTGTGCGGGAGCGGATCTGTTCGATGAGTCTATCGAGACTGTTACTAAAAAGCTTTCGGACCATGAGAAGTCTTTTCAGTCTATTCTGTGACCTAAGCCGAAGCCTCAGCAGTCTCGTCCTTCTAGACCGCCTCAAATCTACCAGCGGCGTTATCAACCGAGGCAGACTCCTCCTGCGAGACAGCCTGCAAAGAGACAGCCTCCCCAGAAGACTCAGCAGAAGCCTCAGATGCCGGCTGCACCCAAGGCTACTCAGCCTTTTTGACTCTCTTCCAGGGCGAGCAGAACGATTGGTTATGCTCTCTGGACCTCAAGGAGGCCTACACTCACATCCCGATTCATCCGGCCTCCCGCAAGTTCCTCAGATTTCGGGTGGGACATCTACATCTGCAGTATCGAGTGCTTCCATTCGGCCTTTCCTCGTCACCCAGAGTCTTCACGAAGTGTCTGGTGGTGGTGGCCGCTGCACTCCGGAACATGGGTCTCCAGGTGTTTCCATACCTCGACGACTGGCTCATCAAGGCACCGTCGGCTCCAGAGGTCATTTCGGCGACCTTGACTACAATTTGTTTCCTGCAGAACTTGGGCTTCGAGATCAACTTTCCCAAGTCACATCTTCAGCCCACCCAGTCTCTCCCCTTTATCGGGGCTGTCCTGGATACCATCCAACTTCGAGCATTCCTTCCTCCTCAACGCAGGGATGCTCTTCTTCTACTCTGCCAGTCGGTGTCTTCTCGCCAATCCATCTCAGCGAGACACATGATGGTCCTCTTGGGTCACATGGCATCCACAGTTCATGTGACGCCTTTTGCCAGACTACATCTCAGAATTCCTCAATGGACCTTGGCATCTCAGTGGACTCAGGTGTCCGATCCGTTGTCCCGCCACATTGTAGTCACTCCTGCTCTACGGCAGTCTCTTCTCTGGTGGATGACCTCTTCGAATCTATCCAGAGGTTTGCTGTTTCACTCTCCTCCCCACCAGAAAGTTCTCACGACCGATTCATCGAACTATGCATGGGGAGCTCATCTGGATGGTCTTCGCACTCAGGGGTTCTGGACCAGTGCGGAACGACTCCATCAAATCAATCTTCTGGAACTCAGAGCCATCTTCAATGCTCTCCAAGCTTTTCAACATCTGCTTCACGACATGGTGGTCCTTATTCGCACCGACAATCAGGTCGCCATGTATTATGTCAACAAACAAGGGGGCACGGGCTCGGCCCCTCTTTGCCAGGAAGCTCTTCGAGTCTGGGATTGGGCGGTCCGCCACAACACCTTCCTCAGAGCTGTCTACATTCAGGGGAAAGACAACGTCTTGGCAGACAAATTGAGTCGTCTTCTCCAGCCTCACGAATGGACGCTCCACTCCGACCCTCTTCATCAAGTCTTTGCACAGTGGGGGACGCCTCAGATAGACCTCTTTGCAGCCCCCCACAACTTCAAACTGCCTCAGTTTTGCTCCAGGATCTACACTCCTCATCGCCTCGAGACAGACGCTTTTCTACTGGATTGGGGGAATCGCTTCCTATCTGCGTTTCCTCCTTTTCCTCTCATTCAGAAGACTCTAGTCAAGTTGAAATCAGACCATGCCACCATGATTCTGATTGCTCCTCGGTGGCCCAGACAACCTTGGTTCTCCCTTCTACTTCAACTCAGCAGCAGGGAGCCAGTACTTCTTCCAGTGTTTCCTTCACTACTCACTCAACATCAAGGTTCACTACTTCATCCCAATCTGCAGTCCCTCCACCTGACAGCTTGGTTCCTTTCAACATAACTCCTCACCAGTATTCTCAAGCAGTGAGGGAGGTCTTGGAGGCTTCCAGGAAGCCTGCTACTCGACAATGCTACTCCCAAAAATGGACTAGATTCTCTTCCTGGTGTATTTCCAATGCCACGGAACCTCAGCGAGCTTCCCTTTCTTCTGTATTGGACTATCTTCTACACCTATCTCAGTCTGGTCTCAAATCTACCTCCATACGAGTCCACCTGAGTGCTATTGCGGCTTTCCATCAGCCTCTACAGGGGAAACCTTTGTCTGCTCATCCTGTGGTTTCCAGATTTATGAAAGGTCTTTTTCATGTCAAACCTCCTATCAAACCTCCTCCTGTGGTTTGGGATCTCAATGTTGTCCTGTCTCATCTCATGAAGCCTCCGTTTGAACCTCTCAACAAGGCTCCACTTAAGTATCTCACCTGGAAGGTGGTTTTTCTGGTGGCCCTCACGTCTGCTCGCCGGGTCAGTGAGCTTCAGGCCCTAGTGGCGGATCCACCGTTCACTGTATTCCATCATGACAAGATGGTTCTTCGTACTCATCCGAAATTCCTGCCTAAAGTGGTCTCTGAATTTCACATCAACCAATCCATCGTGCTTCCAGTGTTCTTTCCAAAGCCTCATTCTCATCCTGGGGAAGCTGCTTTGCACACTCTGGACTGTAAACGTGCTTTAGCTTTCTACTTGGATCGCACTAAGCCTCACAGAACTGCTCCTCAACTTTTCGTCTCCTTTGATCCAAACAAGTTGGGACGACCTGTATCGAAGCGCACCATCTCTAACTGGATGGCGGCTTGTATCTCTTCCTGCTATGCCCAGGCTGGATTATCCCTTCCCTGTAAGGTCACAGCCCATAAGGTCAGAGCAATGGCAGCCTCTGTTGCCTTCCTCAGATCGACACCGATTGAGGAGATATGTAAGGCTGCCACTTGGTCCTCGGTTCACACATTCACCTCTCATTATTGTCTGGATACTTTCTCCAGACGGGATGGACAGTTTGGCCAAACAGTGTTACAAAATTTGTTCTCTTAAGTTGCCAACTCTCCCACCATCCCATTGGGGTTAGCTTGGAGGTCACCCACTAGTGAGAATACCTGCCTGCTTGTCCTGGGATAAAGCAATGTTCCTTACCGTAACAGTTGTTATCCAGGGACAGCAGACAGCTATTCTCACGTCCCACCCACCTCCCCTGGGTTGGCTTCTCAGGCTAGCTACCTGAACTGAGGAGACACGCCCGGTACATCGGGCGGGAAGGCACTGGCGCATGCGCGGTGCGGGCATCTCGAAACTTCTGAGTTTCTTCAAGCAAGACATGCTTGCAAGATGTCCGTATCGGGGCTCTGTCGGATGACATCACCCACTAGTGAGAATAGCTGCCTGCTGTCCCTGGATAACAACTGTTACGGTAAGTAACATTGCTTTATCTGTAATCTTCTTATTTCTTAATGGGTTATGCCATGGTATAAGGTGTTGCAATAATCAAGCCTAGAAATGATTGAGTGTATTAGAATGTTAAGAGCTTCAGGTTTTAAAACTTTTGATAAGGATCTAATGAGACGTAACTTATAAAACAATTTTTAACCACTGAACTAATCTGGTCGTGATAAGAAAGTTCCTGATCTAATATTACTCTCAATATTTTCGTTGTAGTTACTATTTGGAGAGGGATATTGTTTAGGAGTATCTGCGATGAAAATTTAAGATCATTTTTCCATGGGAAAAACATTACAAAAGATTTTATTGCGTTCAGGGCCAACATATTATCCTTAAGCCACTGGCTTATTTGTTTTAACTTGTTATTTATACTTGTTATAGCAGGGATCTGGATTTAACACCACACCTTTTTCAATAGTAAGGATAAGTTAGGGGAAGTTTAGTTTGTTTTTTTCATTTCAAGTTTAGACACTTTTTTTTTTTTTAAGTATGCGCTAGAACCATTTAGGGAAGAATTCATCAAGGGGTACTAACCAATTTAGCAGTTAGCATCAGTGGCATAGTAAGAGGATGGGGAGGGCAGACCACCTTGGTGCCTCTTCTCCTCTCTGCCCCCTCCCACGTACCTCTTAAAAGGTTCACTGGCATGAGCAAGATCTTACAGCTGCTGCTTGTGCCAGCCTCAGCTTCCTTCTGACATTTTTAACCTATTGTATTGTTTTAAGTTTGTATTGTATTGTTCCCCTTTGAATGTACAGTGATGCCTCGCATAACGGACGCCTCGCACAGCGAACGCTGCGCACAACGAACTTTATGTCTTGATCCGTACAACGAACTTCGTTTCACACAACGAAGTCGCCCGAGCTGCATCCTTCCGCGCAGGCACTGCGCTTAACTGCCCTCTCTCCGCCTGGTTCCCTCTTGCCCCCCCCCGACTCCCCGACACGATCGGGGCAAAAAGGAGCCCAAGCCCTCTTGCCCCGCCGATTCCCCGACACGATCGGGGCAAGAGGGAGCTCAAGCCCTCTTGCCCCCCCGACTCCCCGACACGATCGGGGCAAGAGGGAGCTCAAGCCCTCTTGCCCCCCCCGACTCCCCGACACGATCGGGGCAAGAGGGAGCTCAAGCCCTCTTGCCCCCCCCGACTCCCCGACACGATCGGGGCAAGAGGGAGCTCAAGCCCTCTTGCCCCCCCCCGACTCCCCGACACGATCGGGGCAAGAGGGAGCTCAAGCCCTCTTGCCCCCCCGACTCCCCGACACGATCGGGGCAAAAGGGAGCCTAAGCCCTCTTGCCCCGCCGATTCCCCAACTCCCCGACAATATCGGGCCAGGAGGGAGCCCAAGTCCTCCTGGCCACGGCGACCCCCTAACCCCACCCTGCACTACATTACGGGCAGGAGGGATCCCAGGCCCTCCTGCCCTCGACGCAAACCCCCCCTCCCCCCAACGACCGCCCCCCCCAAGAACCTCCGACCGCCCCCCCAGCCGACCCGCGACCCCCCTGGCCGACCCCCACGACACCCCCAACCCCCTTCCCCGTACCTTTCTGTAGTTGGCCGGACAGACGGGAGCCAAACCCGCCTGTCCGGCAGGCAGCCAACGACGGAATGAGGCCGGATTGGCCCATCCGTCCCAAAGCTCCGCCTACTGGTGGGGCCTAAGGCGCCTGGGCCAATCAGAATAGGCCCGGGAGCCTTAGGTCCCTCCTGGGGGCGGGGCCTGAGGCACATGGGCCCAACCCGACCATGTGCCTCAGGCCCTGCCCCCAGGAGGGACCTAAGGCTCCCGGGCCTATTCTGATTGGCCCAGGCGCCTTAGGCCCCACCAGTAGGTGGAGCTTTGGGACGGATGGGCCAATCCGGCCTCATTCCGTCGATGGCTGCCTGCCGGACAGGCGGGTTTGGCTCCCGTCTGTCCGGCCTACTACAGAAAGGTACGGGGAAGGGGGTTGGGGGTGTCGTGGGGGTCGGCCAGGGGGGTCGCGGGTCGGCTGGGGGGGCGGTCGGAGGTTCTTGGGGGGGGCGGTCGTTGGGGGGAGGGGGGGTTTGCGTCGAGGGCAGGAGGGCCTGGGATCCCTCCTGCCCGTAATGTAGTGCAGGGTGGGGTTAGGGGGTCGCCGTGGCCAGGAGGACTTGGGCTCCCTCCTGGCCCGATATTGTCGGGGAGTTGGGGAATCGGCGGGGCAAGAGGGCTTAGGCTCCCTTTTGCCCCGATCGTGTCGGGGAGTCGGGGGGGCAAGAGGGCTTGAGCTCCCTTTTGCCCCGATCGTGTCGGGGAGTCGGGGGGGCAAGAGGGCTTGAGCTCCCTCTTGCCCCGATCGTGTCGGGGAGCCGGGGGGGCAAGAGGGCTTGAGCTCCCTCTTGCCCCGATCGTGTCGGGGAGTCGGGGGGGGCAAGAGGGCTTGAGCTCCCTCTTGCCCCAATCGTGTCGGGGGTGCCAGGGACCACACGGAGTCACCCACCGTACCACCCGATTCGGGTAAGCGCAGGTATCGGTGGGTGGCTTATTTGCGGGGGGGTGCCTTATTTTACATTTTTTTCTAAAAAGGGGGGGCTGTCTTATTTGATGGCCCTGCCTTATCATCGGGGAAACACGGTAGAAAAAAAAAAAAATGAACAGTTAAGTCCCAGTTTTTGCCGCTGAGACTCTGCCCTCTCACTGTAAAATTAGACTCTACTTAGTCTGTCTTTAAATTTAAAAAATGTGTGTTGTTTTAAAAAACAATTATGTTTTTAGATGTATCTAAATAAAAATAATAACCAAAAATTTATCTTTTTTTATGTCATCTTAGCATATTTTATGCTACAGAACGAATTATTTTTTTTAACATGTATTGTTATGGGAAAACGCGTTTCACACAACGAACGTTTCACATAACAAACTTGCTCCTGGAACGGATTAAGTTCGTTGTGTGAGGCACCACTGTATTTTAAATTGTTCATCGCTTAGAACTATGATTAAGCGATTAATCAAAAGAATTAATAAACTTGAAACTTGATCATTTCCTGGTCGCGAAACCAGAATGTGATGTCAGAAGGGAGCTGAGGCCACAGCAGTTGGAAAACGCTGCTTGTGCCGATGACCATTTCAAGACATACATTTGGATGGGGGATGTGTTCAAGCAGTGAGGGGTGGGGTGCACAGCGCAGTAGGGAAGAGCAGGGGGAGGCGATGCTGAGCACTATCACCCCAGGTGCTAACCTCCCTAGTTATGCCACTGGTTAGCATGCACTAAATGCTAAGGTGCCCATATTCCTATAGGCACCTTAGCATTTAGCTTACACTACATTGGTTAGCACCCCATGTTGAATTCCCCCTTAGTGTGAGTAAAAACGATTTAGCATGCACTACAAATTCATACATTTGTATATTCCATGCACCTTACTAAAGAAAAGTAATAGCTTCCAAATTTTTTCATCTACTGATTTCAGACAAAAGTATAAAATTAGAAATTAACTTGAAGAATTGAGGGTCGGAGTAAAGGGTCAATATTCTGACTGGCGGGGAGTCACGAGCGGTGTGCCACAGGGATCGGTGCTGGGGCCGTTACTCTTTAATATATTCATCAATGACCTGGAAAGGGAGGTAAAGTGTGAGGTTATAAAATTCGCAGACGATACTAAACTGTGCGGCAGAGTTAGGACCAGGGAGGAGTGTGAGGACCTGCAAAGGGACCTGGACAAGCTGGAAGACTGGGCAAACAAATGGCAAATGCGCTTCAACGTGGACAAATGCAAGGTCATGCATATAGGGAAAAAGAACCCGCTGTTCAGCTATAAATTGGGGGGGGTATTGTTGGGAGACAGCAGACTCGAGAGAGACTTGGGTGTGCTGGTGGATGCATCACTGAAGCCATCTGCACAGTGCGCGGCAGCCTCGAAAAAAGCCAACAGGATGCTGGGCATCATAAAGAAGGGCATAACAACCAGAACACAGGAAGTCATCATGCCACTGTATCGAGCGATGGTGCGCCCACATCTGGAATACTGCGTTCAGTATTGGTCGCCGCACCTCAAGAAGGACATGGCGGTACTTGAAAGAGTCCAAAGGAGAGCAACGAGAATGGTAAGAGGGCTGGAACACTGCCCATACGCCGAGAGGCTGGATAGGCTGGGGCTCTTCTCTCTGGAGAAAAGGAGGCTCAGGGGAGATATGATAGAAACCTTCAAGATCATGAGGGGCATAGAGAGGGTGGATAGGGACAGATTCTTCAGATTGAAGGGGACAGCTAATACGAGGGGGCATTCTGAGAAACTGAAGGGAGATAGGTTCAAAACAAACGCAAGGAAGTTTTTTTTCACCCAGAGGGTCGTGGACACTTGGAATGCATTACCGGAGGAAGTGATCAGGCAGAGTACGGTCCAGGGATTCAAACAGGGATTGGACGGATTCCTGAGGGATAAAGGGATCATGGGATACTGAAGGAGGAGCTGGGATGTAACACAAGTATAGAAAGTTAACCAGGTAATGAGTAAAAACCAACCAGGTCGTGCATGGGAAAGACCGGAGGGCTAGGGCTTCGATAGGAAGGCAGGACTTAAATGGGAAGCCAAGGTGGCAAGGGAGCCCCTTCTGATGATTTTGACAGGTCGTGACCTGTTTGGGCCGCCGCGGGAGCGGACTGCTGGGCAGGATGGACCTGTGGTCTGACCCGGCGGAGGCACTGCTTATGTTCTTATGTTCTTATTTTATCAACAGTAAAATAAACTTGAGGCCGACTGAATTTTAAGCTCAGTTACAGTGCCAAAGGCAGCCCAAAATCCTTTTTGTCCTTGGTTTCAATTTCAGTTGAAAGATTATTTTAATTTTTGGCCATATTTTCATTTTTGGCCAAAAATGACTATGTATTTTAAGCGGAAGCTGAAACTTTGTTCTTGTCCTATTTGTCTCCCTTCCATTCTTACCCCACCTCCCCCCCAAAAAAAGTTGTCACTCCCCACCCCCTACCTACCTCTTCCTCACTTGTAGACCCCATGGACCTATTTTACAATCCCTAGTGGTCTATCAGTGCAGTTCTGGCAGGAACAGTCCCCAGTTACTCCTTCCCATTCATGATCTGCTCTCAAAATGGTTGCCATGACCGTGGCATCACTCCTGACTACACCACTAGAAAACCAGAGGGGTAATCCTGAGTAGAGAATGACAAGGGAATGGGGACAGAGCCCACATGGTGAGGATGGGGACAGAGGCAGAGTCCACAGGGCAGGGACAGGGACAAACTTTGTCCACATGTCATTCTCTAAAAACTTGAGACTAGTATCGATATGTAAAAACTTAATACATCTTAGACAACTAGCAACTGAATTCAATGATTTAAAAAAAAAACACAAAACAAAACAAAACTGCAGAAGCTGCTTTTGGATTTAAATGAACTACTGTTAAATGACATAAGAACATAAGAATTGCCATACTGGGTAAGACCAAAGGTCCATCAAGCACAGGTTGCTGTTTCCAACAGTGGCCAACCCAGGTCCCAAGTATCTAGCTAGATCCCATGTAGTAAATCAGATTTTATGCTGCTTATCCTAGGAATAAGCAGTGGATTTCCCCAAGCCATCTCAATAATGGCCTATGGACTTTTCTTTGAGGAAAACTGGTGAAGGGTATGGAGAAACTGGAATACGAGGACAGACTTATAACACTAGGATTGTTCTCCCTTGAGAAAAGGAGACTGCGTGGGGATATGATCGAGACCTTCAAAATACTGAAAGGAATTGACAAAATAGAGCAGAGAAGATTATTTACATTGTCCAATTTGACACGGACTAGAGGACATGTAATGAAGCTAAGGGGGGACAGGTTCAGGACTAATGTCAGGAAGTTCTGCTTCACTCAGAGAGTGGTTGACACCTGGAATGCCCTCCCAGATGAGATTATTGCGGAATCGACCGTCCTAGGCTTCAAGAGCAAACTAGATGCATATCTCCTTAAGAGAGGCATATAAGGATTTGGTGGACTATAAATTACAACAGGTGTACACCTGGCAGGGCCTCCGCGTGTGCGGATCGCCGGACTTGATGGACCGAAGGTCTGATCCGGAGATGGCAGTTCTTATGTTCTATGAAATTATCCACACCTTTTTAAAACCCTGCTAAGCTGATTTCACCACATTCTCCGGCAACAAATTCCAGAGTTTAATTACACATTGTGTGAAGAAATATTTTCTCTGGTTTGTTTTAAATCTACTACTTAGTAGCTTCTTTGCATGCCCCCTAGTCCTAGTATTTTTGGAAAGCGTGAACAAGTGATTCACATCTACCCTTTCCACTCCACTCAGTATTTTATAGATCTCTATCATATCACTCCTGAGCTGTCTCTTCTCCATGCTGAAAAGTCCTAGCTGCTTTAGCCTCTACTCATAGGGAAGTCGTCCCAAACCTTTTAGCATTTTCGTCACCCTTCTCTGTAACTTTTCTAATTCTGCTATATCTTTTTTTGAGATACGGTGATCAGAACTGCACATCATTTGTGTCTTGTCTGCCTTTGATGTAGCAACAAGAGTCTTATCTGCTGATCAGACTCCTACCATCTGCAATGTTCTTCTATCAGGTGCCCAACTGTTCAAGCATCTTACTGCAACAGATTCATCCATCGTTGCTGGTATCAAGAAGCATTTCCAACATTTAATAGACACTTATTTTCCTGTCAATCCACTACACAGTTGAGGTTCTCTTCTACACCCATGTCTGAAAGACAATCCAATTACCTTCCCAGATGATGTAAAAACGCAAATGAATCTTTGGGAAGGTTGTACCAAAACCAAATCGAAATGAAAGGCTCTGTTTGTGATTTATAAACAATTGTTCAGAATATTATTCCTTTTTATACTTTAATAAAAAGATTTAAAAATAAAATCATAAGTGTGTGAGGTTTGTACAAATGAAGACAGTCCGCAAGGATGGAGTCAGAGCCCATAGGGATGGGGACAATCTTTGCTCCCGTGTCATTCTCTAGTCCTGAGAGAGCTTTTATTTTTTTGTACCGCAATTGCAAATAATGTAGTTATGATCTTGCACAGAAGTTTATATGGTAAATGCACTGCCTCAAATAAATGCTTTGGATACAAACTATTACCAGAAATTTAAGTTTGTTAAATTTGGTAACATAGACATAGAAACATAGAAACATAGAAGATGACGGCAGAAAAGGGCTACAGCCCATCAAGTCTGCCCACTCTGCTTACCCACCCCCTGTCTATGCCCTAATGACCCAATTTCCTTATCTTGACCCTCATAGGGATCCCACATGGGTATCCCATTTATTCTTAAAGTCTGGCACGCTGTCTGCCTCGATCACCTGCACTGGAAGCTTGTTCCAATGATCAACCACTCTCTCTGTGAAGAAATACTTTCTGGTGTCGCCATGAAATTTTCCGCCCCTGAGTTTGAGCGGGTGCCCTCTTGTGGCCGAGGGTCCCTTGAGAAAGAAAATATCATCTTCCACTTCGACACGTCCCGTGAGGTACTTAAATGTTTCGATCATGTCTCCCCTCTCCCTACGTTCCTCAAGAGTGTAGAGCTGCAATTTGTTCAGTCTCTCTTCGTACGAGAGACCCTTGAGCCCCGAGATCATCCTGGTGGCCGTCCGTTGAACCGATTCAATTCTGCGCACATCTTTACTGTAATGTGGCCTCCAGAATTTCACACAGTACTCCAGATGAGGTCTCACCATGGCCCTGTACAATGGCATTATGACTTCAGGCTTTCGGCTGACGAAACTTCTATTGATACAACCCAATATCTGCCTTGCCTTAGATGAAGCCTTCTCCACTTGATTGGCAGTTTTCATGTCTGCACTGATGATTACTCCTAAATCTCGTTCTGCTGAAGTCCTAGTTAAAGTTTCTCCGTTCAAGAAGTACGTCCTGCATGGATTTCCGCTTCCGAGGTACATGACCTTACATTTCTTAGCATTGAAGCCTAGCTGCCAGGTTGAGGACCAACTTTCCAATGTAAGGAGGTCCTGCGCCACATAATTCTGTAAACTGCATTCACTTACTATATTACATAGTTTGGCGTCATCGGCGAATAGTGTTATTTTACCTTGAAGCCCTTGAGTCAGATCCCCTATGAATATGTTGAAAAGGAGTGGACCCAGGACCGAGCCCTGCGGCACTCTACTGGTCACCTCCGATGTTTTAGAGAGGGTACCATTAACCACCACCCTCTGAAGTCTGCCACTCAGCCAATCATTGACCCATGCAGTTAGTGTCTCTCCTAACCCCATCGATTCCATCTTGCTTAGCAGCCTGCGGTGTGGGACACTGTCAAAAGCTTTACTGAAGTCCAGGTACACGACGTCCAAAGACTCTCCCAAGTCCAACTTTCTTGATACCAAGTCAAAGAAGCTGATGAGATTGGATTGGCAGGACCTACCCTTGGTGAATCCATGCTGACTGGGATCCCGAAGATTCCCTTCATTCAAGATCGTGTCCAATTTGCTTTTAATTAGTGTTTCCATGAGTTTGCACACTATTGATGTGAGACTCACCGGTCTATAATTCGCAGCCTCTGCCCTGCAACCCTTTTTATGCAGAGGAACGACATTAGCTAATTTCCAGTCCAGGGGAACTTTCCCCTTACTTAGGGAGAGATTGAATAGCTCAGCCAACGGTTTCGCCAGGACATCGCTCAATTCTCTGAGCACTCTTGGATGCAAATTGTCTGGTCCCATGGCTTTGTTCACCTTGAGTCTTGCCAGTTCACTGTAAACTTCACCTGGTGTGAACTCAAAATTCTGAAACGGGTCTTCTGTGCTTTGTGTTGCCTTCAACTGCGGACCGTGTCCCGGTGCCTCACAGGTGAAGACTGAGCAGAAGTATTCATTCAGTAGTTCGGCTTTATCGGAATCTGCTTCCATGTAACTTCCGTCCGGTCTTCTAAAGCGTACTATCCCGCCTGTGTTCCTTTTTCTGTCACTAATATACCTGAAGAAGGATTTGTCCCCCTTTTTAATGTTTTTTGCCAGAATTTCTTCCACTCGAAGTTTTGCCTCCCTAACTGCCATTTTGACCGCTGTAGACCTGGTCCTATATTCTACTTTTGCCTCTCTTTTCTCCGTGCGCTTGTAGGAGAGAAACACTTTTTTCTTCTCCTTAATGAGGTGCGAGATCTCCGCGGTGAACCATTGGGGTTTATTGTTTCTTTGTCGTTTATTTACTGATTTTATGAAGCGGCTAGTTGCTTCATGTATGGTTGATTTCAGTGTTAACCACTTAGCTTCTACATCATCGGTCTCCGCTTGGTCCTGCAGCGTCTGATGGACGAAATCTCCCATGCGTGCGAAGTCTGTGCACCGGAAATTGAGTACCTTTGTTTTCGTGTTTGATCTAGGGAAGCCTTTCCTAAGGTTGAACCATACTATGATGAGTTCTTTAGGAATTGGTCTCTATGAAGTTATGACATCAGCCACACTCAGAGTGTGACACAAAGTCAGCCACTGTAAAAGCACCATGATTTTTAGTTTCAGTTTTTATTAGCTGTGGTCCATATGTGTGGAAGCTTTATTGCTTAGAAGTAAAATATGGTCTATCGTTATTTAAATTATATTCTGGCTTAGGTACTCTGGGTTTAGCAGAGGGATGCAGACTGCAAGCTCTGACAATCACCAGCAGCCCTCCCTATTTCACATTCGCACAACCAAACTTGAGTTTTCATTTTGGGCTAAAACTAGGTGATGAGTTTCGGCTTCCATTTTGGCCAAAAGCTTTCAGACAGTTGCAATGGCATGTATGGTTTCAACTAAAACTGAAAAAAAAGCAGTTTCAGTTAGCCTCTAAAATAAACACATATATTTATTCTTAGGAGGTAAAACTTTTTCTGAGAATATGATTTATTATTCCCCTCCCCCTCTCTTTTTTTAGGATTATCACAATTCAAATTTAGCAGATTCTGAAACCAAGAAGCCATTTGTGTCACTACAGCTGCTATGTGCAAGTCAGGGAGGACAATGTGTTTACCTGTGGCCTGTTTCCAGTCATGCAAATAGAGACACGTTCATTTTACCGACGTCATAGCTGTAACATTATATGGGCTCAGCTTGGAGGCTGGAGATTTGAAGGTAGTAAAAAGGGAGGTGTTTTAAAGCTCTGTTTTTCAGCAAGGGCTGGAGACAGAACTGGTTTTCAGGATTTCCACAATTAATATTTTTCAAAAACACTTGCATAGATACGTTTCTGAGAACAAGACTAATCTTTATAGCTTATATGCAGAAAACCAGCCTACTTGTGGCTTTGGCGGGTCAAATTTAGAAACTTTCATCTTAGAGTATGCTCCCTATGGGGAGAGCTGAGAGCACTGGCAGGAATAGAGTTCATCCAGCATAGTTGTACAATGGAAAATTTGTTCTAGCATCACTTCTATTAAATAAAGTTTTTGAAAAACACAAAAGGAAACAGATGAAATGAAAGAGGGAAAAGAAAGAATTCAGTAGACTATAGTGTATGAACAGGACTAATTATACACTGTATATGAGTTCGCTAAGGTTCACATTTATTTAACCATTCATTAATTTTAACCTCAGGGGAACTACACTTCTAAGTCTACAAGCATTGAACAGAGCATAAAAGAAGTTCCCTCAATTTTCACACCAGCACAGTGGTTTAATGTTTAATATGGTTGGAGGAAGTAGAAACAGGATGTGAGGAGAAACTGACGAGATAAGCATAATGCTTTATTATCTGTGTCTTAAAGGACAGAATATATTTTACTAAGACAAGAGGATTCATAGTATTAAATGTATAGATATATAGATAGGGTTACCAGATGCCCGGATTTCCCTGAACATGTCCTCGTGTCGGGCAGGGAGGAAGTCCACGCTTGCGCGGATGCCACGCGATGATATCATGCGCACGTGTGACATCATCGCGTGACATCCATGTATGCATGGACTTCCTGCATGATGCGATTTATGGACAAGAGTAGGCAGCGGTGGATAAGAGCAGGCAGCGGGGGGGGGGGGGGGGAATTAAGGCAGGGATGGCAGAAATGGGCAGACTTGGAGGTAAGGTCTAGGGGTCCAGATTTTCCGATTGGAAAATCTGGCAACCCTATATATAGATGGATGGATACATCTATTGACAATTCATTCATACTAGAGAATGACACGGTGAAAAAATTGGTCCCCGTCACCGCCCCGTCCCCGTCTCACCATCCTCTGCACCGCCCCGTCACCGCCATTCTCTTCACCGCCCCGTCACCGCCACTGCCACCCCATTCACCGCCCCGTCACCGCCACTGCAACCCCATTCACCGCCCCGTCACCGTCACCGCTGCATACATAAAAGCCTCAAACGGGTACGATTTTATATACTTTTCTAATATCTCCCCTATGTATCTGCCATTGCCCCCCCCTGTGTCCATATACCATCCCCATGGCATGTCCCCTTTTTGTCTCTGTCCCTATGCCCCATGCACATAATTTCCCCTCTTTCTGTTACCTTCCTGTGTCTAGATTTCCCCTATCTTCCTCTTCCATACCAGTGTGTCTCTTCTTTTCAACCCCATCTAGCTTTTTTCCCTCTTTCTTCCCCCCCCCCCTGCTTCTAGCATCTGGCTCACCTGCCTGTCCTTCCCTTTCTTTCCTGCTGTGGGTTTTTCTTTCCGTTTTCATCCCCTTGGCCCAGAATCCTTTTCCCTTTCACTCCCTCCTTACAGTCTGAGCCGGGAACACGGGTGATCGCACGGTCCTCGCAGCCCCCACCCGCCTGCCCAATCGATCCTAGTGTTTAGCCAGCTCTCTCCCTTCTCCTCACCTTAGTTTGCAGGCTTTCTTTTTTGGCGACCTGCACGCTTTCCCAAAGAGCCGCACACGCGCGGCTGCTCAGTGTTCAATCTTCTGCTCTGCTGCAACTTCCTGTTTCCGGTTGCGTCAGAGCAGAAGATCGAAACTGAGCAGCAGCGGCTCTTTGATAGCGTGCGGGTCGCCGAAAAAGAAAATCTACAAACTAAGGTGAGGAGAAGGGAGAGAGCTGGCTAAACACTAGAATCGATTGGGCAGGCGGGTGTGAGCTGCGGGGACCGCGCGACCCTTCAAGCCTCACTGCGGGGACAAGACCCATTCACCGCCCCGCGGGCGGTGAATGGCCTTGTCCCCGTCGCCGCAGCGACTGCTAGTTTTCTTCCCCATTTTCGGCGGGTGACCCGCGGCTAAAATGCGGTGGCCGCGGGTAAACCGCCACCGTGTCATTCTCTAATTCATACTACAGGGCAGACAGTTGTTATTCTAGAAAACATATCTGGTTGTAGCTTTTGGGACTTACCTAGCCTCACAATAGAAGGTAACACTGGCAACTCATTTGCTGATCTTTATGGATTCAAGTGACAGAGGATTAGTCTAACAGTTAGAGCTGTGAGCTATGATCTAAGGAGGCCAATGGCTGGCACGACCTTTCCTCTGCTGTGTCCCACCCACAGTAAGCTACAACAGCACAGGAGGATAAAGTCTGGTTGGCCAGAAAGGTAGCCTTTAGTGTTGTCTCCAATGCTGTAATTGAGCATGGGGTGGGGGGGAGGGAGGGCTGGACCTCAGGGCATGGAAGGGAGGATTCAGCTGCAGGTGCCCCCTACCATTGAGTGGCCCTGGGCATTTTGCAGGACTCGCTCAATAGTAGCTACGCCCCTGGTGGCTGAGTATTTCTTAATATGGAAGCCATTTCTTATTTTGGATGCATTTTCCAGCCTGTAGCAAAAGTCCAAAACATAGTATCTCTTGATACATGGGAGATATGTTAAGCCAGAATACAGTACTATATTAGTCTTGGTCAAGAATTGCATCATGGGGATTCATTCAAAGAAATCAATTTTTTGGGACATTTCTCATATTTACATTCTCAAGTGATTGTGGTTTGGCTTTTCAAGCCAGTGCACTCTGCCGCCATCCGTTCCTGGGCAGTATTTTGGGACTAAGCAGGACAGGATGCTGTTGTATCAGTGCCCCTCCATGTGGACCCTTCTACATCATGATGGAACAGGACACTCATTTACATGCCATCTGTGTGCATAAGTATACAGAATAGTGTCACGTTCAAAGGCAAGTGCACATTTACACACTCAAGTAGCAGCAAACACCCATGTGTTGTTCTGTAAGGGCATGCTTGAGTGGCATAGCAAGGGGGGAGCATGTGAGGGGATGTCATGTGCACAACTTACAGAATACAGTACGTTACACACACCTTTGTCACATTTGGGTGCTCACAGTTACACTAGGTCTATGGCTGGTGTGTGGGTGTTTAAATGCCAATACTGGGTTAGTCCAGGATTATATAAAGCAATCTGCGCATCCAGATACTGTTACAGCTAACGTAACCATTTATTTTTTTTCATCAAAATGGGACATTTATTGTCAACCTCACCCCCAATCCCACCCTAGCCCTGCCCCCAATTTCTTCCATTCGTTTTTCATGTACACATAATATCTTATTAATTCATGATAACCATAAAATTTTAAAAAACACAAAGCACACTATACGCAGAGAAAATGTTAATTATCATTTATATTTGGGGGGATTTCAAAGATGTCAAGGCAGATGACTTTAAAATATGCAATGTCACCTCAGTAACTATAGAAAAATAGACAAATATAGTGCAAAATATAGACAGCAGATATAAATTCTCAAAACTGACACATTTTGATTACTAAATTGAAAATAAAATCATTTTTCCTACCTTTGCTGTCTGGTGATATCATGAGTCTCTGGTTACATTTCCTTCTGACTGTGTATCCTTTCTTTTATTTCTTTCTGCACTCATGCCCAACAATTGTCCCTTTCTATTCCCTCCCTCCTTTCTTCCCATTTCCTTAGTGCCCCCAGTGCCTCCTTCCTATGTCCTTAGTGCCCTCAGTGCCTCCTTCTTTTGTCCCCCTCACTGCCTTCCAGCCTTAGTCACACCCCCTTCTTCAAAGCCAGCCTGCCTGCCTCCCTCCCTGCTGTGCCTGCCTCCCTCCTTCCCTCCCTCCAGCGCCCGATTCAACACCCCCCTAGATCGCCACTGCCGATGCTGCCTGCCAGCTTCCCTCCTTCCCTTCCTCCAGTGCCGATTCAAACTCCCGTCCGCCCGCCATCACTGCACGTTCTTCTTGCCACCCAGAAGCCTTCTTCCCAACATCAATTTTGATGTTGGAGAGGAAGTTTCGGTCCAGCCAATTGCTGCCTGGCTGACCCAGAATTGACATTGGGAAGGCTTCTGGACGACAAGAAGGTGCAGCGGCGGTGGGTGGACTGGGGTTTGAATTGGCGCTAGAGGGAGGGGAAGCGATCACCTGTCCTGTTGTCCCTGTGCACAGCTTTGGTATGCTATCCCTGAAAACGGGACATTTCGGCGTCCCGAAGCAGTGGGTTGGGACAATGGAACAGCTGGTCAAATAACGGGATCGTCCCGTTGAAAACAGGACATATTGTCACCTTAGTTATAGCTGCTGGTCTAAAACAGTGGCATATCCATGCAGGGCTGCCTGGGCCCTCCAATTTAAGATTAAGTCACCACCAATGTGACAACCAGTACATGGTTAGTGGGGCTGCTCTAGCCCCGCCACTCAAAGAGTTTCCCTGCCGGAGCCCCTCCCATGCTGCCTGAGCAGCAGAAAGTCAGCAGGGTGCTCTGGCAGCTGATGCAGCACTTTGCGCATAGTCAGTGCACGTATTTGAAGCAAGCATGTGTAGAAGTGCGGGCATCAGAGGCCGGAGCAGCCTGCTGATTTCTGCTATTGAGATAGCGTGGGCTGGACTCCAGCAGGGAAACTCTTCAGCTAGTGGGGCTTGAGCACCCCCACCAGCAAAGGTATGATTGGAGGGGTGTGTGGCAACTGCAGCAGCAGGGAGGGAGAGGGGACAGAGGAAATGCTTGGCCCTCCACAGTCCACCCTCAGCTCCCCCCAAGTCAACTTCTGGTTACACCCCTGGAATAGGCTCTCACCACACAGCATCAGAGCTATAAAAAAAAAGAGGTGCTTATGTAGAATTAGCCCAGGTGGGTAAAAATAAAGAAGGAGGGGCTGTGGGGGATGAGACGGGGGGGGGGGGGAGGGAGAGAGAAAAAAGGATGGTGTGCTAGAGATACCACTACTAGTGAAAGATAAACCAATGTGCAGAATTAAAGCACCAATTCTAGCTTTTGCATAGAGTGCCAGTTAGTATAGAGACAGCATTGACCACTTTCACGGGAAGGATGAAAGCACTATGGTGGCAATGTGGCTTGCAGAACCCATAAAAGCACCAATTCTCATAATTTGTTTAGGCTATGATGCAGTGCTTTAGAAGACATAGACAATCCCATCCCTTCCCCCCCTTTGAACTCAGAGTCTATGATAAAGTACATGAATCTAAAACCACTTAGGATATAAGCAAATAAAATAAATAAATAATACAACAGGAAAGACACACGAAAACCACGTTGCCATGGGGTTCTTTAGTTAAATGGGGCCTGTAGCAAGGAGTGAGGCTTCTTGAAATTCTTAAAGCTAAGGGAGTGAGTAGTGTCTAAATCAGTGTATCTCAAACTGTGTGCCGAGGCACACTAATGTGCCTCCTGAGATTCCAGGTGTGCCATGGTACACTGGGGAGGAGGAGATGCGCCAGCAGACTGCCTACAGGACGTGCCTATCATGGCAAGAGGCACATCCTGTAGGCAATCAGTGGGCGCCAGCACCTATCCTCTCTGGCCCTCTTCCCTTCTGGGACCCCCCCCTCCTAGCATCTCAGGGCCCGCCTGGTGGGCCTTCACGCCCACGCGGACATCGACATGATGTCGCGCATGTGCATGATGTCATCACGGCAATATCGGCGCACTTCCTGGTGCCTCGAGCCACAGCCCCTACTTCTAATGTGCTGCGGCTCGAGAAAGTTTGCGGGACACTGGTCTAAATAATGATCAGAGTTCACTAAAGAGAAGGAATGCCTCAGACATTCATGTGCATCAGCAGAAAAATGTTTGCCTTAGAAATAAACTATGGCCTTGATGCTGTAAAATGGTGCATTACAACTCTGCATTAAGCTTCATCACTAAGAAGTCTTTTACACTTGTTGCCAGGGGCAGACTGAGCGATCTGGGCCCCCCAGGCAATAAGGATCATGGTCCTCCATCCTCCCATCCATCAGAGATTACTGGTTCTGCATCTATTTTAATATTTCTACAGCACTTACCTTGACTTCCAGAAGAAACTTAAGACATCTCTCTTCTCTCTATAGCCATTCTCTTATCCTTCTCCTCTTCCCTCTAACAACCATAAGATTGAGCTTGAAAATGTAACTTCAAGAACTTGATCTCTTCTTATAAACCACATAGATTCCTTGCAGAGAATTGTGGTATATAAGACACTATACTGTATTGTTTTCTTCCTTTTGCTATATCTTAATGTACAAGAAACTATCCACTCCCTCTCTTCCCAGGCTGCTCCATACACTTTACATAAAAAACCCTACTAGTAGGGGGTTTCCCTGCTGGTAATGAGTACTGTCTGGGAATTCCCCTTACCTCCTGTTCCAAAATGTATAGCAGTGGGGTCCCTCAACTAGCCAGTAAGAAAAAAGGGGTAAGAAATCTCCCTATTTGTAACTTTTTTTTTTTTTTTTTTTTAAAGTAACAAAGATTTCATGGCAAATTTCATAGCTATGCATTTAGCTTTTTAAAGAGCAAGCACATGGTAGCAAAGATGTTGAATACGAACAGTTTTGCTATACTAGGTCTTATGCCCAAACTTTACACTAATCAAGATTTGACAGTTTTAATGAAACAAGGAGATAAAGAATGGTTTCAAATTGGTAAAGATGTACAACAATGCTGCATACTTTTCTCATATGCGTTCAATTTATATCCAGAAGAAATCATCCAAAAAGCAGGACTGCATGAAGAAACCTGAGGTGTGAAAATTGGTGGAAGACTCATCGACAGCGTTCACTGTGCTGAAAGTAAAAGAATCTGAAATATCTGCTTATCAGGATCACGAAACATGCCTTAGCATAAAGAAGAAAACTGGTAAAATCAATAAGTGCATCCTTGATGGAGAAGAGTAGACAATTTCAACCTGTTCAGATCAATAATGAAACAACAAGCAATCAAGAAATTAGATAACTTATCGCTCTTAGCAGAATAGCTAGGAAGGACTTTCAAGTGCAGAGAGAGATGTATTTATTTATATAGGCATTCACCTTAGCCAAGATATGGTAGTTTCAATAACATCATATGGATGCAAAAGTTAGACAATGAAGTGCAAGACAGAAAGAAAATCAATACCTTTGTATTATGGTACTTGCAAAGAATACTGTGTATATTGTGGATTAATTTAAAAAACAAACAAACAACAACCCAAAAAATCAATATTGGAGGATATCAAACCTGAACTTTCCTTGGAAGCTCAAGTGACAAAACCTTGGCTTTCATACTTTGGACATATCAAGTGAAGGAAAAGATCATTAGAGGAAACACCATGCTTGGCAAGACTGAAGGTCAATGCAAAATACCAGCAATGTGATTGATCAATAGAATTTCAGCAGCTATGGATGCCTGGAATGCGCTCCCGAGAGAGGTGGTGGAGAGTAAAACTGTGACTGAGTTCATAGAAGCGTGGGATGAACACAGAAGATTTAGAATCAGAAAATAATATTAAATATTGAACTAGGCCAGTACTGGGCAGACTTGCACGGTCTGTGTCTGTGTATGGCCGTTTGGTGGAGGATGGGCTGGGGAGGGCTTCAATGGCTGGGAGGGTGTAGATGGGCTGGAGTAAGTCTTAACAGAGATTTCGGCAGTTGGAACCCAAGCACAGTACCGGGTAAAGCTTTGGATTCTTGCCCAGAAATAGCTAAGAAGAAAAAAAATTTAAAAAAAAAAAAATTAAAATTGAATCAGGTTGGGCAGACTTGATGGACCTTTCGGGTCTTTATCTGCCGTCATCTACTATGTTACTATGTCACCTAACTGAAAATTAAATACAGCTCAGGATAACTATTCAAAGGTTCACCACAAGTCAATGATGACTTGACCATAAATAACAACTACAAATAAAAAGGAATTATAGGTTGTTTTTAAAGATTATATTTTAAGAGTATTATAATTTTGTACAGTAAGTTTCAAAATTACCTTGTGCCTGAGAATCCAAATCTTACTTTCCATTGACTTTCGTTTACTGTGATTTACACCACATGGTTTAATTCAAATTAATATCTCCAAATGTGTTTGCTTTACATAAATACAAGTACAACAGTCCATTCTCATCTGGTGCCAGGGAAGGTAACTGAGAACCAAACTTACAGCAATTCAAACTAGTGGAGAAAAAGACCTCAGAGTTAAAGCCAATATTGGCTAGGAAACCACTAATCAAGCAGGTACTAACAAACATACAAGCCCATAAAGTAGTCCCATAACAGTCACAAAAAAAAAGACTCCACTTGTATTGTATTATAGCTAAATAATGGTCCAATCCTCTCTAGGCATCAGGAACAGCAGAGTCTCACATTTAATACTAAAAATATCCACACAGTCCTCGATATCATACAACAGCACAAAAACTATGGTCATTTATCTTGTGCTGGTCTTCCAAACAGCTCTGAAGAGAGCAATTCAGATCTCTACGGGAGTACCCTATTTCGCCGGACACATCTTCAGGGGAATTATCAAGGCAACAGGCTAGGGTTACCATATGGCTCCAGAAAAAGGAGGATGGATTGAGACATCCGGGTTTTACTTCTGTTGCTTTCAATGGAAGTAAAACCCAGATGTCTCAATCCATCCTTTTTCTGGAGCCATATGGTAATCCTAGGCAACACTCCGCTCACAATTGTTTGCCACATTGTGAGTGGAATGTTGCCTTGATAATTCCACTGAAGATGCGTCTGGCGAAAGGGGCAACTCCTATAGGGATTTGAATTGCTCTCTGTACAGCTGTTTGGCAGACCAGCACAGGATAAGTGGCCATAGTTTTTGTGCTGTTGTATGATGGGCTTGTACGTTTGTTAGTACCTGCTTGATTAGTGGTTTCCTAGCTAGTATTGGCTTTAACTGAGGTCTTTTTTCCTCCATTAGTTTGAATTGCTTGACATTCGGTCCTCAGTTACCTTCCCTGGAACCAGAAGAGTGGACTTTTGTACTTGTATTGATTATATTTCCGCTTTTTCCTTCTTTACATTTTGCTTTATATAACCCAGTTACACAAATGAACCCCCATCTTGGGGGCCAGGTTATTCTAGCACAATCTCAACTTTTCAAATTTATTGTTAATGGTCATCTCTGCAGATGGATTGTCCCTTAAGTGGCATCTGATGGGGAAGTGTTTGGAGTATTTTGGGGAGGCAGAATAGCTCTTTTGCCATCCAGAAGACAACTGAAGTTTTGCGACTGTTTACATGCTTCAGCCACTGAAGTTTTAGTTAACTAATTTAAGCTTTGTGAAACTTTATCAGCTGTGGATCAGTTGCACCAATCTTCAAGTAAGGGTAGTAGAGAATGTGATTTAATTATGCATCATGGATTATTGTTTTTTGAAATATGTATTGATAATGAAGATTTTTAATTTGTTTATGAAATATATTAATTACTAGTATTTTAGCCCGTTACATTAACGGGTGCTAGAATATATGTCTGTCTGTCTTTCTTTCTATGTCTCTCTCCCTCCCGCTGTCTTTCTTTCTGTCCCTCTCTCCCTGGCCCCCTTTGTCTGTCTGTCTTTCTGTGTCTCTCTCTGCCTCTGTGCCTTTCTTCTTTTCTTTCTGTCTCCCTTCCTCTCGCTGTCTGGCTTTCTTTCTATGTCTCTATCCCCCCCCCCCCACTTCCCTGTGCAGCAGCCACAGCAGCATTCTCTCCCCCTCCATGTCCCTGTGCAGCAGTATTCCCTCCCCCTCCACTACTTCCCTGTACAGCAGCATTTAGATTCCCCCTTCCCTGTGCTGCAGCCACAGCAGCAGTAGCATTCCCTCCCACCCCACCCCACTTCCCTGTGCAGCAGCAGCGTTTCCCTTACCCCCCTTTTCCCTTCCCTCGGTCTTGCCTGATCCCTTAGTCCCTTGCCGCCCCCACCCTTCCCTTCCCGCGGTCCGACAAACCTGCCGATTCCAGCAGCGTGCGCAGCACTCTACACACGCTGCTTCGGGGCCTTTTACTGCCCTGATTTACTCTGGCACGTCCCTGATGACATCATCAGAGACACGGCAGAGCAAATCAGGGCAGTAAAAGGCCCCAAAGCAGCATGTGTAGAGTGCTGCACACGCTGCTGGAATCAGCTGGTTTGGAGTCGGGACCGCGGCATCCCTTTGCGGCTGGAGTGTTTTGGGCTTCCCTTCCCACCCCGTGAGGTGTCGCCGCGGCTCCTCTCGATCCCGCCAGCGTCAGAAGCCTTCTCCGATGCTGGTGTGGCTGGTGAGAGGAGCCGACACGGAGAACAGGGAGTCCAGTGCTGGCGTCCAATCCTGCCGGCGAGTGGTAGGTGCTGGGAAGTAAGGCTGGGGACTTGCGCATGCGCACTCCTGCAGCCATAGACCTACGGATCATGGAAGCACACAGATAGGAGTGCGCATGCGCGAGATAGGCTTTTATTATATAGAATATATATATTATGTGCTCTGTTGTCTTTAAATGTATTTATGAAACACCTTTGTATAGCTACAGTAAACTGCTTTGAGCAGTCCTTTGAAATGGTGGGATATAAGTGCAAGATTAGATTATACTTCTGTAATTGGATTGTACATGTTCCATAGTTTCCTACAATAAGCACATAGGGCAGGATTCACTAAACCTCCAAACCATGCACGATCCGTTTCCTATTGCATGCCGGCTGACTGATTCAGTAAAGGACAAAACAATGGCCAATCAGGGACTTCCCTAGACTCCTCCCTAAGGAAGTCCCTTATTGGCTGAGGAGCCCGAGGCACCTTAGTAAATTAGGGCCTTAGATGATGATGCGCTGGGGTGTGGCCTAAGGCTGTTATTGGGCAGCTGCGGGCCGGAGCAGCAGAAGCAGGAGGATTTTTCTCCTGCTCCTGAAGAGACCATCAGCGTTGGAGCAGGAGGGTGCAGGCACCCCTCCTGCTCCCAAAGATGGGAGCCTCAAAGGATCAGGAGGGATCGGGCACCCCTCCTGCTCCCAACAATTGTAAAGGTACCAGGGTGGGTGGGTGGGTGGGCTGGGCCCGACTGCCTGGGCCGACCAGGGGGGGGTAGGGAGGGAGGCCTAGGAGCAGGAGGGACTGAGCACCCCCTCCTGCTCCCAACTTTGGGGTCAGGTCAGGCGTTCCGTGTCGGGGGGGGCTGTGCTGGTTGGAGGGGTTAGTCGGCCTATGGCGCAGGAGGGACCAGGCACCCCTCCTGCTCCCAACATTTTTAAAGGTACAGGGAGGGAGGGGGGGTCTGGCCGGCCTGACCATGGGTGGACCGGTCAGGTGTGGTAGCTCTCCTGCTCCCCCCTTCCAGGCAATCTTGCCACCCAGACTCTCCTGCTCTCTGCCGCCTTCCGTGTAGTGCGAGCCCACGGGTTTAAAGCGGGGCTGCACTGCGGCGTGCAGCACCACTTTAAACCCACGGGCTCACACTGCAGGGAAGGCGGCAGAGTGTAGGAGCTCAGGGCAGAAAGCAGGGCTGGAAGATGGGGGCGAGCAGGCAGGAAACACGGAGCAGAGCAGGACTTCTATGGAGCTGGAGAGTCGAAAAGACATTTTTGACTGGTCTCCAGCATTCGCTTCTTGAGTTGAGCGGCCAGCCCAGTCAGATCTAAAAATTTTTGTAGTGAATTGAGTTGCTGTCCAATTTATGTGCATTTCACCTCATTTACATGCATGGATTCGAAGCGGATCCTAGGAGAGGCAAGCGAATCAGGCCAGATGGAAATTTGATAGTAAAGTGGTTGCAAACCGATCGGTACACGATCGGTTTGCTTTGTGAATCTAGCCCATGGTAAGGTTTAACCCTAGTATAGAATTTTCTGCTTTGTATACTTTGGTATTTCTATAGGTCCTTCCTAATACATCCTATATAATAAAACCCTAGCCATGCATGCGCACTCAACTGCGTGCTTCCATGATCTCGGAGATGTAGGTCTGTGGCCGCAGGAGTGCGCATGCGTGAGTCCACAGCCTTACTGCTTCCCAGCCGCCAGCGTTGGACTCCCTGCTCTCCAGATCGCGGTGTCGGTTCCTCTCATGAGCCACACCAGCGTCGGAGAAGGTTTCCGACGCTGGCGGGGATCGAGAGGAGCCGCTGCGACACTCGCCCAGAGCAGGCCAGACCGTGGGCCAGGCAGGGAAGCGCCGAAAGAGACTCCAGCTGCGAGCCGCTCAGTGGGACCAGGCAGGCAGCCACGTGAGGGAGGGAACAGAAACAAAAAAGGGTACGCGCAGGGAGAAGCTGGGCCTGCCTGCGGGAAACACGATAAGGGAAGGGGGGGCCCTTGGAGCAGGCTACACCGCAGGAGGGAAGGGGGAGGGGCCAAAAGGAGCAGGCCACATCGTGCTAAGAGTAGGGAAGGGGGGTGGGGGAAAATGCTGATACTGCTGCACAGGAACTTGGAGGGGAAGGGAAGTACCTGCTGCTGCTGCACAGGGAAATGGAGGGGGAGGGAAATGCTGTTGCAGCTGCACAGGGAAGTGCAGGGAATGAATGACAGACAGACAGCAGGAGGGAGGGAGACAGAAAGAAAGGAGGAAAGACACAGGGGCAGGGAGAGGGACAGAAAGACAGAGAAAGGGGGCCAGGGAGAGAGACAGTGGGAGGGAGAGAGACAGTGGGAGGGAGAGAGACAGAAAGACAGACATACATATATTCTAGCACCCGTTTATGTAACGGGCTTAATGCTAGTCTTTAATATTTTAGTACAAAATAGTGGTATCTACATGCCATCTACTGGCTACTATAAAGAATGCAGCTGTTGTGCTCCATCCTAAATAAAATCCCTTTGTTGCAAAAGGAGGTGAGAATTAATACTTTGCCTTTAAAAATCAGTCCAGAAGCTGAATTTCTAAATTACTGAGGGGTCCTTTTACTAAGGTACACTAGTGGATTTAGCATGCGCTTAATGTCACCCTTCCCATTTTATACATAGAAACAGAGAAAAGTGAAGGCAGATAAAGACCATATAGTCTATCTAGTCTGCCTAACCATGTCATCTACTATCCCTTCCTGTCCCTTAGAGATCCAATGTACTTATCCCAAGGTTTCTTGAATTTAGAAACATTTTTCATTTCCACCATCTCCATTGGGAAGTCATTCCACACATTCACCACCCTTTCCATGAAAAAGTTTTTTCTGAGGTTAATTCTTTGTCTATCCCTTTCACCTTCAACTTATGTGTGCTCCCTCTTTCCAGAGCTTCCTTTCAAGTGTTACTTGCCTCATGCTCATTTATGCCACATAGCTATTTAAATATCTTTTATCATATCTCCCCTCTCCCATCCAAAGTATACATATTGACATCTTTAAGTCTATCCACATACACTTTATGATAAATACCACTGATCATTTTAGTAGCCTTCTCTGGGCCAACTCCATCCTGTTTAAATATTTTTGAAGGTGCTTTCTCAATAAATGTACACAGTATTCTAAATGCAATCTCACTAGTCTTATACAGGGGCATCATTACCACCTTTTTCCTATTGACCATTACTCTTTCTATGCACCCAAGCATCCTTTTAGCTTTTGTCATCACCTTTTCTACCTGTTTGGCCATCTTAAGATCATTATGTATGATCACACCAAAATCCCAATCCTCTTTCATGCATAAAGGTTTATCACCCACTATACAATGCCCTCAATGTTTTGCAGCCCAAATACACTACCCTGCATTTCTTAATATTAAATATGAGCTGCCAAATTCCAGACCATTCTTCAAGCTTCACTGGGTTCTTCCTCATGTTATCCACACTATCAGGGATGTCTAACCTATTATAGACTTTGGCATCATCCACAAAAGGCAAACCTTACCTGACAGCTATCACTTACAAAAATGTTAAAAGAAAAAGTCCAAAAACCGATTGATGCACACCACTGGTAACATCCTTTTCCTCAAAGTGAGCTCCACTTACCACTACCCTCTGTTGCCTTCCACACAACCAGTTCCTAACTCAAATCTGTCACTTTGGGGCCCATACTAAGGACACTCAGCTTATTTATTAGATGCCTGGGTGGAACAGTGTCAAATGATCTGCTAAAATCTTAAATACACTACTTCTAGAGCTCTCCCTCTATCCAATTATCTGGTTACCCAGTGGTCCAGATTCACTAAAGTCAGCGATCGTTGCTAAACCTGTTTTTACAGGTTTAGCAACGATCACTGCTAACCAACCCGATTCACAAAACGGCCCACGTTTTTCCCCTCGATCGCCCATTCTCCAATCCGGCCATGCAAATTAGTAAAACCCCATGCAAAATAGCCAACTGATTGATTCACTTACATTTGTTTGGCTATTTTGCATCGGGTTTTAAGATCCTATAACTGTGTTACCGACAGGTCTGCCTGGTCTTTTTTTCATTTTTAATAGTACAGATATTTTGCATGTTATTACACACGCAAAATATCTGGCCAATAAAAAGAAATTTTTAAAAAGCCTCTCAACAGCACCCGCCCCCCCCCTCAATAAAGCATCCCCTCCCTCCCCGAACAAAAAAAAAAAAATGGCGATTGAGTCAGTGAGTTTGCATGCAACTGATTTGCATGCAAACTTGATAGTGAATCAATCGTTGTTTGAAAATCGGCCAGAGAATTGGCCAACAGGGACTGAGTCGCTATCTTTAGTGAATCTGGGCCTTAGGCATCTATAATGTAGGCCTTTAAAATCTTAGCCTACATTACATGTGCCTAGGCCCCGATTTTTGTAGGGAAACTGAAAGTTAGGGGACAGTAGGCGTCCTACTGCTGCCTAATTTAATTGGTCTAATTGGCGATAACACAATAATTGGCCGGATTGTTTAAAACCAATTAAAAACAAATTTTAATAAAATGTAGGCGCCTACAGAATGGGCCGCTGATGTATCATCTACAGAGGTGCCAATTAGCACTTACAGTTAAATTGGGCTTTGCTTGCACTGAAAGTGACCATAGGCGCCGGTTGGAGCCCCTATGGCAGTATCTCGCTAACCTTTTTTGAGCTGGGGCACACAAAACCTAATGTCTCCGGTTCAAGACACCTGGAAGTGTGCTGGCGTCGGCATGATGATGTCATGCGCCACCGTCAGTGCATGCACAAAGGCCCTTCAATTGGGCCTTGCACTGAAAGGTCCGGCACTGGAGAGAAAAGCTGGCAGAGAAGAGGTGCTAGCTTCAGGAGATTGCTTACAGGACATGCCTCTCTTTGCGAGCCATGTCCTGTAGACAGTCAGCTGACACCAGCACGTCTCCTCTTCCACAGTGTACCCATGGCACGCTTGAAATCTCAGGAGGCACACTGGTGTGCCGCGGCACACAGTTTGTGATACACTGCCCTATGGAAACAATTCTCATGTAAAGTAGGCACCAGAAATGTAGGCCAGTAAAACCCTGACCTACATTTCTGGTTTCTACTTTACACGTGGCTGTGATTCTGCGACTGGTGCCAGGTTTGCTATATATTAAAGAACTCAATGTGTCCGTACATGGCCATTTGGATGAGGAAGGGCTATGGAAAGCTTTGATGGCTACAATGGTTTAGATGGGCTGGAATGAGCTTTGACGGAGACTTCAGTAGATGTAAATTAAGCACAGTACCGGGCAGAGCTTTGTGTTCTGGCCCAGAAAGAGCTAAGAAGGAAAATTTAAATTCAATCAGTAATTTAAGGAGCAGGTAAGGTTGGGCAGACTGGATAGACTATTCGGGTCTTTATCTGCCATCATCTACTATATTACTATGTCGGACAATACCGGTGCCAGTTGCAGAATCTGGACTCTAAGTTTTAAGTTAGGCACCGCTTAGCATGATTCAATAATGTGCGCCTAAGTGTGACTGACATGCAATAGGCAGCCAACTTTAGGTGCTAATTACAGTGGTGGTAATGAAGGACGCGTAACAAATGCCTGATCTGTATTGTGTACTTAGGCGATAATGATATGCTGCAAAACAGCTGATACAGCATATCATTACTGCTTAAGTACAAAACACACAGATCAGGCATTTGTTGCGCATCCTTTATTGCCACCACTTTTTGGGACACCCTAAGGAAGACTGTTTGTTCAAAACACGGACCGTGTTGGGTCCCATATTTTATATAAAGTGGTTCATTTATACGCAACAATCTGTTTGTTTAAAATACGCTTTGCCTGCACCTTGTGCATCTGTCTGCAGTATCTTTCTTTGTCTTCTGGATTTCAAACACACAGACTTCAGCAAAATGAAGTATGTGATGGAGGAGCTGCAAGGATGTGGAAAAACTTAACTAAAATGTACAACAGATCTTTATGTAAGGCACAAACAACATAAAAGGAGCAGAGATGGCCAGAAGTCTGTGGAATTGAGCAAAGTTTATTATGCAATAAATGATTTGATGGTTTTGATGAATGTGCCTGATTTAAAGGTCTCAAAATTTACGAGTGTGTAAAAACATGAAAATATGGACATATAGATATAAAGGAAACACAAAATTTATAACACACTAATAAGCAATACTCATAAGACAAAAAATAAATAATAAATGTAACCATTAAAACAAAGTATTTAATAAATAAAACAAACCTTGGCCAGAAGATAAAAACAACACATAAAAAACAAGCTAACAATTTACATAAATTGACTCATGTTATACAGAAGTAGCACTCACATGATCTATTAAGGATCAAAAAAGGGATGATTGTTGTCTCTCTCATCTTATTAAAGTGAGGATTTTCATTATATATTTTACCCTTCACACAGTGGCATCAGAGGCCCGGGGGGATGGGGGAGGGGTGGGGGGAGTTGCATGGCGGCAGAAGTGAGCATCTCTCCCACTGCCAGGAAAGGACATCAGGTGGTGGATTGTTTGACTGCTATATCTGAAAATTATAGCAGAACTACTAAAAATGGTTAAAGTACAGAAGTCCTAGGAAGGAATGCTGCCATAGAAGGTTCAGCAATTATAGGCATCTTTTAAAAAAGAAGCTTTTAAGATTACTCTTGAAGTAGTCTATATTCCTATCTTCTAAGTGGGAGGGCATTCCAAGTCTGTGGTGCAGTAACCCAAAATATGTTTTGTCTGCGTGTACCGATAATCTTTAATGATGGTACTGTCAGAAGATGTTGACCCATGGAACGAAGTGTATGTGTTGGGGAGTACGGAATTAGCAAATTATGTATATATTGAGGCTTCTTAAAAAGCTGCATTTTGAATGGTTTTATAGGAGATTCTATGCGTAGTCGGGAGCCTTCAAAAGTGGTAGAAAATAAATTATATGCCTTTTGCACTCGAGGAATCGGTTATGTGGCCTGGATCCTATGCAGGTGATTAGCTCTCAGTGGTTCAGACCCACATAACCAGGTAGTGCCACTGAGTATCACTAGTAACTGGCCATCCCTTAACTGGTTAAGTTAGAGGTGGGCTAGGGGTAAAGCAATTTAGCTGGTATGGGGCAATATTGTCCACTAACTGGCTAAGCAAGCACACAAAGTTAGGTCAGCAAAATAGCCATCTTAACTTCTTTATGTGCTGAGTTAACCAGGAACTGGTCTGAATTTTGGCCAGAACCCAGTTAATTTTCAGATCAGCAGACATATCCAGTTACAGACTTTTTTTTTTTTTTTTTACCATGACCATCCAGAAATTTTCACACATTCAAAAATGTTTGTACTGTAAACCTACCATTATTTGGGAAAAAAATACCAGGGTACCAGCTTTCTGTTAATGATGTCACAGTGACAGACTTTTTTTCTGGAGCGTAACGCTGCCTCAAATAATCACCACTCAAAGCAGCACTGCGTTATCTGGGACAGCCTGCCACAGGGCCTGATCGACAAGACTGTTAAGAACGTCTCAAAATGACTGAAGGCTTGTGTTAAAGCTGGGGGTGGACACTTTTGAGCATACACAGTAACTGCAAAATTCTGACATGTTGTTAAATATATCATTTGAATGACATTATTTTACTGTTTTAGCTCAAATATTTTCAATGCACAAAAATCGCTAGGTAGTAACATTGAAATGTCAGTAACAACAATATAGCTTAAGATAATTATATTGTTTAACACTAATACGTAAGTATGATGACATACTATGTAAAATTTCTCACTGAAATTTAAAGCAGTTCCTCAGAAATTGGCAAAAAAAATAACCCCTCCAAACTCTAGAGGGATAACTTTTTTTTGTCTCACCCTGTATACATATATTTCCTTTTTTGGGGGGGGGGAGTATAACTCAAAAGTGAAAGTGCATTTGCAAGCACATAATTACGAGGGAAGGAATTTGCCAGCAACAGATATAATGGTGAACAGGAGTTGAAGGACTAAAGCCAAATTCGGTCATGGAAGTGATTCTGTTCTCAGCTGTACTGTGTACAAGAAGTTTTGACACAGAACATATGGAATGATACTAAGTGTAACCACTTACGTACCCTCATGTTATCATTCTTTATCGCCTATATAGACTTATGGCTGGGGAAAAAGATTGTTTTTAGACTCTTCATTTGAGCAGGACAATAATTTGAGAGACTTGGTATAGTTATACATGCTTTGAATTATTTCCACTGCTAGTGTTTATTCTATATTTGGTATTGTAGGGTATCTTAGGCAAATGCACCAGCCATTTTAATCCCCATGGGCTTCGATGTAGTTACTGCACTGACCCATGCTGTTCGGTTTGATAAAAGAGGCCCTTAGTTTACATGTTATTTATTTATTTTCATCAATTAGGGGGTCTTTACTAACAGCTTGTAATGTGCTAACACCATCAGCATTTTGCTGTTAGTAAATGACTTCATATTATTTCTGCAACAGATCTACGATCTCTGTTTTCAATTCTTTTCCTATTTATTATTTGTTAAATTCTTGCTATGTTTATTATGGTATAGAGGGTTTTTTTTCCACATGGGGTTATCTTATCAGTACAAAAATCCATTGATGCTTCAACTGCTTCATTTTTGTTGCAACTTTTTCAATCGGAGCCTTTCTGCCTCACATTTCTCTAATTCATATAGCTACAGTCGTTCACTTCAGACAACCAGCGTAATGAGTATGTTGTTGGCATCAGTGCAATTAATGTCTGAGTTAATGATGTATTATCTTTTTTTTTTTTTTGGCAGCATGCTTATCAGAATGAGACACCTGGAATATAGTAACATAGTAAATGACGGCAGATAAAAAGACCTGAATGGTCCATTCAGTCTGCCCATACGTTATAACCATTAAAAAATACATTATTAAATTAACTTGTCTCTTTGATATTTCTGGGCCATAGACTGTGAAATCTGGTATTGTCCTAGGTTCCAAATGCTGAAGTTGCCATCCAAGCTCACTCCAGCCTATCCAACCATCCCATTTGTTTGTAGGATATCTACCATAAAGTCTGGCCATATTAGTGATGCACACCCCAGCCCATCCTACACCGAACCACCATATATGGGACACAGATTATGCAGGTCTGTCCAACACCAGCCTTAGTTCTTTAATTTACATCCTTCATTTTCTAATTAGAGATCCTCTATTTTTATCACATGCTTTTTTGAACCCCATCACCGTTTTCCTCTCCACCACTTTACTTGGGAGGGCATTCCAGGCATCTACCACCCTCTATGTGAAGAAGAATTTCCTAACATTGGTCCTAAGTCTTCCTCCCTGTAACCTCAAATTAGTACTTCTTGGTAACTCAACCAGGATTCCAACATGGTAAAAATAAGGGGATGGTGGTAATGGGAGCATGCATGCTGCCAAAAGGCCATTGTGTCTGAAAAACACTTTTGTTTATCAGATGCACCACCCTTTTAAATATTTTTCACTCCTAATCCTGAGCACTGAATACAATTACTATGCCAAATTGCAATTGTGTGAACAAATATACAACCATGGTGAATGCTGCTTTGGAGTTCTTCCCCTCCCCCTTGCTTTCCCATATTTAAAAGAAGAAAGGATGGGACAACAAATATCATCACCCAGGTTTGCCTGTGATTATATACTTACATGGGGGTCCTATGCAAGTTGACAGCCGTGTCTAGCAGAATAGTCTTAGCAATAAAGTTGTATTTAGTCAAGTCACATCTTTCCATATCCAAATTCACTATTAGTCAATCAATTTGAAGACATCAGCGCCTGTAAATTCTTCTTATGGTAAATGGGGTGAAGGCTCCAAAAGCTTATTAGAATCAAAGAAAGCTTCTTCATCAAAACTTCAATACTGAATTATTCAAATACTGCATGACCAGAAAATGGTGTGCCAGATTCCATAGGGGCTCTTTTCACTTAGATAGCCTTTTCATTTGGGGGAATTTTGCATCACTGCACAAGCAAAAATTTCCTCTCCTACACAATTTAATATTTTTTGTGCATAATTAGTATGATGGCTAAATGAGGACCACAAGAATAACAGCCTGGAGTACTGATCCGAGCTACAAGTTAGAAGCAGCAACCTTGTGAAAGCATCGGCCGATGCATGGTGACAGAGGCATGAACTCAAAGAGGGTAGTGGCACAAAGCGTGCTGACGGGGAGGGTGCAATGTCAGAGAAGAGTATAAAGAGAAAGTGGAAAAGGAAGAAAAGTTCAAAAGAATGTAAGAAAAACAAGGTAAAGTATGTAGCCTGAATGGATTGTGGGAACTGTTGCCAACTTTCCCTTCTGCTCCTTTGGGCATCCAGTACAATCAGAATCAGGGCTGAAATCTGGAATTTTGAACCTTCAATTGCAAATACCCTGGGATATTTGCTCTATTTTACATCTACTCATTGCAGTGAGTTCTCAGCCATGCTTCAGAGCTCCTTTCAGAACAAACCCAGTCCCTAAGTATTAAGTATACCATTGCAAGATAACTAAACTCTTTCCCACCTAGGAGCTGCATGTACAAAACACTGCCAATGAATCACTGGCCTAGCCCCAAGATTACCAATTTGATGACAGAACAAACAATCGTCTGCTGAGGTAGAGAGTGAAATGAAAGCCAGTTCTGTTGCTGCCCAGGGTGAAACAGAAGTATCTTCACCAGGCTCAGGTAAGTGTATAGGTGATGGGTTTCCTTTTCTATTTCCAATATGAACCAATTTAGATTAAAGAAGAATTCAAGCTAAGAAATGACAGCTTATTATGCTGATAATGAAAGGTTTTGCATTGCTTGTCATGCTACATTTGTACAGTATATATAATACTGTTTGCTATGCTTTGCTTATATGCCATGCTATATTTGCCATACTATGCTTATATATACACTATCCCCCTCTTCTATTAAACTGCGCTAGCAGTTTCTAGCGTGGGGAGCCACGCTGAATGGCCCGCGCTGCTCCTGACGCTCATAGGAACTCTATGAGTGTTGGGAGCAGCGCAGGCCATTCAGCACGGCTCCCCGCGCTACAAACTTCTAGCGCAGTTTAATAGAGGCCCTATGTTTGCCATGCTGTGCTGTATATATAATACTATGGTTTCCAAACTATGTTAGCCACGCTATGTTTGTCATGCAGTGTTTGCCATACAATGCACAACATGCTATTTATTGTAGCAGAGTTGGTACTTGTACAGTTAGGTACCAATATTCAGCACTTAACAGGATAAGTTAACCGGTCAAACTAGACTCCATAAAATAGTCTTATCTTTGTCCAGTGCAACTTATCCAGGTAATTGAATATTGACCCGGAACCAGATAAGTGCCGTCCACCGTACCTACCTTGATATTCAATGCCAGAACCCAGACATGGCCCAGCACTGAACATCCAGGCATATGCCCAGCACTGATGTAAAGCTGCAGACCACCACTGGATGACCATTCTGTTATACTGTCAAAACATACTTGATTCAGCATTTAAATTATGACGCACAGAATTTCCTTAGGTGTATTCAAGACAAAGTAATTGGGCTTAGAGTCCTTGGAGTTGTTCTTGGCTCCTTAGCCTTTTAATGTTTTATTGGAAAACTGGTAATTTTGTTGATTGTCTCTCATAGGTTTCCTTATATCTCTTGTGCTGTCACTGAAGACTTGTGGGTTTTTATTGACAATTCTGAATTGCAAGCTGGAGGCAATGAACTGAGTAGGTCTGTATTCCTCTTGGGCAGCATGTGATATCTGAGAAACTCGGAATTACAGCTTCTACACCTGAATACTGCACAAGTTCAACTTGATGCTTCAGAAGTAGAATCTTCTACTTTGTGTACTAATGGTTTCATTACATATCATAAATTTGTCATTTGATTAGCATAATAGCTCAAAGGCAAGAGAAAAGTGAGCACTACATACTCAAATAGTAGAATGGAAATACCAATTTTATATAATTCAGCAATAATGAGTGACAAAAGAAAAACACAGCTGTCTATCTTCCAGTGTAAAGTTCAAGTACTGATTTACTGCTGTATAGAGCAACACCATGTTCTGCCCTACAGGTATAAACTTAGGAATATGAACAATAAGACACAGGACACAGTTCTGCTATAATTGCCAGCAGAGAGATTCTGTAGCTGTTATTTCAGCTATGTGCTGTCTGATAGCTGATCACTGTGCTCTGGGAGTGGCTTACCACAGCTGAGAACCAAACACATATCCTTAAACCACCAGTATTCCACTGGCTACAGGACTTCAGGAAAACATCAATATGTGCAAGATATTTAGAAAAAATGGCTCTCTCGGGTGAACATGTAAAGCTTTTGCATCTTCACCTACTCCAGATTTAGTTTTGGTATTCAAGGCTGTTTAAACAGCCTCCTTAGGAGGCAAAAAAGCCTGAAGTAGCTCTCCACAGGTAGCCTTCCTAGAAATATGGGGCCTTCTCTTTGACAAGAGGAATTAGAAGAGATATACAGATATACAAAATAATATGGCAAACATACATCTGATGAGAATTTCCTGGTGCACACAACTATCCTCAGTGGAGCCTGGATGACTCAAAAATCTGTTAGATTCTGTTTTCAACACCACCACAGGTTTCCCCTAAAAAAAAATAAACAGAATAGCGTATCAAGTGTGTTGACATAGACTACTGTCATTCAGAAACCTATACCTGGTCAAAACATTAACCCTTAATCCATATTAACCAAACTGATGACTAACTCTGTGTGTCAGCAATCAAACTTCCACCTTAGCATTCATTTTTACCTTAATTCACACTGAATCTTCTCCTGACCTGTTAAAATAATGTCTATACAAACCCACTTAATTATATATACAAATACAAGACAATGTAATTATAAACAATTAAGACCAAGGTATGTGACAGAGACAGGCACAATTTTGTTTTACATAGTTATTTTAATTTACAGCGGTTTAATAAAAGAGATTATTAATACAAAGGCAGAAGTATCTTTCATGCTACAAGCAGATGAGATACAGTACCACAGATAAAATCAGGGAGAGGACATAGTTGCATACAGAAAATGTATGGAGACGATGCCTATAGGAAAACTACTCTGGGTATTTGCTGTATCTTCACAATATATTAAAGTGTACATATTCATACTCCAATCACTTAAGAAATAACAACAAGGAGCCAGTTCTCCCTTAATCAATCACTTTCATGTTCCAGAATGAAAGATTAGGTTTCTTACTACTGCTAATCTTCCTTCTTGTAAATCTCTTCCGGAGGCTGAACTAGAGTGATCTTGTATGTCTGGTAGCTTCTGCTGCAGGGCTACTAAAACCTGCCAGGGAGTTTCCTGTCATGCTCAGTTAGTAGAAAAGCCAGGTAGATCTATGACAACAGGAAACAGAAGAAAAGAAAGAGAGGGCACGGGAACTCTCGCTACCAGTCAATTCTGCTCAAGAAATTATTACACTAAAAACTAAGGCCAAAAAAGGCCTACTGTAATCAAACACATAATGTAAATATTATAAAACTTAGGACATTTATGGAACGTAGACACAGCCTCAAGATCAGAAGGGGCACCCCCCCCCAGGAACCCCACCAACCCTTAAACCTTACAAAGGGGAACATGCATGTAATTCTTAGTGAGGCTGGTCAAAGACAGAAATCCAGCTTACCAGTTACTAAAGAGGCGACCTGAGAAGCGGACAAAACAGATGGGTGGGAGTTCAGCCTCCAGAGGAGATTTACAAGAAGGAAGATTAGCAGAAGTAAGAAACCTAATCTTTCATTCTTGTATAATCCCTCTGGAGGCTGAATTTGAGGGATGTATCAAAGCAGTCCCAAATCTTGAGGGGGTGGGGGGAAGGGGCAATGAGCCCGCTGCAAGAACAGAAGCGCCAAGGGCCGTATCACCTTTAGCCGCCACATCAAGCCGGTAAAACCTGGAAAAGGTATGAAGGGAAGCCCACGTGGCCACCCGACAAATCTCCTCATGCAAGACTGCATGAGATTCAGCCCATGAGAAAGCCATTCCTCTGGTAGAGTGAGACTTCACCCCAAGGGGAGGCTTCTTCCCTGCCACCCACATAGGCCGCATAAATGGCCGCACACATCCAATGCGAAATGGTAGCTTTGGAAGCAGGCCAACCGCGATGCATGGGGCCTGCCAGGACAAACAGATGGTCCAACAGACGGAAGTTGTTAGAGGCCTATAGGTATCTCAAAATGAGATGCCGTACGTCCAGACACCGCAAAACAGTCTTGAGACTTGAAACCCAAAGGAAAAAAGGCTGGCAAACAAACTTCCTGGTTGACATGGAAAGTGGAAACCACTTTTGGAAGAAAAGAAGGCACAGTCCTCAAAGTCACCACAGACTCTGTGATGCTAAGAAAAGGATCTCTGCATGACAAAGCCTGAAGCTCTGACACTCTCCGTGCCGATGTGACCGCCACAAGGAAGACGGTCTTAATGGTTCATAAGGCAGATGAGTCAGGGAACGTAGGACCAAATTCAGGTTCCACGATGGGCAAGGCAGTCGCAAGGGAGGCCTCAGCCTCCTAGCCTCCCTCAAGAACCAGCTGCCTGAACAATCGTATATGATTTGACGGTGTAGGTATCTGAAAGCTCTACTGACATAGACATTTGATATACCAGTCTATTTTTCTTGTCTGTTTTCAGATTTGTGAGACTGAGTGCCATTACACTTTTGTTGAGTGTTGACATAGGTAACAGCCATCGCATTGTCCGAGAACACAGACAGTCTTCTGGTGGAGACACCCTTGAAATTTCAGTAGAGCTAACAGGATCACTCGCAGCTCCAGTCGACTGATGAACCATCTGGTCTCCTGCGCTGCCCAGCAGCCCTGGACCGGGACCGACATGCAAACTGCACCCCAGCCAGAGAGACTCACAACCGTGGTTAGGATCACCCAGTCCAAGACCCGCAGAGGGAGCCCTTTGTTCAGAGTGACCGGGCTCAACCACCACAACAAAGGCAAACCAAGGCAGCTTCACCTCCAGTGCATCTCTCTGGTGATTCCACCGCATCAGAAGTGAAAACTGAAGAGGATGCAGGCGAGCTCTTGCCAACAGAATCACATCTATGGTTGCTACCATGAGACCCAACACCTATAGGTACTGCCAGGTCGTCGGTGCCGAGACCGCTAACATGTCCCGAGACCGCTAACATCGCACTCCTGAGTTTGAGTTTTCTGGAAGAAATGCCTGGTTCAGACCCATGTGGAACCGGATTACCAGGTATTCCAAGTCCTGGGTCGGCTCAAGGCGACTCTTCTTCAGATTGATCACCCATTTGAGACGTTCCAGCAAAGACACCACTTGGCGAACCGCCAAGCGGCCCTGCGCCCACGAGGGAGCTCTATCAACCAGTTGTCGAGGTACGGATGCATGAGCAAACCCAGAGATCGCAGATGGGCAGCCACCACCACCATGATCTTGATAAAAGATCTGAGCGCCAATGCCAAACCGAAAGGGAGCGCCGCAAACTGGATATGCCTCACAAGAACATGAAACCTCAGGAACCTCCGATGATCTTGGAATATCAGGATGTGGAGGTACGCTTTCGTGAGATCCAAGGAAGCCAAAAACTCCCCAGGTGCCACCGCTGCTATGACAGAATGCACCATTTCCATCCGGAAACGCGGAACTTGCAAGAATGCGTTCACTGCTTTCAGGTCCAAAACTGGTCTGCAATCGTCGGAGTCCTTCTTTGGCATGATGAAATAAATCGAGTATCTCCTGGAGCCCAAGTCATTCCTTGGGACTGGCTCTATGGCCGTCAGATTCACCGTAGAACGCACCTTGCTGGCCCTGTCTGGATTTCCCTCGGGAGAGAACAAGAAGTCTGCCGCCAGCCAGAATAACTGCAGTCAAAGACAGTCCCTGAGTACCTCTAGGACCCACTGGGCCGAGGTTATCTTTAGCTATTCTGGAAGGAAGGCCCAAAGCCATCCCCCGATTCGGGTGGGGGGCCTCACCAGGGATCTGGCATCATAATTTTCTCTTGGAAGGGACAGAAGATCGAGAGTTGGAAGGCTGTTGGTGCACTGCACCTCCAAAGCGAGGTGTGTAGGATGCTCCAAAATGCTGTCCCATTGCAGGGGGTCCGGCGTACTGTGAGGATCTCCGAAAGGGACAAAAATTTGGCCATCCCGTCCCCCTGGTCGGACGAAGTATAGAGCCAGGAAGCGCCTTAGGTTTATGGTCCTGCACACTTGCCATCAGGTCATCCAAATCCTGGCCAAACAAGAGCAAACTTTTGAAGGGTAATTTGCTCAGTGACCACTGGCGAATCCTCTCCTAGCAGAAACTAAATAAGCTCCCAGTTTAGCAAAAACTTTCAAATTATCATAGAGTGTGTCTGCCAAATAATTCACTCCATAAACCAGGAAGTCGAGATCCTGAAGGACAACCTGCTCAGAATCCTGATGAAATTTAGTATGACATGCCCGGGCCACAAAGGAAGTGGTCGCTGCAGCTCGCACTCTCGTTGCAGTGGAATCAAAAAGACGCTTCATGACAAAATCTAGTCTTCGGACCTGGATATCCTTCAGGACAACCCCTTCATCCGAGGGGAAAGAGGTACGTTTAGAGACCTGAGCCACCGCCGAATCCACCCTCGGTGAGACTAGGCGCTTGGAAAATAATGAAGTCATGGGATACAATTTAGCCATGGCCCTAACACACTTCAAGGGACCCTCCGGGGCCTCCCAAACCTCCAAGAGCATTTCCGCCAAATCTGCGTGATCTGGAAATGCAGCGGAAAGCAGGGGCTTAGAATGTATGATGGAACACTCCGCCTGAACCACTGAGTCTAAATCAAGTTTCAATGTCCGCAGAGATTCAGAGATAAGATCAGGAAGGTGACTGGACTTAAAGAGCCTGCGCACCATCTGATCCTCTCTCAGATCGCAGAAATCAGTGTTCTGGGAATCCCCGAGATCCGCTAGGCTGGACAAGGAAAGGGCATGAAATAAAGATGGGCCTATACTATCGTCCACCCGGGCAAACCGGAGATAGCGATAAAGAAATGGATGCCGAGATGAAGCGAGAATGCAAAAGTGGTTACACAGTTGTTATGGGAGACTTCAACTATCCTGGGATAGACTGGAGTCTTGGAAGCTCAAGATGCGCTAGGGAGACAGAATTCCTGGAGGCTATACAAGATTGCTTCATGGAGCAGCTTGTTAGAGAACCGACGAGAGGAAATGCCACTCTGGATTTAATCCTAAATGGACTAAGGGGACCTGCAAAGGAAGTGGAAGTAGTGGGACCGTTGGGAAACAGTGATCATAATATGATCAAGTTCAAGGTTGAAGTAGGCATACCGAACGGAAAGAGAACCATAGCGACATCTTTCAACTTCAGGAAAGGAAACTATGAAGCAATGAGGGAAATGGTAAGGAAGAAACTTAGGAACACTTCCAAAAAATGGCAAACAGTAGAACATGTCTGGTCTTTTTTCAAAGACACAGTGAGCGAGGCACAAAATCTGCACATCCCCAGATTCAGAAAGGGGTGCAAAAAGGGTCGAACAAAAGACCCAGTATGGATGACTAAAATAGTGAAGGAAGCGATAGGCAATAAGAAAAATTCATTCAGGGAATGGAAAAAGGACAAAACTGAAGGGAACCAGAAGGAGCACAGGAAGTATCAAAAAGAATGTCACCGTGTGGTTCGAAAAGCCAAAAGAGAGTATGAAGAGAGGCTAGCCAGGGAGGCACGAAATTTCAAACCGTTCTTCAGATATGTTAAAGGGAAACAGCCAGCTAGGGAGGAGGTAGGACTGCTGGACGAAGGAGACAGGAAGGGAGCGGTGAAGGAGGAGAAAGAAGTCGCAGAAAGACTCAACATGTTCTTCTCGTCTGTATTTACAAACGAAGACACAACCAACATACCGGAACCTGAACAAATATTCAATGGAAATCAAGCAGAAAAATTAACATCCATGGAAGTGAGCCTTGATGATGTACACAGGCAGATAGAAAAACTTAAAACTGACAAATCCCTGGGTCCGGTCGGAATCCATCCCAGGGTTCTGAAGGAATTAAAGGAGGAGATAGCGGAACTACTGCAGCAAATTTGCAACCTATCCTTGAAAACAGGCATGATCCCGGAGGATTGGAAGATAGCCAATGTCACGCCCATCTTTAAAAAGGGATCAAGAGGTGACCCGGGAAACTACAGACCAGTGAGTTTGATCTCGGTTCCGGGGAAACTGACGGAAGCACTGATTAAAGAACACATCGATGAACATCTGGAAAGAAACGAACTTTTGAAAACAACCCAACATGGTTTCTGCAGGGGGAGATCGTGCCTAACCAACTTATTGCACTTCTTCGAAGGAATTAACAAACGGATGGACAGAGGAGACCCCATAGACATCATATACCTTGATTTCCAAAAAGCCTTTGACAAGGTGCCTCACGAACGTCTACTCCGGAAACTGAAGAACCATGGAGTGGACGGAGACGTACATAGATGGATCAGAAACTGGTTGGCGGGTAGGAAACAGAGGGTAGGGGTGAAGGGCCACTACTCGGACTGGATGGGGGTCACGAGTGGTGTTCCGCAGGGCTCAGTGCTCGGGCCGCTGCTATTTAATATATTCATAAATGATCTAGAAACAGGCACGAAGTGTGAGATAATAAAATTTGCGGACGATACAAAACTATTTAGTGGAGCTGGGACTAAAGAGGAATGCGAAGAATTGCAAAGGGACTTGAACAAATTGGGGGAATGGGCGGCGAGATGGCAGATGAAGTTCAACGTTGAGAAATGTAAAGTATTGCATGTTGGAAACAGAAACCCGAGGTACAACTATACGATGGGAGGGATATTATTGAATGAGAGCAACCAAGAAAGGGACTTGGGGGTAATGGTGGACATGACAATGAAGCCGACGGCACAGTGCGCAACAGCCGCTAAGAAAGCAAATAGAATGCTAGGCATAATCAAGAAGGGTATTACAACAAGGACAAAAGAAGTTATCCTGCCATTGTATCGGGCGATGGTGCGCCCGCATCTGGAATACTGCGTCCAATATTGGTCTCCGTACCTTAGGAAGGATATGGCGTTACTCGAGAGGGTTCAGAGGAGAGCGACACGCTTGATAAAAGGGATGGAAAACCTCTCATACGCTGAGAGATTGGAGAAACTGGGTCTCTTTTCCCTGGAGAAGAGGAGACTTAGAGGGGATATGATAGAGACTTATAAGATCATGAAGGGCATAGAGAGAGTAGAGAAGGACAGATTCTTCAAACTTTCGAAAAATAAAAGAACAAGAGGACACTTGGAAAAGTTGAAAGGGGACAGATTTAAAACGAATGCTAGGAAGTTCTTCTTTACCCAACGAGTGGTGGACACCTGGAATGCGCTTCCAGAGGGAGTAATAGGGCAGAGTACAGTACAGGGGTTTAAGAAAGGATTGGACAATTTCCTGCTGGAAAAGGGGATAGAGGGGTATAAATAGAGGATTACTGCACAGGTCCTGGACCTGTTGGGCCGCCGCGTGAGCGGACTGCTGGGCATGATGGACCTCAGGTCTGACCCAGCAGAGGCATTGCTTATGTTCTTATGTTCTTATAAGTCAGCGGAGTCCGCTGAAGAGACATGCGACAGCAGTAGCATAGAAACTGATAAAGACACTGAGGCAATAGTGGGAAGTTGCCGCTGGCTTTCAGGCGGACCAGCAAAGGAACAGATTGACATGCTGGAATCCAAAGACTGCACAGACTGCCACACTGGAGTCTAAGAGGGAGACACATGCCCACTTTCTCATGAAAACCTGATACATCATATCCACAATTTCCAGTGGAAAATAGTCCCCAGCGGCCAGAACTGATCTGCGGGACTCAGATTTGGGATGTTTTGAAGACTTATGAGACTTTTCCCAGAACTGCGCTTGCGTTTCACGAAAGCACCCTCCTCACCCAAATTTGGCGTCCCAGATGCTGGAATCGCATCTCCGGCGGAACATAAGATATGTCGCTGCTGGGTCAGACCAGTGGTCTATCATGCCCAGCAGTCCGCTCACACGGTGGCCCTTTTTTGTCAAAGACCAGTGCCCTAACTGAGACTAGCTCTACCAACGAATGTCCTTGTTCAGTAGGAACTTGTCTAACTTTGTCTTGAATCCCTGGAGGGTGTTTTCCCCTATGACAGCCTCCGGGAGAGCGTTCCAGTTTTCCACCACTCTCTGGGTGAAGAAGAACTTCCTTACATTTGTACGGAATCTATCCCCTTTCAACTTTAAAGAGTGCCCTCTCGTTCTCCCTACCTTGGAGAGGGTGAACAACCTGACCTTATCTACTAAGTCTATCCCCTTCAGTACCTTGAATGTTTCAATCATGTCCTCTCTCAATCTCCTCTGCTCGAGGGAGAAGAGGCCCAGTTTCTCTAATCTTTCGCTGTACGGCAGCTCCTCCAACCCCTTAACCATATTAGTCACTCTTCTCTGGACCCTTTCGAGTAGTACCGTGTCCTTCTTCATGTACGGCGACCAGTGCTGTACGCAGTACTCCAGGTGAGGGAGCGCCATGGCCCGGTACAGCGGCATGATAGCCTTCTCCAATCTGTTCGTGATCCCCTTCTTTATCATTCCTAGCATTCTGTTTGCCCTTTTCACCGCTGCCGGAGGATAGTGCTGGGTCCACGCATGGTTCACGCCCCTCGTGGGCCGCAGCGCATGTGATACACAGCTGTGAATCTGTCAGCCATCCACCACATTTATGGCATGAATCCATGCCATCCTGTCCTAAGGTGGCCATCTGTGAAATTTGTAGCAAAAATGAAGCTTCTAAGACCAAAAAAATATGCTTTTAAAAACTTTAAAGAAAATCCAAGATAGCCACTGCGGGTGCCAATTTTGCCTAAAAAACGTCCATTGAAAACGCAAAAAATGGGTGGGGAGGAGCATCCTGAAGGATTTCGGCAGAATGCCATCACACCCCTGTTCCCGATTTGATGGTGAAAAGGAAGTCTAAGACTCGGGTTTATCCCACAGAACCCGGGCCGGTTCCACATGTATTGGGCCCGATGGATGTTTTTGTTGAGCGAGGCGCTGGGTTAGAACCGGATGAGAAGTCCTCAGCTGGAAGAGGGAGTGAGACGGAGCACTCTAAAGCTTCCCTCTAGGCAGTCAGCCTCTCTCCGGAGGAGCGGAGTTCACCGGAACAGCCATGCCCCCGACTTTTGTCAGAGAAGAGCTGGAGGGTAGCGAGGAGATTAAAGACCTTACACTACAGAGAGTTTCCACCGCCTCAGCATTGTTTATACTACCAACCAGCGCCTTGGTTTTGACCGGTGACCTACAAGAATCTGCCACAGCAATGTTGCCTTCAGGTACTGTGTTTAAAGAGGTAGAATCTGCTTTTTCTATTTCTCTTTTGAAGAAATCCCCAGTTATTGACTTGGACTCAATATGGGAAGCAATTTCCATGTTACAATCTTCCCTTGGGGTTTCAATTCAAAAACTAGCTGTATAAACTTCTGGATCATCATTAGAAATTTCTCAATTACAACAGAAATTGGGGAAATTAGAGTCCAAAGTCCTGGACCAAGAGAAAAAATTAGAAAGTATAGGAGCACAAAATCAGCTCCTAATGAGAGAAAATGGTTATAGAAATAATACATTGGAGATATTAGAGAACACAACACGGAGACAGAACTTCAGATTGATTAATTTTCCTAAACTTCCTACAGCTTCTGCTTTAGAATTGATCGAGAGATACCTTTCTGAGGTTTTAAAGGTGCCCGAGTCTTCATATCCTCCTATTTCAAAGATTTAACTATCTTCCTTTTGGAAAGAAAAAATTGAGAGAAGAACATTCTGATCCAGGAACTGAAGCTCTAAATATAACAGAAATTTTGGAAAAATCCAATTATGAATTAATTTAAACAGCTACTTTGTTTGTGCAATTGGCGTTAGATTCTGATAGAGAATGGTTATTAAAGATGTTTTTTAAAGTTAAAGATAAATTGTTTAACCCATAGAATTAGAATGTATCCTGATGTATCCAGAATAACTCAGAAAAAAAGGAAGCAATTTTTGTTATTATGACCCCAAGTCCTAAAACTGGGAGCATCTTTTGTTTTAAGATTTCCGTGTAAGTGTTTGGTTAACTTTGAAGGAGATACTTTTTTTTTTTTTTTAATCTTCACAGTTATCCAGATTTATTATAAGTAAAGGGCATATTTTGACTAGTACACCTGTTAATATCCAAAAATGAAGCTCAATTAGATAGACCAGGCCAACCTTCAGGATTCCTCATTTTCCTTTTCTTTGATTAGTAACTTAATTTGATAATTCCGTTTATTTCAGGTTTTCCTCCTCCACAGATTGAGGACTAATTTATGATCTAGGTATAATAAGATGTTTTCTTAATTGTATTTGAATTTCCTGTTAAATGCTTCATTACCTAGACTATTTCTGTATATGATCTATTTCTGGATTATGTTAAATTTGAAATTTAATAAATACAAAAGAAAAAAAAAAAAAAGAAAACGTGAAAAATTGAGATTTTAGGATTTTACAGGTGGGGGGGGGACCAGGGCATGCAGGGAAACCACCCAAACCCCGATTTGATCACCCCCCAAAATCGGCAAACTCTGTGACTCACAGACACCACAGAGACATGTGCTGCAATGAAAGTCTATGGCAGCCTGCAATACACAGTACAAGCAAGGATATCAGTACCTCAGGAGCTGATTAAACTGGATTTTTCAAGTCTTCTGACTGCCTCACCTTCCCTGTCACCTCAGATCACGACCACCAGGACCCCTCAGGGAAATTAGGAAAGACATGCGGTCCAGTTCCGATCCCTGCCTACCGCCACAGAACCGCATCAGCCTACGCTCTACCCCTTTGCGGACGAACCAGGGGAGAGAGGGCTCCCGATCCCGGAGACATGATCCAATCTGCAGGCTGTCTAGAGGGCTTACTGCAGTTTAAGCTCACAGAGCACCCTCCAGAAGCAGATAAAATGTAAAATATCTGTGATCTCCCACCGAAGGATCAATCGCACAGAGTTGAACCGCTGCACATGGGCAAACCCGCAAAATAAATAAAAAAAGACTAGGAATTTAAAATAAATCACGAGCAGAAGAGATTGATTTCAACCATGCAGAGAAGCTGCAGGTACAAAACTGAGCATGACAGGAAACTCCCGGGCAGGTAGCCCAAAGAGGAGGGATCAAGTTTTAGTAGCCCTGCAGCAGAAGCTACCAGACATACAAGATCCCTCGCGTTCAGCCTCCACACGGATTGTACAAAAAGAAAATATGTACAAGAATTTGTGGGGCATGTATAGCTTTGATCTGCTTTTCTAAACACAGGAATTTCCTTCAGCTGTGGGACCTTAAACTAAGAACTGCTTCAACTAGGTCTGACCATTAACATAGCCCTTGGTCAGCTTCCTGGTTCATCTGACATCACACCCTATCTACTATTAAACCTACTTAATCTGGTCATACAAAGCTTTCCATCAGACCTGAACTGTTCCTGGTAACAACTTATCTTTGCTCAGACTTTTGTAACACTCTTTGTGAAAATCCATTAGAAGACATCTTCTGAAGGCAGTCTTGGCTTCTCTTGAAGCTTCTGGCTTTCTTCTATGGGCCAAGATAATGAAAACCAATGATCCAAAATTTTGTAGATACTTTGGGGGAAGGGAAAAATCCATTGGAGGAAAAAACACATTACTTTAACTGGGAACACTATGCCAGCTGCAGTGTGGCAGATCATAAACTGCAACTTATGAAACAGTATGCAGCCCACTGAAAGAGAAATAGAAAATGAGGAAGAAAAAAAAAGAAATAATACTTGTAAGCATATACTCCAAGAGCACATGAAAGAGAAAAATCAGCTGGCAGCAAAATGACTTAACATCTGTGGGTCCAGAGAAGTGAAAGAAACCACCATGTATGCCCAGAGAATGGATCCTGAAAGCCCTGGAAGGATCCTCCATATCAGCATGAAAAAGATACTTCTGGACTTGTTTGTGTTTCTTAGTTACACTAGCTTGTCATAAGAGAAAGGGGATTTATACTCAGATTGTCTAGATGCATATATCTTTCCACAACTTTTTTCTAAAGAAGAAACAGATCTTTTCAATAGCCAGCAGTGGCAAATATTTTTACTGGAAAATTATCTGAAATCTTGGGTTTGGGTAAATCAACCTTTCAGCAATGTTTTCAATGCACCATTCATATTAAATGCTGTATTTACTTTAGAAATAATACCCTTGACACAAAAGGCATGACTTTATTTTAACAAGCTAAATTTACAGAACACATTAGAAATTATCAAGTTCATTTTGGCATCATACTATTATCATGCACATCTACCCAGTGTTCTGGCTATCCTTCTCTTGAGTTTTATAGCATTTTAAAAAGTTCTTATCATAATAGAAAGAGTATAATAGCAAATATAGAGGCCCTTTTACTAAGTTATGCTAATGGATTTAGTGCACGCTAACAATTAGCACGTGCCAAATGCCAGGCAGCCCATTATATTCCTATGAGTTTAGCGTGCACCTTAGTAAAATGCCTGTATGGAGTTAGACTCCAGCAATATGTACTTTTGAGTGACTGGGAGGAGTAAAAGGTATGAATGGGAGTAGAGAAGACATCTGGTGAGATCTGTGAAAGACAATCATATTGCTTTTAAAGAGACAAATGTTACAAAGGTAATGAGATTATTAAGTGAGTAGAAACAGCAACAAAATGGGACTTTACAACTTTTTTCCTGAGCCTCTTTGTTTCCATTCTGTTGTCCAAGGATAAAGGAAGAAAAAATTGAGTTTCAGGAGCTGCCATACTTTTCCATGAAAAGAAAAGAAAGTCATGAATTTTTCTTCCCGTACATCAGAATGAAAGCTAATCAGGCAAAAGGTCAGCCATCTTGTATTACTGTAGGTCATACTCAACATCTAGTTTTACTCTTCTTTTCAACTACCCTTTTCATGACCCTTTGTTTCATGCCTTTAGAATTGTTACCATTTTTGCCACTAGTTCTACCAGAAGGCCAGTTCTATGCATCCATTACCTTTTCTCTAAAGAAAAATGTCTAGAGCAACATGTAGATTAAAAATTTTAAATCACAATTAATCACATGAATAAAGGACCAATATCTTCCTCTATCCTGCCCCCAGGTCTAACATCTCTCACTTTCTCTTCCTTTCCTCCCACTATCCAGCATCTCTCCCTCCCTCCCCTCCACCTGCAGATCCCTTGTCCCTCTTTCTTCTGTCTATCCCCTGCCTCCGAGTCTTAACATCTTGCCCTCTCTCTTACCTCTATGCAGTTGGGCAGCATCTCTATCCCTTCCCAGGTCCATTATCTCTCTCTCCATTTTTCTCTCTCCTTCCTACCTTCAGTTCAGCATCTCCCCATCTTTCCCTCCTTTCCTAATTCATGGGTCTCTCATCTCTATCTTCCTGCCTTGCCCGAATTCAATTGTCCCCCCTCTCTCAGTTCCTTCCCACTCCCTGGATTATCTTAAATCAGGTCTTCTCAGACCCCAGCAGTGGCAGCAATACTCATAGGCTGCCTGTGGCCTGCTCCAGAGCTTTCTCTCTGGCCTGTTCTGTCTCTTCTGATGCAATCTCCCATTTATGCAGGGGCAGGGCAGGCAAAGTCAGGTCAGGTCAGATGGAAAGCTGTAGAGCAGGCTACATGCAGCAAATGAGTATTGCCAGGGACTGACATGACCTGATTTAAAAGTACAAAGTGCAGGTGGGGGGAACTACTGAAATGCAGACAAGGTGGGGAAGGAGAGATACTGGATCACAAATCAGAGGATGACAGGGAGAAGGGAGGGAAAGAGGGGTGGATGCTGGGGGGAAGACTCTGCATCACAATTAATTTTATTAGCTGCAATTATTTTTTTAATGTGTTCACTGCAATGTTAACTGCAATTAATGAGCAGCCCTAAACATTTTTTTGTGTGTGTGTTAATAATCTTTATTGGTCTCAAAGGCAGAGACCAATAAAGATTATTAACACAAAAAAATTCTTCATCCTTTTCTCGTCTCATATTATCATTTTTGTCTCTTGTGTATCACTTAAATTTCTGAGGTCTCCAATGTGTTTGTTATATCACTTTCTTCCTTCTTGCAATTATGACTAGATATATTTTAGTCCTGAAATTTCATCTCATACTGCTTAAGGTGAACACTTCATGCCATTGTAATGGCTCTGCTGAGGATTAGCTTCATCTTTGCTTTATTCTTTCATATATATCCTCTAAAACTGGACACTATGCCAGATATTTCACTAATAAGTATAGATCTACAATCAATTGCTTTTTTTCTGTTATCTCTCTTCCTAGGTACCCTAGCATGCCACTCTTTGACCAACTGCCTCATCATTCTCCTTTGACTATCATATACCACTGTTATCAGATTCTGTATTGTTTTGATATGTGGAAATATCATCTGCCCCAAACATACAGTTGTATGTATGCATTTAAAAATATAGTGCTAATCAAGTAAAAATAAAGAGCTAATCAACTCTCATGAGGCAAACTGGCAACCATGAACTGATGAAATTGAAGTGTGTAAAATGCAGATTAGAAATAAATAACAAATTTGAACATTAGAAGAATCCTGCTTTATTCAGTGGTGCAAACATTTAAAGCATAAAGCACAGAAATGTTCACAGAAGTACACTGAACACATGCAGTGAAAGTGTACTAGGTTAAAATAGTTCTCACAACTGTAAATGGTTTCCCCTTAACACTTTGTCACTACTCTCACCGAGAATGGTGGTGGATAGCAGTCCCCAGGTTTCAAGTCATTCCTCATGGATGTTGAACAGCTTTGCTACTTCGTTGAGATCCGCATGTGCCTCACCATCTTTAATTATCTGAAGGGAACACAAAATATGGATTTGCTATTGAACATTAGCTGAGCTACACATCTAGGGCCAGGAGCACAATGCTAAGCGCAATTCTATAATACATAGATGCACTATAGAGAATCGCGCTCAGCTCAGCAGTGCTGAGCGAATCTAAGCGCATCTATATTGTTAGATGTCCTTTGCAGAATCACTTTTTAGGCATTGCAGACATTCTTTTTTTTTTTTTTTCAAAATATATTTATTGAAAATGGCAAAAGGTCCGGACAAGCGACCACAAGCAGAGCATAAACATACACAATGTCACAGTATCACAGAAGAGAAGAGGAACATCAGCAACAAGCATGAACTCGCCTCTCCCAACTGAACACAGCCAACAAGCGCAAGGCAACATGCAGTAAAAGGCCAAAACTAGGAACACAAAAACTCCTTCCCAGAACCCACAACGATGAGAAGCCCGTCTGGACCCTCAGCCATAAATTTTTGTGAATATTCCCCACAGGCACCAACACCCAAACCGTCCATCAAGCACACCAGTCCTCACAACAGACGCTCACAAGGCACCCAGTCACCACACAAACTGTACTACCAGTCACACCTACCCCCCCACGCCCAAGCCCAACCCCCCCCCCCGCCCCGGTGAGAGTGCAAGCACGAAGTGAACCGTGATGAAGACAGCAGTAGAAATAGAGAAATTCCTGACCATTAGTATGGCCAAGGAAAGCCCTCAAATAGAAGAGATCATGGTGAAAGAAGCTCCAGCAAGTGCTCCCACAAAGCAACATAGTGTCTCATTTCTAACTTACTAGATTTACTGTAGGCGCGGATCTCGAATTGCGCCATCTCTCTCAGCTTGGTCCGCCATTGGGCCTGGGGGGGTGTGTCTTCGGATACCCAGTAAGTCATAATCATCTTCTTCCCCACTAGAAGAGCATTGTAAAGGAATCGTCTTTGCGGAAGTGAGAGACCCTGTTCCTGTAAAGACCCCTGGAAACCCAAGAGGAGAGTGCCATAGTCCCACTCAATATTGCTGTGAGTAACCACATCAAGAAGGCCCAGCAGCCCCGTCCAGATAGTGAGTTTTTGTGCATTCAAGGAGAGAGTGAAGGTACGTGCCAGGCTGTGATTTACATTTACTGCATAGGTCGTTTTCCCAAAGTCCTATCTGAGCCCCCCGTTGTTTAGTAATATAGACTCTGTGCAAGATTTTATACTGTAGTTCCTGGTAGTCTGCCGATTTAGAGAAAAGGTAAAGAGACTGGAAGCAGTCCAAAAATTGGGGCTCAGAAATACTCAAACCTAGGTCCCCCTCCCACCTCTCCCGTAGGGCACTCATCCCAGGAACCTGTGCCGAGAGACGGAGAACACTGTACCAGTGAGACAGCCGATTGAACGCCGGCGGGGTCCCTTCGAAAATCCAGTCTAGTGGCCCCGCATCCCAGCCCCGCGCATGAGTCTGTCGCGTGGCCTCCCAGTAGTGACGGAGTTGAAAGAAAGAAAACAAGTACCAGGAGGGGAAGTCCCATTTCGTCTGGATCTGTTGAAACGAGGGGAAAGTGCCACCCGAAACAGCCAAAACATCGGATATGGTGCGACATCCACTGCGTGCCCAGGCCCTGAATATCGTCCGTCCCCAACCGGGGAGAAAACTCGCATTACCCTCGAGGAATATAAAGGGCGAAACCGCAACCGGCAGATCTTGCCGACGCCGCCACCACTGCCAGGCCCTTCTAAATGGAGCCAACAGGGCTGAGCGGCCCCCCGAGCGAGCCAGATGGTCCGGCTGAGAATGAAGCAGGTTGAAGAACTGAAAAGGTAGGCTCCAAGATGCAACCCAGCCCTGCGGAAAGTAGCGCGCTACACCGGTGTGGCCCTCGTGAATCCACCGCATCAGGGCCGCTACATTGTACAGGCGTAAGTCAGGGACATTCAGCCCTCCCCTTCCTCTAGCCAGCATTAGCTTTGCCAGCGCAACACGAGGAGCCTTAGAGCGCCAAAGAAACCGGGAGATCAAAGAGTGAAAGCGGAGGACATCAGGGCGGCGAATCCAGATCGGCACTGTCTGGAGCGGGTAAAGCAGTTTGGGGAGCATGACCATCTTCACCAATGCCACTCGACCCAGCAAACCTAAAGGGAGATCCTGCCACTGGAGGCACAGTTTCCCAACGGCGTCAAGATGACGAATAACATTCATAGAGTAAAATGTGGCTGGGTTGGTGCTGAGATAAATACCCAGATAACGGACCGGATGAAGCGACGGCGGGATGGGTAGTAAGGCATGCCATGGTTCCACGGGGCCGCCAGCCAGCAGCAAGAGTTCGGATTTACTACAATTAACCAGCAAGCCAGATAGGGCCCCAAATTCCCGAACAATAGTCAAAGCCGCCTCCAGGTGTACGGGAGCCCGATCCAGATATAGTAAAATGTCATCCGCAAACATGCTAATTCTGCACTCCTGTCCCCCCACTAGGATGCCACGGACCTCCGGGGCCTGACGTATTTTGATAGCTAGGGGTTCTATGGCTAGCAAAAACAACAGAGGAGATAACGGGCACCCTTGCCTTGTTCCCCGCTGCAAGTCAAACGCCTCCGTCAAACTCCCATTGATAAGTATACGGGCCCGCGGTTTGGTATATAAAGCTTTAATCCAATCCAAAAAACTCCCTGTGAAGCCGAAACCCTCCAATATCTGAAATAAGTATTCCCAGGAGACACTGTCGAACGCTTTCTCCATGTCTAATCCCGCCACTGCCGACTGCCCTCCCCTACCCCTATGCTCGTGAATGGCCCCTAACACTTTGAGCAGATTCATGGAGGCGTACCGACCCGGTACGAAACCCACCTGATCCGGGTGAATCAGGTGCGGTAGGTAACAATTAAGCCGCCGCACCAGCGTCATAGCCAACACCTTGATATCCTGGTCCAGAAGGGAGATCGGGCGAAAAGAGCTCACCAGGTCAGGGTCCTTCCCCGGTTTGGGCAACAATACTATATGGGCCATGTTGTCAGAAAAGGGGGCGTCCCCTCTCGCCACCGCGTTACACATCTTACTGAGCGGAGAAGCCACCAGATCCCCCAAAATCCGGTAGTATTCCGGACCCAGGCCATCCGGTCCCGGAGCCTTAGCCAAAGTGAGCGAGCCAATCGTGGTAGAGATCTCCTCCGCCGTAATAGGCTCATTGAGAGACGCGGCTTGGCTCGCCGACAACATGGGTAACTTCAAGTCGGTGAAGAACTGGGACATAGCGTCGGCATCCAAAAAACGGCGGCCGTAAAGGGCCTGATAGTATTGAACAAACTGGGAGGCAATGTGACTCTCCCCCTCGTGACGAACCCCCCTAGAGTCCTTAATAGACGTGATGACCTGTCTCTTTTTGTGCGGGCGGATCAAGTTGGACAGGAGCTTCCCCGTTTTACTACCCCACCTATAAAGCTGGTATCTTTGGTAGTACAAGGAGGTCTCCGTTCGCTTATTGAGAAGTTCCTCCAGCTGACCCCGCACCAACCGCATCTCCTCCCGATCCGAATCCGATAGTGTGGTGATATGGGATTGGCGGAGGGTATGCAACCGAGTGGATAGCCTCAAGAGTTCCCCCTCCGTCTGTTTACGTTTGCTAGCAATATAAGCGATAATGTGCCCACGGAGCACTGCTTTGGAAGCGTACCAGAATGTAACGGGGCCCACATCCGGCGTGTCATTAGTAAGTTGGTAATCTAACCAACGCGCCCTCAAGAAAATGCGGAACTCCGGGTCCTGGTACAAGGAAGAGGGCAATCGCCAAGAGGAGGTCCTTCCCGCCGGCGCCACGCATAAACGGAGTCCCACTGGTGCATGGTCAGATAATGTGCTCTCATAAATTTCAGATTGAGTAGCCCTCGAGAAAAGGCGTTTATCAAGGAGGAGGTAATCCAGCCTGGCATACACCTTGTGGGCATGTGAGTAAAAAGTGAAATCAATGTCATAGGGGTGTAAGGTACGCCAAACATCAACCAACTCCAAGTGTTGAGTGAGAAAGCCTACCCCACGTGTGTCGTGGTCCCGGGTCCGTGCCCGAGGCGGCTTACAATCCACACCCGGGTTTGCAGTGATATTGAGATCCCCGCCCACAACTAAATTGTAATCAGAGTGTTGTGAAATATGGGCCAATACAGTAGAGAAGAACTTGTGACAATAGACATTGGGTGCATACAGGTTGCACAACAGTAACTTAAGACCCCAAAGCTCTCCCAGCACCAGAACAAAACGACCCTCCGGATCCTGAATTTGCTTATGAAGATGAAAAGGGAGGTGTTTGTGAAGGAGAATGGCCACCCCCCGCTGGCGGCCCGTATAGGCCGAGGAAAACACGTCCCCCACCCATCCCCTGCGTAACTTGATATGTTCCAGCTGAGAGAGATGCGTTTCCTGTAGGAAGGCTATATCCGCGCCCAACTTGCGGAGGCAAGAAAGCACTCGCGATCGCTTAATAGGAGACTTGATACCATCCACATTGAATGTGAGTATCTTAAGGTCAGCCAGGATCAATTCTAGGTGGGCTGGAGCCGAGCAGAGAAAAGAGAGAAAAAACCACTCCTGGGTCTCCCAGCTGAACCCAGTAGCCAGACAACAGATACCAAATAAGTCTGCACCTCCCCGATACCTCCCCCCCATTCCATCCAACCCACAGTCCTAGCACAATCACACCGACATACAAAACCCCATACATACACCCCCAACAACCTTCCCTAGCCCCCCTCGCCCCCCTCCCACCCTCCCCCACCCCTCCCCATTCGTGTAACCCATACACTGTCCCCAACAAACCCACTGCCTACCCATAGCAGAACCCTCCCCCCTCCCGCAAACTGTCCACCCCAAATGGACCATTACAACGAACAAAAAAGAAACATGTAGGATATAAGAGGTCCAGATCAAGCCGAAATAGGTTCAAGAGCAGTGCCATGCCCCAACAGCTGAGGGTTGGTGTCCAGATGTACCCGAAAATGGCGTGGTAGAAAGCAGCCAACCTCGGATCCTAAGACCACTCAAGGATCCGACCGATGCACCAGCAGAAACCGTCAGAACACAAACAGCAACAGTCAGAGCGGCAGGTGTCCGCCACAGGTCAGCATCCGAGGCATCCAAAGCACAGCAAAGGCCCGGCGGTCGAGGATCAAGGAAGAGGGTGGGCTGCCAGATTGCCCACATAGGTGCGGGCCTCCTCCACAGTGGTTAGGGTCTCAGAGGCACCATTTCTCCAGACCCGCAGCTTGGCAGGGAAAACCAGGGCAAACTGGATCCCCCTCTTATGAAGCTCAGAGCAGAAAGGTGACATTAACTTGCGTTGGGCGGCAACTCGCACTGAATAGTCATTAAAGACCAGTACCTTCACCCCCTCGTATTCCAGGGCTCCAGCCTTGCGGTATGCCCTTAGCAGCGCTTCCTTGCCTCTCCAGTTACAGAAACGTGCAATTGCTGTGCGTGCTCTCTTGCCATCCCCCGATTTAGGGCCAATGCGGTGGGCTCTTTCACAGTCAAAGTGCAGGCCAGAGCCCGACAGGCCCAGTGTCTCCGGCAGCCATATAGTGAAGATCCGGTACAGGTCAGCATCACCGACAGATTCTGGTAGACCAACCAGCCGCAGGTTGTTACGGCGGCTGCGGTTTTCCAGCTCCTCAAGTTGGTCCTGCATGTCATTGTTAGTTTTACGGAGCGCCGACATTTGAGCCTCCAGAGACGCACACGTGTCTTCCTGGCCTGAGACCCGTTGTTCCACTTCAGTGAGGCGCCTCTGTTGAGAGTCGAATTTTTCATGCACCTCATCAACTGCCGATTGCAGTTTGTTGAGGCGATCCGCCAGGGCAGCCGAAACTGATCGGGTAATCTCCTGAATCCAGTCTCCCGCAGGGATGGTGAATGACGCTGACTCCGCCGCCATTTTTACAGCGGGAGACTGAGGCCGATCCCGAGAGGTCTTTGCCGAGCGAATCGGCATGCCCGACGGCAGCGCGTCCCCGAACTGCGAGGGTAACAGCGCAAGGCTTCTAGCACTGCTCCTGAGGATCGCGCGATTCAGCTCGGGTGGAAAAGTGCTGAGAAATAGCTGGTTTTCAGCGGGATCAGGACGGAGCTCTCCGCTCCCACAACCGGTCAGGTAGGCTGCATCACGTGACCCCCCGCATTGCAGACATTCTAATAACATCTATAACGTTACCGTGTGTTAGTGTTATGATGTCATTAGAACAGCAATTTTATGCTGTTTTTTTATATTAAAATTGTATGCAATAAAATGCTGGCACCATTATAATATTTTATTTATCTCTTAATTATTTATATACTACTTATATCCAATATGGTATTTAAATTTCTCATATTTCTCTTCCATTCCAGTTTCCCAGGGTCACAAGGAGTAGTGGGGGATTTGAACCAACAACATCAGGGGGCTAATGAGGTGCAATATGCTATATATATTTCATGTGCCTTGCTTGAGTAATGCATTATTAAACATCTTTTGACATTAATATCAAACTGGAGTCCTCTTTATCCCAAAAAATAAAACCAAAAGATTTCTGATCCAAGGAAGAAGGTGTTACCTTCGAAAGCTAATCATAAATTACATTAAGCTAGTCCAATAAAAAAGGTATTTTTTCCTTTATGTTTTTGTTTTATTTCTATATATTACTTTCAAGAGTAGGCCAACATGGCTACCGCACCATTTCACTCTATAACAAAGTAAATGCAGTAGGACCACCCAAGGCTATACCTTCATTATTATATTCATTGAACAATGCAAAAGCTCAAAAGGAGCCCCTACCAAGACCAAGACTGAGATCCCACAGAGGCACAACCAGCCATCAAGTAGGATGAATGTTTGATCCCCTCCACATCTGGCAAAGTTGCCAAAGACTTTCCCTTCAGGGTTCAGTCCACTCCAGTGTAGCACAGGCCGGATATGCAATTAAGCCAAAACATTACCTGGAGTCTGCATCTGTGACTATTTGAACTAGCAAGGTATGCTATGAATCCTGTGTCATTTTGTGATGTGTTTTATCCCAGAGTGCATTTAAATCAGGGACAGTAGCGGCGAAGTTCCGCTCTGCTTTTGTTACTCTCTTTGAGGTGTTCCGGGTTCCTGTGGTTCTGAGAGTAAGTTTATAAACACTATTATAGTATTAGTATTTAAGACCGTTATATTAACGGATGCTAGAATAGATGTGTAGACTTTTAGCACAATGGGTCGCTGAGGCTTTTCTTTCTTTCTTCCTTTATGTTTTTTTATCTCTCTCCCTGCCCCCCTTTCTTTCTGTCTCTGTCCCCCTGTGTCTCTTCCCTGGCCCCCTGCCTTACTGTCTCTCTCCCTGGCTGTCTGTCAGTCTTTCTTTGTTTCTGTATCTTCTCCCTTTGCGAGTGTGGGGCAGTTGTAGGCGCGCAAGTGCACTCTTTCCGGCCACGGACATACGGTACACGCAGGTAGGAGTGCGCATGCGCCGCTTAGGGTTTTATTATGTAATCATTAAGCCCGTTACATTAACGGGTGCTAGAATATATGTCTGTCTGTATCCCTCCCGCTGACTCTCTCTCTCTCCCTAGCCCCCTTTCTCTGTCTGTCTTTCTGTCCCTCTCTCTGACCCTGTGTCTTTCTTTCTTTCTGTCTCTCTCCCTCCCTCCCGCTGTCTGTCTTGTCATTTTTCCCCATTTCCCTGTGCAGCAGCATTTCCATCCCACTTCCCTATGCAGCATTTCCATCCCACTTCCCTCCTATCCCCCCCCCCCCGCTTTTCCTGTGCAGAAGCAGCAGCGCAGCATTTTCCCCCACCCCCCTTTCCCTTCTCTTACCGCGATCTTGTCTTCTCTTACCTGCTTCGTTCGGCCCCTTCCCTTCTTTTACTGCCGTTGTTCTGCTGTTCTGGCCTGCTCCTGACCCTCCCACCGCCGACAAACCTCCAGGCTCCAGCCGCGTAGGCAGCACTTTAAACACGCTGTTTCGCGGCCTTCTACTGCCGATTTCCTCTGCCGCTGGAGCCGGGAGGTTTGTGGAGGGTCAACGGGCAGAGCGGGGCTGCTCTCCACCACTCGGTTGCTGCCACTGCCTCACAGGGCCGCGAGTGTGTTGTAGTCGCGCATGCGCACTTCTTCAGGCCACGGACATACGGAACACGCAAGTGGAAGTGCGCATGCGTGGCTTAGGGTTTTATTATAGAGATTATTATGGAAGGATTCTTTTGCTAATTTTAACTATGATCTAATAAAGTTTATTTGTTTGAATTTTCAACCAAAAAGTCACGGACATTTTTATTTTCATTTCTTCTTAGCCCCCTTCCTGACGACGCTGTTGGTGAAACTCGAGTCGTAGGGAGGCCATTTTCAACAGAACACAGGGGTGTTTTAGAGCATTAAAACTACATTATATTGGTTCAGCGCTGTATGATCGCCATAACCTGCCTCCTATTCATCAGATAAATAACAATTGAACTGTTTAGTATTTACTATCGTTTATACTATTATTGAGGGCAGAAGGAGGAACACTTCAGTGCAATGATGGTCCCTCATTACAACCTCATTACCCTCAATTGCCTCTTTAATCCGTTTGGTAATACACACTTTAAAGGTTTACTTCCCCGTTCTGAGAGCCACTGAAGAAAAAAAAAATGTACGGGACTGGATTGGTGTGGTAGCACAAAAAAAGGAATTATTACTTTGGAGAAAAACCTAATGGCAGTGATCATCTTTTCAACTACTGGGTAATTCCAAGAATGACAACTATTGGAAACAGGATGCTGGGTTTTATGGATCTTTGACCTGAACCTGCACTGCACTTCTATATTCTTATCATATTATACAGACATTCTTGCATTATACTGTCAGGAAGAGCAGCAGAAGAGCACACTCAGAAATACTCTATATCTAGGATATGGTCCCCCTTTCTTCTCACTCTGTCCGCATTCAACTGCACTCCCATTTACACTCACTTTAAATTTCATAGCAAAGAGAAGACAGATACTGTACTTCATTCCACTGCTGTTAGACATCCAATGCGATATAATAATTTCAAAGTAAACAACATTTTTTCAAATTTATGAAAAGCACACTTTCTTGAATTGAAAATCTTATAGTACCTACCTTTCTGGCAATTGGCATCCTGTTGAAGACATTCCACAAAACAATTCCCACAACAACACTGTCTCTTAAATAAAAAACGATGCCTTTTCCATAATCCTCGCCTTGCTGTTGTGCCTGAGCTGAAGCGACAGGGACAGGGATAGAGAGTGCTTTGGCCTCTTCTTCCATTTTACTCTCTGATCGAATGCCAGTGCCTACAAGCATACACATAGTAAGCCGAGACGGCCAGCCCATTCTGCACATGTACTACATATGAGCAAATTAATCTAATCTAATCAGGATTTCTTAATTGCACTTCTCCAGAATAGGTTCAAGGCGATTTACAAGATAAGAGGCCCATGCAACATCAGGGGGAAAAGTTACATCACATAGAAGGAGAAGGCAGAACTGTCATAAAAGGGAGAGAATTATAAAAAACATTGTGGAGGAGGGTTACATTGTTATGAGAGGAGAAGCAGTTATAACACACTGAGGAGGAGGCCTATGTAACACAGGTAAAAGTTACATCAAATGGAAGTAGGCAAGGAAGAAAGAGTAGCCCGAGAGCCTGTCTCGATGGGCGAAGTGTAACATGGGGCTGGAAGGCCCATATGTCGCCCACGAGGCAGGCTGGTAGAGAAGAGGGACAGGAGTAGAAAACAGTTAGGGAAATAGTTGGGGGAGTGGTTCGCGCCAAAAGGCTGGCGAAGGATTGGGTAGGCAGTAGAAAGGACGGCGTGGGGGAGGTGATAAAGCCGGGACCTTGGAGGACTCGGCTTTTTCAGGGTCCTCCAGGGTTGCTTATTTCCCCACCCACCCACCCATTAGGTGGTGGCCTTGGTAGCTCGGGAACGCGGGTCTCCCGAGATACTGGGTCCTGGGGATCCGGCGATGAGCGGTGGGCCGGCTGGAAGCTGTGCCTTGGGGACAGGTGACCCGGTTAAAGGGGCATGAGGTCATGCCACCCCTCAGACTCTTGCTGTTTATGGCGGGGTTGGGGGCAATTTATTGATGTTTACACCGGGTAGCTCAGGAGGAGCTTGCAGATGTTGTTCTATTGAAGTTTAATGTGTTGAGGATGTTAATATATGCAAATTAATTTATTTGCTGTTCTTGATTAATAAATTGAGCTGCGGCTATGTTCCAAATTATGTGTTGTCTCTTAGTTAATTGGGACAGGAGAAAGTAAGGAGGGGGTGTATGGGCAGCAGTAGCGACTATCCAGATCCCGCTGTTACTCCTACGATAGGGAGAAGTCTGAGAGTACTATTGAGGGAGGCTAAATTGTTGCAATGTACTGTGGAGAACGGTTACATTATCAGGAGAGATTGCAGAGGCACCGAGTTAAATGAATTTATCACATAGGTAAGTTTTTAATCTGTTCCTCAAGGCAAGGTAGTTATGGTCAGTCCTACTTTCAGAGTACAGTGGTACCTTGGTTTACGAGCATAATTTTTTCCAGAAGCATGCTCTTAATTCAAAGTACTCGTATATCAAAGCACATGTCCCCATAGGCCACAATGTAAACTGAAACAATTCGTTCCACAACCAAGGTTTACTATGATGGCCCAGGGGTGGGTACCGTGGTGTAGCGTGTAGCATGGTGGCTTCCTTTCCCCTGGGTCCCCGTGCGGCTCTCTTCCCTCTTTGGCCGATGTCTTTTCTGTTCACCAGAGCCTCCCAGCTTCTGATTCAAGCCGGCCGCCATCCTTTTAACACATGTGCAGGACATCTGAACTCCCCTGTCAAGCCGGCGCCGCTTCAACAGCACGCGCACCACATACAAGCACGCAGGGGTTGGGCCCATGTGCCTAAGGCCCCGCCCACAGGAGGGGCCTAAGTCTCCCGGGACTATTCTGGTTGGCCCAGGGGCCTTAGGCCCCACCTGTGGGCGGGGTTTCAGATGCCTGGGCCAATCCGGCCCCATTCTGCAGCCGGCTGGCCTGCTGGACGAGCGGGTTTGGTACCCGTCCATCTGGCCAACATTTTACAGGTATGGGGGGTGGGATTGTGGGTGGGCGGGGTCGTGGGGGGTCACGGGTCGGGCCGATCGGGGGTTTGGGGGGGGGCGGTCGTTGGGGGGGTTGTGTTGAGGACAGGAGGGCCTGGGATCCCTCCTGCCTGTATAGTAGTGGGGGGTGGGGGATAGGGGGTCCGCCTGGGCAGGAGGGGTTGGGCTCCCTCCTGCCCGATTGTGTAGGGGAGTGGGGGCGAGAGGCCAGGAAGGCTTGGGCTCCCTCCTGGCCTGATCGTAATCGGGGGGTGCCATGGGTGCCCGGGGCAAGAGGGCTTGGGCTCCCTCTTGCCCCAAATGTAATTGGGGGGGCAGTGCCGCGGGGCAAGAGAGCTTGGACTCCCTCTTGCCCCGATGTCGTTGGGGAGGTCGGGGGTGCCACGAGGCAAGAGGGCTTGGTCTCCCTCTTGCCCCGAATGTAATCGGGGGGGGGGGGGGGGGGGGGGGGGGGTCGGTGCCGCGGGGCAAGAGGGCTTGGTCTCCCTCTTGCCCCGATGTCGTCGGGGAGGTCGGGGGTGCCGCGGGGCAAGAGGGCCTGTACTCCCTCTTGCCCCGATGTCGTGGGGGGGGGAATGGATTCTTTAATCAGTGTTGTTTTTGACAGACACCGGTTACAGAATCCAGCTTTTAGGCGAAGGACTGGCTCCTCCTTCGCCTAAAAGCCCTTGTGTTGGACGTTTGGGGCTTAGGCGTTTTTTGGTTCATTATGGGGATAGACGTCGTGGGGTATAAGTGTAGACATAGTGGTGGTCTGGACGTTTAAACAGCTGAATGTAGAGGCAGGCCATTATCAAAACAAACCTCCATTTGGATGTTTTTTTTTGATTATGGACATTTTCCCTGCTTCTACTTTCAACGTTTAAGTCCTTAGGTCAAAAGGGGACTTAGACGTTTTTTTTTTTATTATGCCCCTCTATATGTATAACCACTTTGAATAGTTTTGTGTTATTTGCAAATTTAATCATTGTTCCAATTTCCAGATAATTTATAAATATGTTAAATATAACTGGTCTCTGCAGCACTCTACTGAGAAAAATGGTCCATTTATTGATTTCAAATAACCAATTCCCAATCCACAACAAAACATTGCCTCCAATCCCATAACTTTTTAGTTTTTCTAGTCTCTCACGAGGAACTTTATTGAAAGCTTTCTGGAAATCTAGATCAATGTTCTTCAACTTTTTACACCTGTGGACCGGCAGAAATAAAATAATTACTTTGTGGACCGGCAAACTACTAAGACTGAAATTTAAAAAAACATTTCCGCCCCATCTCTGCGAGCTCAGTCCCCGCAAACCATCTGATCTCATCCGCACAAGCCTCAGTGATGATTTTATATTGAACGTATTTTATTAAAGTATAAAAAGAAACAATATTCTGTACAATTGTCATTTTATAAATACAAATATACAGACCATGGACCAAAAAAAAACCCTGTCTCCCCTCCCCTATCAAGAAAACTGAACAAGCCAAATTATTACAGAATGCTACACAGAAATGTCATGCTAACAGAATACTGCAGTCACACATGACAGGAATAGTGTTAGGGGAGTGACTCCTGGTCAGAGAGAGCCTTAAGCTAGCTAGAAGCTAAAGAAGCACTGCCTGGGCTTTGCAGTCCCCAGTTATGCCTCTAGCAGGATATATATTTCAAATCTGATATATTCTAATGACAAAATAGAAATAAAATAATTTTTTTCTACCTTTTGTCTTCTCTGGTTTCTGCTTTCATCTTCTTTTCACTCTTTTCCTTCCAGCGTCTTCCCTGTCTCTTCAATCCACCATCTGCCCGTTCCATCCACTGTCTGCCCCTTCCAGAAACTATCTGTCTCCCCCTGCCGTCTCTCCTCTAGATCTCCCCCTTTGGTCTGGCATCCATCATCTTCCCTCTGTTCCCTCATGGTCTGGCATCTTTCTACTTTCATCTCTCTTTCCCTCCCCCCTGTGGTTTTTAGCATCTCTCTCTGTCTCCTTCCCCGTTCTCTAGCATCTCTCTCTCCTTTCCTTTTCTTCTCTGGTCTTCCTTCTTTATTTTCTGCCTCCGTCTAAATTAAATTCTTTCTTACTATGCAGTCCTCAGTTTCCCTCTTTTCACTGTGTCTACCCACAGCATGCCACCCCTTTCCTTCATCCCTCCACTATCTCACTAATTCTATCTTCTTCCCCCATCCAGTATATGTCCTTTTTCTTTATCCCTCCTTCCATCCAGTATGTGTTCTCTTTCTCCACTTCCATTCAGCATTTGCTCTCCCTTCTCCCCACTTCCATCATCTGCCCTCTTCTCTCTCCCCTTCTCCCCACTTCCATCATCTCCCCCCTTCTCCTCACTTCCATCATCTGCCCACTTCTCTCTCCCCCTTCTTCCCACTTCCATCATCTGCCCCCTTCTCTCAATCTCTCAATCCACCACAGGCCCATCTCTCTCACCTTTCTTTCTGATTTTGGCAACAAGATCGGTAACGCCCCCCTCCCCCCCCACGATAACACTCAAGTTCGGCAACGGGCCTCCTTCTCCCCCAGCATCAACAGCACTTCAGATCGGCAACCGCGGTGCTCAGGTCAAACCTTCCCTCTGACTTGAACTGCCTGGGCGGAAACAGGAAGCTGCATCAGAGGGGAAGCTTTGGGCTGAGCACCACGTTGCCGATCTGAAGTGCTGTTGATGCCGGGGGGAGAAGGAGTCCCACTGCCAATCTTGAATTGCGTCACCCATCGCCGTTGCAGCTCAGACGCTGATGGCCCCAATCTGATCTCACCGGCCCACATGTTAATTCATGCCTTCAAAGAAATGGAGCAAATTGGTGAGGCAAGAAATCCCTTCGCTGAACCCATACTGACTCTATCCCTTTAAACCATGTTTGTCTATGAGTTTCGTAACTTTATTCCTTAAAATAATTTTCACTATCTTTCCTGGCACTGCAGTCAGGCTTACCTGTCTATAGTTGCCTGGATCACCCCTGGAACCCTTCTAAAAAATTAGCATTAAATTGGCCACCCTCTAATCTTCAGTTACAATGGATGATTTTACTAACAGGTTACAGATAACTAACAGCAGATCAGCAATTTCATGTTTGAGTTCTTTCAGCACCCTTGGGTGTACACCATCCACTACAAGTGATTTATCACTTTTAAGTTGTCAACTTGGCTCAATATGTCTTCCAGGTTCACTGAGATTTATTTCAGTTCCTCTGAATCTTCACCCTTGAGAACCATTTCTGATAAGTGGAGTTTTTTCTGACCTGTTGGGCTGTGGCAGTGGGTCCCTAGCTAGGTTTTAGCTTTAACCGAGGACTTTTTTCTCCACTTTGTTATATGTACTCCACTTGTTGAACTCTGTTTTCTCCTTGTATTGGAAGAGAGTAGACTATTTTTTTTAAATTCTTTATTCATTTTATATTTACATCAAGTAATTGAAATCACCTATTATTATACAGTTGCTCAATCTGCAATCTTTCATAATTACTGTAAACATTTCATCTATTTATTTCCTGTAGAATGTTTATTATTTGACTCAATTCCCTCTTTAACATATAGTGTAACCTCCCTCCAATTTGATCCACTATCATTGCAATATAGCTTATACCCTGATAACACAGTGTCCCATTGATTGTCCTCCTTCCACCAGGTCCTCTGAGATGCCTATTAAATCAACCTCTTCATTTAGTGCTATATACTCTAACTCTTCCATCTTATTTTTTTAGGCTTCTAGCATTTGTATACAAATTGTATTTTTTTCCTGCATCTATAGGCTGCTTAGAAGTTGATGGGGATAATTTGCACACTAAAAAATCCCTCTGTTTTCCGATTGAGCATACCTGGCTTCCTTTCACGATTACTGAAACCTCTCTATTGGGATTCCCTAAATGTTCTTTTTTAATAGTATCCTTCAAGGATATTACACGCCAAACCATATGCTCCTGGGTGACTGTCACCTCCCCCTCCCCCATTTTGGTTTAAAAGCTGCTCTATCTCCTTTTTAAATGTTAGTGCCAGAAGCCTAGTTCCATCTTGGTTAGGTTAGAGTCCATCCTTGTGGAAAAGGTTCCCCCTTCCTCAGAATGCTGCCCAGTTCCCAACAAATCTAAATCCCTCATCCCTGCACTATCATCTCAATCATGCATTGAAACTTTGAAGCTCTGCATGCCTCTTGGGTCCTATGTGTGAAACAGGGAGCATTTCTGAAAATGCAACCCTGACGGATCTGGATTTAGCTTTCTACTTGAGCCTAAATTTGGCTTCCAGAACCTCCTTCCCACATTTTCCTATGTCATTGGTACCCACATATAACAAGTCATCTGACTACTTCCCTACACTATCTAAAATCCTATCTAGCTGATGTTATTAGGTCCACCACCTTCGCATCAGGCAGGCAAGTGACCAGCCAATCAGCTATCTACATGACTACTGATGGAATCACCAATTACAACATAACATAACATAACATAAAAACTCACTTGTATACCACAAATACCATTAAATTATATGCGGTTCATAGAGACTAGTAATACAAATGAATAAACATCCAATATATATGTGAGTTAGATTCCTAATCCATGAGGCTGCCTGAAAAGACAGCAATCGTTCCTGGAATTTCTTATATTTATATCCCTTTACAGAAGGAAACAAAAATAATGAATGAGATTTTCTAGAATGTTTAGAATTTGTAATAATGAAAGATTCCATAAGCTACTCTGAAATTAAGCCTGTTAATACCTTAAAATAAATACAGCCAAACTTGAATTTAACTCGTGCCTCAACTGGAAGCCAGTGCAATCGACGATAGAAATCGGGGACATGGTCATACTTCTTTAAATCAAAAATCAGTCTGACTGCTGCATTCTGAATTATGCGCAGTCTTTGAAGATTTTTTTGAGCACCAGCAAGATGAACGATGTTACAATAATCTAGCTGACTAAGGACCAATGATTGAACCAACAGTCGAAAGGAGTTAACATCAAAATATGCTCTAATAGTTCATAGTTTCCATAGAGTATAGAAACCCTTTCGAACCAACAAGTCAACCTGATTTTTCATAGTAAGGGTACGATCTAGAATTACACCAAATATTTTTATGGTTGGCTGGACGCTATAGACTACCATTTATGTAACAACTACATTTAAATTTGGTGATGCAAAGAAAATTTGGTTTTTTTCTGTATTAATTTTCAATTTGAAATCTGCCATCCAAAATTCAATTGTCTGTAGAATATCGATAACAGTTTGATTGATTTGAGAGAAAGAAGTTTGTACAGGAATTAAAACATTGATGTCATCTGCATAGCTAAATAATTTAATTTTGAACTGAGATAATCTATTGCCTAAAGAGGCCAAATAAATGTTAAAAAGCAATGGAGACAAAGCTGACATATCCCTTTCCTCAGAAGGCCATAGAGACACATCCTCGGTGCAAGAGGATATTGCATTCCCTGGTAGACATATCCTATCTACAGGATTACTTTCTACTTCACCTGGATAATTCTATCCTTTTAGGAGACCTCCCTCCTCCAAGGCAGCATAGAGGCAGAAAGACTGGGAGATGGGACTACTCTGCAATATCTCTATAGGTCTCCTCTATGTACCTGTCTGTCTCCCTCAGCTCCTCCAAATCTGCCACTGTAGCCTCTAGAGAACAGACTCATTCTTTGAGAGCTAGGAGCTCTTTGCATCGAGCCCAAACAAATAACTTCTCACCAACTGGGAGATAATCATACCTGTGACACAACACAAAAGACTTGATAGCACTCCTCTTGCTGCTGGACTGCTGTCTGCATCTTAGTATTACTGAGGCGTTTAATTAACTAAAATTTGTTAAGGTACTAGGAATATTAGATAAATCTAAAAAGACTTAAGATTATACGATATACTGTGTGATTTATTTAACGTTTGCTTCTCATCAAGCATAAAATGTAAATTATAACTCTATAAAGAAAACACTCCTCTTATTATCCTAATTAGAATAACTGACTAGAAATGAAGAGATGTGCTCGGAATGAGCAGGAGTTGGGGAAGGCGGAAGAGAATGAAGACAACTAGGTCCTGCTGTGCCTTCTAGAGGCTATCTGAAGTTGCTTCTATTCTAGCAGAAACTAAGGGCCTGTTTTACAAAGCTGCGCAGCAACTGCCCCGAAGCCCTTTAAATCTCTATGGGCTTCGGGGCCATTACTGCGGCTTTGTAAAACAGGCTCTAAGTTTTACAACTATGGAAAACTAGTGAAAAAATAAATGTTTGCTTTATAAAGTCACATTATTTATAAAACTGTACGTACTCTTTTATCCCCAGATAAATCACCAGAGCACAGAGCAAAATTTTCATTTACCTAGAGAAATGTCCTTTTCTTGCAGAACTTCTCAGAAAAAGGCCATGACCCTTTGTTCTATAAATTTATTTATTTTTTAATTTAATAAGAGGTCTTTATAGTAAAAACTGCAGATAACAAGAACAAGCATCTTAAGCATAGAGACTGCAAGCTAGTACACAATAGATCCAATGCCATGGAACCTCTGATTTTTTTCAAAGTAAAAAGTAAAATAAAACACAACCAAGGAAAATAACCCCAAAAACAACAAGGGGAAATGGGGAGATAAAAAGAAGAGACATATGAACGTGGATACAAATTTCTTTTCAAATATGTACCTATTATGCATTATTTGTAGTTTGAAATGCCTACATATCTTGGCCATAGTCAACTTCTCTCATCTCACTTTTAAAAGATCTAGACAGATATACAAATACATTCAGACTTTTCTTACCGGATTCCTCTGCTGCAGATTTTGGTGTGTCTCTTGTAGTTGCTTTTGCAAAAACTCCTACAGTGGGTAAACTGCTGTCGACAAGGCCAATTGCTTCATACCCAACATCAGGGCCCAAATCACTCCTTTGATAAAATGAAAATAAAGTCAACAACTACAGGTATATATACCTGTTCACAATCAGAAATGAACAAAGGGAGTGCTAGAGAGACACTGACTAAGATGGTTGCTTGTTCCCTTTGCTCCTTCTCCACTGCAAATATGTTGTTTTGCGCTTCAAAATCTGTCAAGATGCTGAAGTCATAATTTAATATCACAGAGAAGTTTTGAGTCTGAATCCAGCTAACAAAACAGACTCTAGGACTTCCTGTCACAAGGCCAAAGGTATTAATTCAGGGCTGAGCACAAGCAGATTATATACCTGTCACAGTAAGTTGTCTCCTAATCAGAAGACTTCTAGAATTAGAGGTACTGGTGGTCATGTTTATCTGCATACTTGATGCAACTAACCATGAGGAAATCTGGCCTAGAAATAGTAATCATGTTATGCCAAGAAAACCAGGCTGAGATCAATGGAGCTGGACAGGACATCAATGCAGCTAGTGAAAGTCACAAGATGTACTGCTGCAGTTATGATTATCACATATACTCAAATATCAACTAAGATTTTTGAGCCAAAAAAATGGGGATCTCTGTTATATTTGAGTCTATTACCATAGTTTAAAAAAAATATCCCAATTTAAGCCTAACGGGCTGTGGGGAACAGAGTTGTAGGTCAGGGGCAGGCCTGACATGCGAAGCAGGCAGCTGATTCCACCCGATGGTGGCCACGGCAGTCCTCCATGCTGTTTGCCAGCGGAAGGAGTGGGGAGTGAGGAGTCAGTGGCACATCCGGATTGTGAGCAGCCAGATGCCGCACGGGCCTTCCCTATTGCCAAATCGCTAAAGGCTCTGCCAGTTTTGATATCGCCCCCCCCTTCTGAAATCGAGACCGGCAGAACCTACAGTGAATTAACAAGAGAGAAGACCCCCGCGGCATCTGGCTTCATTATTGTCAGTCGGTTTAGTGGGACTGAGACAGGACCGAAGACAGGGCTGCTCACAATCCAGATGCACCGCTGACTCCTCCTACTGGCAGCCAGCAAACAGCATGGAGGACCAAGTGAAGCTTGAAGATTAGTCTGAAATATGGCAGCTAAGATTTAATGTTAAGAAATGTAAGATCATGCTTTTGCATATGCGGGCTAAAGTCTCTTTTTTCCTACATCTTAGAAGCCATCCAAATAGCCTTTGCACGCTCAAGAGCAATGCTGTATGACCAACGCGTTCTGGATGCTCTAGGTCAATTGGACCCTGCGTGAGCAGTCTTAAATAACATGGAAGTCCGAGACCTTGGTCCCTTTACAGATGGACCAATCTATATAACACGGTCACTTTAGCCAGTCTGGTGCTACTAGAATCATCAGTCCTTGGTGCGTTATGATCCTGCGCAGAAATTTGTCTATCATGGGCCACGGAGAGAAGACATAAAGAAGTTCTGCCTTTGGCCAAGGTTGCACCAGAGCTTCCACTTCCTAGCTCGCATCTTCAACTGAAGAAGCAAGTCGCCTTCTTGATAGTCGCCAATGTCATCAGATTGAAAGTTGGTCACAACGCAGGTGAAGGCGGCTTCCTGAGACAAAGACCACTCCCTTCCGACTGAGGAAATCGATTTGCACATTGTCAATTCTTGCCACATTTGCCACCGAAAATGATAAGAGATGGGACTCTGCCCAACGAAGTATCTGCCGGAGCCCAATTCATCTTCTGGTATGGATTCTATGGCTTCTAGATTGAGCAGCCTTTGTACCGTTACTCGGACAAAAGGCGTTAGGTTATGGCAGGCCATACTGGAATGGATAGTGTGCAAAATATTTTTGTTGAATATGTTGTAGATTTTTCTATATGAAGACACCTACTTTTCATATGCTTCTGGGTAAATCTAGTTAGTAATGCACTTGTGAAACATAGGGCCAATGCCCAATTAAGAACCAATGAAACGTTAGGTGCAAAGATATAAAAATTTGAAAATGGATTGCAGCCAAGGCCAGAAAAACACTAGGGATTAAAAGTAAGAATGGTCATAATAATATTCTGTATTTATGTAAGTTGCTGGATTAAGCAAGATCATAAGAGAAATTGGGTATATGTATATATAATACATTTTTGTAGAGGTATTAATTTTTCTCTCTCTCTCTCTCTATTAAGTATTCTTTGTTTCTTTGTCTGGGTGTCGTCCTGTGCCGTTGTGCACACTCCACTGTCTGAAGCTGTTCAAATCCCTGAAGAAACCAATAGAAAGTTGGTGAAACGAGTGCTTGTTGGAGCTTGGTGGTCTTTGAATTTTCTACACGAGGCTGTGGATTGCTGCTGTTGAAAAAAAGAAGTGCACTGAAGACCAGCAGCTGCCTCTTGACTGAATTCTCTGGCGCCAGAGCTAAGTAGTTTTTTGATTCTGCTTTTTTCAGCATGTTACACTTTAAAGCTTTGTAGCTTGAAAACTTTTGTAAAACTATTTATAAAAATGATAAAAATGTTTAAAACAATAGTAAAAAATATTATAACAGTTTGAAAAATTCTTTTGATTACTGTGCACAGTAGTGGGTTATATCCCCTGTAGATCTTTAAATATTGTTACAAGGGTGTGAGTTTTTTGCCAATGACAATTAGAACGCCAGCTGAAAATAATCAAAGATTGCTGCGTGATGTAAGGTTTTGAGGCTTTTTCTCCATCTGTTTTATATCTGCTGGTGAGTGACATTTTTTGAAATTTTTGATTTTTTATCACTACGATAGTGATCTTGAGAGACATTTAAATACGTGGCATGAGGCGAGTTTCTTTCAATTGAAAGGAAACTCCAGAGTGAGAGGGCATAGGATGAAGTTAAGAGGTGATAGGCTTAGGAGAAATCTAAGGAAATACTTTTTTACAGAAAGGGTGGTAGATGCGTGGAATAGTCTCCAAGTAGAGGTAGTGGAGATAGACTGTCTGAATTCAAGAAAGAATGGGCCAGGTATGTAGGATCTCTTAGGAAGAGGAGGAGATAGTGGATGCTGTGGATGGGCAGACTGGATGGGCCATTTGGCCATGAGTTGTCATGTTTCTGTTTCTAAATAAAAATTTTCAGCACACCACTTTAACAGTCAAGAGGCTCACGTGTTATATATCTCCGATGTACTTTTTTGCCATGATATTGTATTGTTATATGTACCTGAAATTTCAATAGAGCGATTTAAGCCTGATGTACCTTCACCTCTGTACTAAATGAGCAACTAAGGCAGGGCTTTCCAAATCTGTCCTGGGGACTCCCCAGTCTGCTGAGTTTTCAGTCTATCTACAATGAATAAACATAACATACATACATGGAAGACTCAGTATAAGCAAATTTTCCTCATGCTTGTGGATATTCTGAAAACCCAGTCAGGTCAGTTTCAGAAGTTTTGATGAAGTGGCTAAAGGGCAATGAATTCTCAACATTGAATTTCTGGCCTATCTGCTAACTAGCCTAAATGCACTAAGAGCATTTCAATAGGTTAAGAAATAACTTTCAGATGCTAATGAGCTCTGGTTGCTACCAGCTCAAGCAGATCCAAACCAACCACCTAATGATAAACAGCTGTGTACACCTAGGTCAATCCGGTTAGCCAGTTTCCAGTTTTAATCAATTAGTTTGAATCCACCTTGCCAACAAGAGTACTACAAATTGAATATTTGTACAGAACATGAATAATAGTCAGTATGGTTTAAAGGGAATGAAAACTGTACCAGAACATGGACTGATGCCAATATGGTTTAGCAGCTCCTGTCATATTTTCTCCAGCTAGTCGGCCACTCACAACAGCATGGTCATGATGTTCCACACGTCTTCTGCCCAATTTAATATCATAAAAACAGGCGGCATCTCCTGCCTGAGAGACACAAATGTTAATTATTAACCTGTAGGACTGCAGATACAAAGAAAAGTAATTTATAGGGTCTTCTTCTCTTTGAATATCACTGGTGCCCGCATAACTTCCGGGTTTGCCCCAGCTGCCCCTAGACTGCTTCAGCACTGTGCAGATCATGTTGGGGCAGTCAGAGCCAATATTCAGTTGCACCACTCAGTTTAACCACTTATCAATCCTTAAATGTTGTAGGAGAAAAATGTGGTCTTAGCTGCCAGTTTCGACAGAATATCTGACTCACCACCCAGATGTTAGAGCGTGCCTGCAGCTCTGCATTCACCCTAAATCCTCCAAAATCTGAATCCACTTCTAGTCCAGATGACTTTGCCAGTTCAACATTGGGTTCCAAGCCCACTGCAGCAACTACATGATCTGTTTCCACCTAAATCCAAAGGAAAGAAAAAAACAAACAACAAACCCCATGCAAATCAGCTTCAAGAATTTCCTAGGGCCTCTAGCTGTGACACAGGCAATACATGAAAAAAGTCACCATATGAGAAAGATAGCTCAGTTACCTTTCTTCCATCTTTTAGTTTTATTATTAGCTTCTTGTTTTGGAAAGTAACAGACTTCACTACTGCTTCAGGCACAACTTTAACTCCTTCTGAAATGGTCATAAAAAACACACATTGTAAAATCAGGATCTAATTAGCACTTCACACAAAAACACAAAGGACTGGTAAAGCAAAGTTACTCAACTGCAGCAAATGCTCTCAGATGTGCATGACATCATCCACAAAGCCCAGTATAGATGCTGCCTAGCATTCTTTTATTTTCTAGAAGCCTTTGTTAAGTCCACCACACCTGCATGAGTGTCTTCCTGCCCATCCCCCTCAGTTGGATAAAGAATTCAACTTCTAGAGAAGGTAGGAGAGGGTATGTAAGAACATATGTCTTTTCTGTTCTCAGAGAATGCATGCTATAGGTGATTAAGGGCTGGATTCACTAAGGACACTGATCGTGTTCCGACCAGTTTGCGACCCGATTTTCCTGCGACCCAATTCACTAACCTTGTGGCCAATCATCCTCCGATCCGCGCATGCAAATGAGGGGAAACGGATTGCAAATAGGCAGGCAGCAATTCACTAACAAATAACTGGAAGACCAACAGGGCTGGCCAATCAAGAAACTGCTGGGGACCAGTAGCTCACATCCTTCCCGACTGCATCTCCTGCTCGCTGCCCCGATCGCCGCCCTGCTTCTGCCCCAACTCTCCTGCTCTCCTGTCCTGCCCCTGATCACCGCCCTGCTTCTGCCCTGACTCTCCTTGCCTTCCCCACAGTGCGAGCCCATGGTTTTAACCCACAGGTTTAAAGTGAGTTAAAACCACGGGGTAATGAAGTATAAGTAAAAAAAAAAAAAGGCACTGCTCTGTAAGGTGCAACATATATGCTTATAGGATTAGCCTCCTGCTATTTGTGTGATTTCATCTGATATCACTGATTAACTCAAACTACCGTATTTTCTCGCATATAACGCGCGCGTTACATAAGAACATAAGAACTGCCATCTCCGGATCAGACCTTCGGTCC